>NW_020954548.1:20726050-20750213 GCF_900497805.2 Vombatus ursinus
CTCTCTCTCTCTCTCTCTCTCTCTCTCTCTCTCTCTCTCTCTCTCTCCTCCCTCTCCCCTAGATCTACCTGTGATGTAATAAAATAATAACAATAGGCAGTGGTGTGTGCTGGTAAATGTTTTAACGACCAACTCTCTGAAAAAAGGAAACTATACATAGGACTCACTTTTAAGTTTAATTTCATCATTAAAATTTTCTCCATCACTCTCTTAAGATTAGACCATGAACAAAACAATAAATCACATTAATTTGTGGTATTTGACCATTTCTAGGGTAGAAATTCTGAAACTGAAAAATTAATAATAGTTCTCTGGAGTTGGTTTGAATTGGCTCCAGTACACTGTTGAATGTCTATCATTTCTACAGTTCTTAGGTTTACAAAACACTTTCCTCAAAAAAATCCTGTGAGGTAGGCTGGTCTAGTATTATTATCCATATTTGACAAATGAGGAAACTGAGGCTGAGAGGTTATGGTACCTGCCTGTAAATCAAACAGCAACAGTTAGAGCCTGTAGTTGTTATTCCATCAGCTCCACCGATTTTTCTATTATACTGACTCTCAAGGTCCTTGTCCTCAAGGCCTGCCTTTCTTATTTCTGTATCCATTAATACTGATAGAGGTCATAGAAAATTAGAACTAGAAGGGACCTTGAGGATCACCTTGCCCAACCACAAGTTTGTTTTAACTGTGTTGTCTATTATGTCTATGCTCTTTTAAGGGCAAGGTTTGTTTTGTTTTGTTTAATTATATGCCATGCCCGAATTATTGTCATGAATGGGAAGATATTTAATGTACAATTTAAAAACATATTATTTGGCAGCTGACATCCTAGGGAAAAGATCAAGGGTCACTTTTCAGAATTTTGAAATGTGCCTAGTTAATCTCGTTCTTTCCTTCAGAGTACAGGACCATAAATGTATGCATTCTCTATCCCAAGACTCAATGAATGTAACCCTCTCCTAAATTATAACCAGGTTCATGGTTCTCTTGGACTAACTGTTCATTCAAATTCATAGCTCTGAACCCAGTCTTTTGCGACTTCTTTTATCAGACCATGCTTAATGACAACTGAATTAAAGCAGAAAATATTTGATGAAACATAATAGCAAAGTATCAAGGAGATGAATCAGATTTAAAGCATGTAAAGCATTCATACCCAAATGATTGCTGCTCCCATATCTCCCCAAGTGCTATCCTCAACTGCCAGCTACCCCTTTGTTCTCTTGAACATAGCAGGAGACAGATATAGTTCACCCATAGATAGATGTTAGTGAAACTTGCCAAAGAGGTAGATTTGGAAGTTCCGGTTTCTTTTTTTTTAATTTTATTTTTTTTAATTTAAAAATTTTTTTAATATATGTTTTTAAAGCTTTTGGTTACAAATTTTCTCCCTTCCTCCCCCCCCCCCCATTGAAAAGGCAAGCAACTCGACACAGGTTATAGATGTATAGTCATGCAAAACACTTCCATAGTAGTCATGTTGTGAAAAAATAAGTATATTTCCCTTCATCCTATTCCATCCCCAATTTATTCTATTCTCTCTTTTGACCCTGTTCCTCCTCAGAAGTGTTTGCTTCTGATTATCCCCTCCCCCAATCTGCCCTCCCCTCTGTCATTCCTCTGCTCTCTTATCCTCTTCTCCCCTTATTGTCCTGTAGGGTAAGATAGATTTCCATACCCAATAGTGTATGTTATTCCCTCCTTAAGCCAAATCCTATGAGAATAAGATTCACTCATTTCCTCTCATCTTCCCCCATTTCCACTCCACTGTAAAAGCCTTTTCTTGTCTGTTTCTTTTTTTTTTTAAAGTGGGCAATTGGGGTTAAGTGACTTGCCCAAGGTCACACAGCTAGTAAGTGTCAAGTGTTTTGTCTGAGGCCGGATTTGAACTCAGGTCTTCCTGACTTCTCTATCCATTGTGCCATCATCTGTTTCATGTGAGATAATTTACCCCATTCTACCTCTCCCTTTCTCCTTCTCCCACTATAATCCTCTCTCACTCCTTCATCTTCAACTCACCCTGTGCCATCTATCTATCTATCTGTCTATACATACATACATACATACATATAATTTTTTTCCCTCCCACTACCCTAATACTGACAAAGGACTCATGAGTTACAAATATCATCTTTCCATTCAGGAATGTAAACAGTTCAACTTTAACAAGTTTCATGATTTTTCTTTCCTGTTTACCTCTTCATATTTCACTTGAGTCTTGTATTTGAAATTTTCTATTCAGCTCTGGTCTTTTCATCAAGAATGCTTGAAAATCCCCTATTTCACTGAATGACCATTTATTTCCCCTGAAGGATTATACTCAGTTTTGCTGAGTAGGTGATTCTTGATTATAATCCTATCTCCTTTGCCCTTCGGAATATTATATTCCATGCCCTCTGGTCCCTAAATGTAGAAGATGCTAAATCTTGTGTTATCCTGATTGTGTTTCCACAATACTTGAATTGCTTCTTTCTGGCTGCTTGCAATATTTTCTCCTTGACCTGGGAACTATGGAATTTGACTACAATACTCCTAGGATTTTTCCTTTGGGGATCTCTTTCTGGAGGTGATCGGTGGATTCTTTTCATTTCTATTTTGCCCTCTGGTTCTAAAATATCAGGGAAGTTTTCCTTGATAATTTACTTTTTTTTTTGATAATTTCTTGAAAGATGATGTCTAGGCTCTTTTTTTCATCATGGCTTTCAGATAGTCCAATAATTTTTAAATGCTCTCTCCTGTATCTATTTTCCAGGTCAGTTGTTTTTCCAAAGAGATATTTCACATTCTCTTCTATTTTTTTCATTCTTTTGTATTTGTTTTACAGTGTCTTGATTTCTCATAAAGTCACTAGCTTCCAATTGCTCCATTCTAATTTTTAAGGAAGTATTTTCTTCAGTAAGCTTTTGGACTTCCTTTTCCATTTGGACAAATTTGCTTTTTAGGGCATTCTTCTCCTCATTAGCTTTTTGAACTTCTTTTGCCATTTGAGTTAGGCTATTTTTTAAGGTGTTATTCTCTTCAGTATTTTTGAGGGGTCTCCTTTAGCATGCTGTTGACTTGTTTTTCATGATTTTCTTTCATTACTCTAAGTTTTTCCTCTCTTTTTATTTGCTTCTCAAAATCCTTTTTGAGCTCTTCCATGTCCTGGGATCAATTCATATTTTTCTTGGAGGCTTTGGATGTAGGAGCTTTGACTTTGTTGTCTTTTTCTGGTTGTATGTTTTGATTCTTCTTTGTCACCAAAGTAAGATTTCATAGTCTGACTCTTTTTGTACCACTTGTTCACAATCCCAGCCAATTACGTGAGTTACAAACTCTTTGCTAAGGTAGAGGTCTGTTTCCAGTGTGGAGAATGTACCGTCCCAAGCTTTGGGGGTTTTGTGCAGCCATTTTCAGAGATACATCTAGAGACCTGTAAATTTTGAATTCTCCCAGGGTGGTGTGATCAAGGGCAAGGTGTTTACTCCTTTCCTGGTCTGTGCTCTAGTCTATGAGTGACCACAAGCACTCTTTTCTTTCTTGGAACTGTAAGGAGGAATTCCTCTCCACAGCCACTACCAGCTGTACCATACCAGTGCTCCTCCTTGCCCCAGGACTGCCACCCAGAACTGTGACACAGATCCAAGCACAGGCAAAGCAAGAGAATCCTGCACCAGCAAAGAGATCCCTGCAATCCCCCTCTGATCAGCCACTAGATTCCCCCTCAGTCTGTGGGTGGAAAGCTCAGGGAGCAGCCATCACCCGGTGGTCAGGCTTGGGAACTGGAGCCGAGAACGCCGTGCTTCTTTCTCTCACTGTAGACACAGACTTTTCCCACTGACCTTCTAAGTTGTCTTTGGCATTCGTGGGTTGAGAAGTCTGGAAACTGCCCCAGCTACCCCAGATTCAGTCCTCTGAGGCCTGCTCCAGGTTCACTGTGGCCTGTGCTCCCATGCTGAACTGTGTTCCTCTCCCAGTCAGGAGTGATATACCTTTCTGATCAACCATCCAGATTGTCCTGGGCTGTATACTTGTTTCACTCTGTCTTTTTGTGGATTCTGCTGCTTTAGAATTTGTTGATGGGCATTTTTTACAGGTATTTGGAGGGGTTTGGGGGAGAGCTCAAGCAAGTCACTGCTTTTACTCTACCATCTTGGCTCTGCCCCGCCCCCCCCCCCATGATTTGGAAGTTTTGGTTTCTAAGCACAGTAGGTAAAGAGTGTTGTGGAGATTGATTTTTGGCCTATCTTGGCATATTTTCAATTTGTAGTTCAGTAGTCTTTGCAAGTTGGCTAGCTTCATTATGGTCTAGATATGGCTCTCATATTTACTAATACTTCCTATCTTTGCTAGACCTTCAAACTTCTACCACATCCCCCCATACCTCACCTAACTCCTGCACACACATACACACACACACACACACACACACACACACACATACACACTCATCAAGCTTTTAATTTTTTCAAATTCATGTACTTTTAAAATTCATATACCAGAAGTACATTTACCTAATTTTTATCCTGAAAAATGTCACCACACTAAGGAGCATAGACTTCTGGGAAATGTAGTTCAGATAATTCCCTAGAATGAGCAAATTTTTCTCAGCCCTTAGCATTATAGAAACATGGCATCCATGCATGGACACTTCTGTAAAAAAAAAATGACTTGACAAGTAGTTCCTTTTCTTGAGCTGTTGGATGAAGATTTCATACAAAAGAGAATACTAAGTATTGTTTCTTCCCTTATTCCAACATGAGATGTTTGAACATAAGTTTCTTAGCCTCGGAACTAGAACTTGTGTTTGAAATATGACTTTTGCTCCTAGTTGATCATAGAATAAAAAAAAAATTATAAGGAGACACAGGCACACACACACACACGCATGCATACACACACACACACCAGAGAGAACCCTCCATGAATCACAAGGACTTTTAAGGCAAAAGTTTTTATCCTCTCAACCCAAAACCTTGATCCTCACCTAACTGTAATAATTTTTACATTTGCATACCATGAAAATCAGCAACATGAACTGTGAAGGAGCAATGAAAATATTCTAATTATTTTTAAATGGTCTTCCTACCTACATACTCTTGGCCAAGCATGGTGTAATAAAGAGGACCAGATTGAAAGTTGGAGAATTTGGCTTCAAACCCAAAGGTTACTATTTTGTACTTCTATGATGCTGAGGAAATCACTTCACCCCTTTATGCCCTAAATTTTCTGTAAAAAGAGGTCCGACTAACCTTTGGTTTCTCAATTTCCTTACTGCTCCTATAATCCTAAAAGTCTTTCTGGATAGCTTTGTCACAGTCTTATACTTGATCATATATCTAAATACCATTGTACACCATCCCTATGACTTTTGCTTCCATTATAAGCTGCATTGCACAGAGATATCATGGTCTTAATTTTATTGTCTAGACAAATCTCAGTTTACATTCTGCATGTAATATGTGACTAGTTTTTTTTGCAACATAGTATTATTTCTACACTGTAGAGTCTTTATAGAAATCAATCATTCTTCTGAACAACAGGAATAAAGAATTTGGTTTATTAGATTTAGAATGATCTTAAGGAATTTTTTTCTGTTCAATAAAAAAACCAAGTTGCAATTATTTGGGTTCTAAATGAATACAAAATAAATTTTTCTGATAGAAAGAAATAGAGTGCTGGCCCTAGAGTCAGGAGGACCTGAGTTTATATCTGGCACCAAACACTTAGTAGCTGTGTGACTCTGGGCAAGTCACATAACCCTGTTTGCCTCAGTTCTTCATCTGTAAAATGAGCTGGAGAAAGAAACACAAACCACACCAGTATCTTTGCCAAGAAAACCCCAAAAGAGAATTAGACACCACTACCACAACAACAACAAAATGTTTTTACTTATCTTTCATACTTCCCCAGTAAAATGTAAGCTCCTAAGAACAGAGAACATTTCATTTCTTTGCTTCCCCACAATATCTTGTGCACAGGAGTTTACTGTTTGTTGAATGAATGAATGAATGAATGAGTGAATGATCCTATAACTCTTCTTGGGTAGTTTGTCCCAAGATATCTGGTTTTTCATGTGTCCAATATTTGCAGCATTTGTCACTATATAAATGCCTAGATATGTTTTCCCCACTGAGAAATATTGACAGACATTACTTCCATTATTGCTAATAAAAATTCTGCCTAAGTAACTTCATACTTTGATATGAAAGTACCTTTTCCCCTTAGTCTTCTGGCTTGCTAGATATTAGTAATTGACTACACCAAAGTAGCAATGGAAATGAAGTACTGTTGACCAACTCAACTAAGGAGAGAAAAATAGCAATCTCTTATCTTTGCTTAGAAAGCTGATCAAAAGGCCATTTGTTGGACAGCATTGAACAAAATAATATAAGAAGCAAGGGTCAGCTGTCTGGGGCTAATTGATCAACAGAAACATTTGCACACTTGGCTGCCCTTAATAGCTATGTCAGCAATAAAGAGCAACTGCTTAAAATGATATCCAACAATAGAAATGGACTGTGATAATAACCATAGTTCACACGTGTGTGAAATATGGACAATCATGAGAGAGTACCCAGAGAAGACAAGAACAATCTCCTTTGGGGGGCAAAGGAAGTGGGGGAGAGGGGTTGAAAAAAACCCACAATTTTGTTATTAATATTACTTTATACATTACACAACACAGAAATATTGCAGATATTAACCTGGAAGAATCTTTAAGGTGTGTCATTTGGGGCTGTATGTACATTTAAGTGGTATCCAAAGTGACAGACTTTCCAATGGAAAGATCTGATTTGGCACTTCCCTTCTCACAGATGTTCAGTAATTTTATTTGTTGTTGTTGTTGTTATTATTTTATTATATACAGCAGGAGTGGGGAACCTGTGTCCTCAAAATCACATGTGGCCCTCTAGGTCCTCAAGTGAGGCTCTTTGATTGAATACAAACTTCACAGAAAAATAAATCCTTAATAAAAGGAATTGTTTTGTAAAACTTGGACTCAGTCAAAAGGCCACACCCAAGGACCTAGAAGGCCACAGACAGACTCCTTCTCAGAATTATATTTTTAAATGTATAAAGTGCATTAAAGTTATAAAATAAACTAATTATATTGAAACAGGGATTTATTTTTTGTTTATTTGTTTATTGTTATTTTTTGTTTATCTGTTTATTTATTATTTCAATAAATACCCATTGAATTGAATTGAAACTATACTCAGAGGGAATGGAAAACCAATCTAATTTTTGAAATTCTGGAGAAAACACTTAGGTAATTCCAAGAAATATATAATATTTAACCTAAATATGAATGTTTTACCATTAGTTATCTTTGAGAACCTCATGACAGAAATTCGTAACATCATCTTAATCTAAGTACAAATACATAAATAATTTCAAGACTTCCATAGAATCTTAACATTAATTATGAAGGATAAGTATTAAAAGAGTGAACTAGAATCTGATACAGTTGCAACTTACCCTTTCAATTGTATCCTGACTGGGCCTCCACAGTGTCAATAATACTATGCTAGGTACTGGGATAGTTACAAACTTTAGACAAAATACCATCCCTACCCTCAAGAAGCTTACATTCTATTAGATCAGATACCAACACATAAATTGTAACACAGTATTGCACAGTAAGTGCATTAGAGAAAGTAAAAACAATGAGATGCTGGTGGGAGGGGAGGTTATTAAAGTCTAAGTGGAATAAGGGTAGACTTCCTAGAAGAACTGGAATTAAAGTTGGGTTTTAAAAGATAAGTAAAAGTTCAACAGCAAAGGAAGCAAGAGAAGATGTTTTTGGACACGGGAAGCATCCACAAAAAAGGCAAAGAAGTGGGAGAAAAGCTAAATGTGTTCTGAAAGCAAATAGCAGTTCAGTTTTGTGGTTTTGTGTATGGAAAGAAGCACTATGCAATAAGACTGGAATTAAATATGATTGTCAAAACAAAGCAGAATTACATCAGATTGTTAATGGCCTTGAATGCTAATCAAAAGAGTTACAAATTTAGATAGTCAATAATGTGGAGTCATTCAAGGTATTTGAGTGGGTGAGTGACTTGACTGAGATTTATATATAAGAAATATTAATTTGGTCATAGAACAAAGGTTGGAACATAGATGGGTTGAAGGTGTCAAGTTTTAGACAAAAACCAAGGTAAATAGAGTAATTTTTTTTAGGGTGCCAGGTACTTTAGTCTGGTAGCTATTGATTTTAAAGTTCTTCAGTAATTTTTTTTTTTAGAAAATATCCTCTTACCCATCACTAACAACAAGAAGAAAAAATGTAAATTTTTGATTTCCTGGAAATTCCCCATAATACTGTTTAGTTGGGTGGCAGATGAATGCATAAAGAAAGAAAATGATAGCAGCTGGTATGGGCTTTCTTCTCCCTTTTACATGATTCTAGCTTGCTTTTCCTTTTTCCCATAAGACCAGAGACATATTAGTAATTTATCTTTAAGAAGAGAGCTACTGATATTCATATGATAGTGCTGCCTGCAAGTTTAGAGCATTTAGCTATTGGGTATTGTAAATTTAGCTAGTTATAAAGGCCAAGAGGCAGAGCTGGGACAAGGCATTTGTGCAGACTAGGCAGGGTAAAAAAAATTGTGCTTTTTTGCATTATTGCCTGGCACAGGCTTTGTGCCTTCAAGGTAACACATGCCACTTGACATATTACAAAATAATTACTTATCCATCATGAAAAGTGAGATCTCCATGTGAAGGAGCATGGTGCAGTGGAAATAGCACTAAATAGAGAGTCAGAGGACCTAGGTGTGAATCCTGGTTCTCACTATCTATTCAATCTTTTGGAAATCATCAAACCTTATATGGACTAGCTAGGTAGTAATAACCCTGGCTGAAATGTCTATAGACTTTAAAGGTTTACAAAGTGTTTTAGGTAAATTATTTCATTTGGACCTCATAGCAACCTTGTGATGTAAGTGCTATAGTTGATACTATTTGCATTTTAGAGATGAGGAAGCTGAGGCTAAGCTTAAACACAGAGAGGCTAAATGATATATATGCCTGTAGTTGCACAACCATAATAAGTCAGAGGTAGTATTGAAACCCACATATTTTTGGTATCAAATTACAGAATTCTTTGTGATAACTATATCTTTCTTATTTTTCTGTACTAAATATGTTCTGTATATTATTAGTACTGTAATGGGGGGGGAATAAGCAAGGGCAGGCAAATTAAAATTCTTAATTACCTGACATAATGGGAGAGAGAGAAGGGTATGCAAGGATAATTCAAACCCATGGATAATACTAAACATTTATTTTAATCAATAGTATCCTCCTTTTCTATTAAAACATGCTCCTGGGGCAACCAGGTAGCACAGTGGATAGAGAACAGGCCCTGAAGTCAGGAGTACTTGAGTTCAAATCTGGCCTCAGACCAAACATTTGACACTTACTAGCTGTGTGACCCTGGGCAAGTCACTTAACCCCAACTGCCTTAAAAAAAAAACAAAAAAAAAACCCACAAATAAAACATGTTCCTGAGTCAGAATGAAATGTATTGAGACTCATGCCTTTTCCCTTTCTTTCCTCTGGAAGAGATATTAATGATTGGTGAAAAGGGCTAAGTCTCAAAGACTTTTGGGACACAGGGAGAAGTGGAAGAGAAATCAGAGACTGGTAACTTACAGACTAAAAAATCAGCTCCAGAACATTCATTGGTTTTAGAAATCACACAGTAAATCTCATTTAGTAGCTTATAATTGTAGAGAATCAGTGTTAGAGCATCAGGCCACAATGATTACCAAAATCTTTGACTGGGAATAATAAAATTTATCCACTAAATTTATTATGCACCAATAATAAATAGGAATTATCTTTCAAGGACCCATGATTTAATCATTGTAGATCCCCCTCCTACCAATGCAAATACCACCTTCCCCACCCCTTAAAAACTCTTTTGGAGCTTCTATACTCACTAGAATTCATTACTTAATGGTGATGAACCTCTCTGAACCTCTTTTATTCAACATTTACTGAGTCAGGTGCTGGACATGTATTTAAAGGCTGGATGAATTCTGATGGAGCTTCGCCTTAAGATTTGAGATTCCACAATCAACTCTACATTTCCATGAGTCTTGCGGATAGGAATCAATAGAAGGACATCAATGATACACAGGGAGGACTTTGAAATATGCTATATTGAAAAAATTGTGTAGCAATTTGCTAAATTATTTTCTGTCATCTGGAAATAGTTAATAGTTTTGCAGATTTGCATTGGTAAGCATTTTTACTCATTGGGTTTCACCCATTCATGCTTTACTGCCATTTCATAGTTTATTAATATATTGTCTTCAGTTTTAAAACATGAAGATCTTTTCCTGAAAGAGTACTAGCACAAATATTTGTGTGTGTGTGTGAGAGATGTAGTAGCAGCGGCAGTAGCAGTAGCAGCAGCAACATCAGTAGCAGTAGCAGTAGCAGTAGTAATAGTAGCAGTAGTGGTAGTTGTGATAGTAGTCACAGTAACAGTAGTTGCAGCAGAAAATGAAAGGTCAACAAATATACAAAAAAAATTATTAATTGTATAAAATGAGTTTAATTTCCCTCTTTGTTATACAAAAGAGTATTATTTAATTCTCTGAGTAGACATGGAGATTATTCTTTTCTTCAGTCTCTTTATTCTCTTCCTCTGAACTCTGGCTCCTCTTAACTTGCCTCCATTCCCCACATGCATTTATATTTAGGCTTCCCAACTTGACTCAACAAGCTTTTATTGGGCACTTGCTATGATGAGAGCATTGTGCTAAGTACTGAGGATACCAGAATAAAAACATGACACCATTTTTGCCCTCAAGGAGTTTAGTATCTCCAAAAGGGGATAATGCACATAAGAGAGTTCAGAGTTGCATGAGAGACTTGAGGGTGGAAAGATTAACTGTATCAGGGAGAATGCAGAATTGTTGGTACTTTAGTGCCCTCAAGAAAGCAAAGTTCAACATCTGGACAGCTGAGAGACATTCATTCCAGGAACAGATAATGTCATGTGAGAATACATGGAGGAAAGAGAAGGTAGAATAAGATCCAAGAACTGCAAGTATTCCAATTGACTTGTAACATAGTGTGTAAAGGGAAGTTTCATGAAATAAAGTTGGAAAGGTAGGCTAGAGCTTAAATGTGAAGTGCCTTGAAGGCCAGGAGAAGAACTTTCTTACTCTATTGAGTAGAGAATTTAGCCACTGAAAGATTTTTGAGCAGTGTAATGATATAATCACCTCTTTGCATTTAGAAGATTAATGTAAAGGATGGAGTGAAGCAGCATGGTGGAATAGCATAACATGTTCTGAGCTCCCAATCAGAACATCTATATTTCAGCTCCAATACTACCTAGCTTTGTGACTGTGTCCAAGACACTTAACATTCCAAAGATTCAGTTTCCTTCATCTGTAAAATTGGAGTAAAAATACTTGAAATACCTACCTAAGAAAGATCCTAAGGTACCAGAGCAATGAGTTAATGTATTTTTTTTTTGAAGGGAGGTTGCATGAAGGAGTTATGGATTGCAGAGCTGAAATACTGAAAGGTGGGAGAGCACTAAAGATCTTTATAGTAATCTTGTCAAGTGGTGATGAGGACTTGAATTGGGGTGGTAGGATACCAGTGGGAGTGGAAAGGATTGGATAGATGTGAAAACATCTAATATTGGTGGAATAATCATCCTTGGGACTTGATAATTATTTAAATGTGGGGAGATAAGGAGAGAAGCAAGAGTTGGATGTGACTAGCAACAGAAACAGAAAAATCAGAAGTCAAAAAAAAAGGAAAAATCCCACTGAATTCTAATATAAAAGAACTAGGTTCAAAATATAATTCTGGCACTTATTACCTGTATGACCTTGAGGAGGTAAAATATTATCATTGGATCCCAGTGCAATTATCTGTAAAATGAAGGGGTTGGACTAGATCATTTCTAAGACCCCTTTTAGCTCTAAATTCTTTAATACTACGAAATCATTACAGAGACCATGGGTGGGGTATGGGAGACAACAAAGATGAGTGTAAATTTTTAATTTTGCATTATTCTTTCAGCTTCCCTTGAACATGCTAGGGAAAAGCCTCGATTTTCTTTTCTCCCTTTTCATCCATCTCCTTGGGTGATTTTATCCCATTCTGCCTTCATAAAGTGGCATCTAGGCACCTCTGCTCTGGAAAGGGTTAATAGCAGTCAAAGGGCATAAAATATATGCCATTATCACTTTCTCCATCATGCTACTACCAACATTTATCCTTTGAAAAGGCATGACCTTGAAAATTTCTCATATCTAGATTAGTTTTATCAAACTCAAATATAAATGAGTGCCACTCACAAGGATTCCAGTGGGCCAAATATTGACTTAGTTTTAAAATGTAATATTATCTATTCGTTACTGTATTTATATTTATTTGGTTAAATATTTTTTTCCAATTACATTTTGATCTGGTTTGGGCTGTACTAGGGAGTGCTGTGGGCCACACGTGGCCTTTGGACTGCATGTTTGACAAATCAAATCTACAGCAGGCTCAGTCAACACTGGATACCTTTGTCAGAGTCACAAACACAGATATAGGACTGGAAGAAGCTCAGATGTCATATTGTCCAACACTTTCATTTTATAGATAAGGAAACTGAGGTCCAATGAAATAACTTCCCTAATGTCATTTCACCAGGATTTGAACATAGATTCTCTGACTTCTCATGCAATAGTCTTTTTCAATGCACTGCTTTTCTTCCTTCTTTTCTCACTCCATCCCCAGACCTAACCTTCAAACCACTGAACTTTCACTGGGAGTACTGGTGTTCTAGGTTATAGGCTTCACACAAAAAGGAATTATGCTTGGGATTTACAGTGTATAATAGCAACTTATTCACCTCCATAATTACAGTCATATTGTCTGCCCAAAAGTGAAAGATTTACCAAAATCATATGCAGCAATGAAGTAATAATAAGGAATGGTCTATCTCCTGCATATGTATCTGGTATCCCAAAGGAATACTAGACACATATAAAAGTTCAACAAATATTAGGAAATGAAAATAAGAATGAAGATGAAGATATGGCTTAAGGAAATGGCTTTAAAAAGCATAGTTACAATCTGGAACCTTTTCAACTTGATGAATAATTCAGCTTTTTATATATAATGCATGGAGGATTTTTTGTTTGTTTGTTAAATAAAGTTAGCACATTTAAATACTAAGTGCCTTTGATGTTATACAAATCAGCAAGAAACATACAATTTGTACAGAGGACTGGCAGTTTCCCAGAATAAAATGACTTCATGTCATCCTTAATGGTCAGAATGTCATCCCTAATTGTGAATTTCTTGACTTCAGTTGGTTTGTGTCAGAATTGTAAGAAAACTTAACTCTCTTTTATTGTAGTTTATTGTACTGAGTCAGTATGTGCGTGAAAAAAAATAGGACAAAAATTTACAGAAATTGCAAATCCATCAGCAAAGGGGAGATCATTGGGGGCAAATGTTTTCTGAAAATAGGACCATTGCACTTCGGGAGCTTTAATTCTCATCTAATGAACCTTAAGCAATGTGATGATCTCATATTCGCCTCATTGTTAAAACTGTGTAGGTGGCTTAACAAGTGTTTTCACATCATGTGTGCTTTGTTAGATGTTGGGATTGTTTCTGGAAGTGTGGCTGGCTGGAAATAGAATGGTAGGTGTCCTGTGGAGATATTCACAGTTCTGTTTAAATATAAGTAAAATTTCACAGATGTGAGCCAAAATGTTACAATGTCTACTTGCTTCCAAAACCATAATTTGAAGAGTGGTCTTATAAAAGCATTTTCACCAGGCTCTCTCAGTAAGTCTGCTTCAGTATTTAAGTATCCTTAGGACAAGGGAAAATCCCTTTTTTTAGGACAAGAATAAATTTGTTAATTGTGTAGAATCAACCATACTTTTACTTTACCCAAGTAGGATTTTTTTTCATGCTTAAAAATAAGTAACTGTCATTTTTTTTTTATAAAAGTGTGGGGGGGTATGGTGTCATTATCCATCTTGAATTATTAGCACAGGCAATACCCAAATTAGACTTGAATTGTATTCTAAGAGTTCCTTGTTTGGAAATGTAAACACAGTCTGTCATAAAAGTCAAGTTAAATGGGTTGCTTCAACTTCCAGGAAAGTCTAAGAAGACATTTAATCCACAACATAATGGAGCTATGATCATTTATATTCATATAGTATTTTAAAGTTTACAGATCATGTTCTTCACAACAGCCCTGTGAGGAGGTAAGTAATGAAAAAGGTCTTATCTGCATTTTCATGGGTGAGGAAACTGGGGTTCAAAGAATTGAAACTTGCTCAAGGCACTTAGACTGCCAGGCTAATTGCTACACTTTGAGCATTAAGAGCCTCATACAATATTACAGAATGGAGAAGGAGGAGGAGGAGAATTTCCTTTTGATTTGCTGGGTTCAAGATTAGTGCTAAACAAAATTTTGAAGCAGGTACTTTTCTTCATATTTCTTTTCTTTCTGTACCATTTTCTCACCTCCTAGACTTCCTTTTCCTAGGCTATCAGTATCCTTATAGAACCCACAGCTCTCTTTGGAAAATGATCTCTAAAACATGCCCCACTCTCAATATAGTCTATACTCCCAAAGTATCAATTACCCCTTCCACAACTGGCAAAATTCCCATTTCTTCAGTGTGAGCTGATGTCAGATGGTGTTAGTAAGAAAGCATTCTGACTGAATAAATGCACACTACTGTGTGACTTGTCAGCCTCTGAATTCTCTCAGTGTTATTTGCATTTTTTTTAAAAAAAGAATGCTTGTTAACCTAAATTCATTTCTAAATGGCAGCATTTCAGGCCATGTTACAAAGTGAAATGAAAAAAAAAAAGAATTCAGCCAGCAAATTTAGGGAAGGATAGTTTTATTTTTGGGGAGAGGTAATAAATAATGATATGCAATTGGAAGGACAATATACAGAGTTCATCTGTCAGGGTATATCTTAGACACTGACAAAAGATAATGAGTTGAGTCCAGAATTAAACAGGAAGAGAACAAGCTGAATTGCCTTTGGGAAATTGCAAATTTTTTTAAACACCTCAAGCTTCTCCCTGATATAAAGATTCATTAAAAAAATACAAGTATGTTTCTGCTGATGTTGTAAGGTTTCAAAAGTCATAAAACATTATTTCCTCTGCAAGAAATGAAGCTGAGGATTTACCCCAGGGTCAATGGAGAAATGTATGATGGGCATGAACAACCTGTGACACTCTACAAACAATTAAAAGGAGAAACTGTGAAAAGGATATTATCAAATAAATACGTGTTCAAAAAAGATAGACATCACAGGATGAGAGAAAAGGATAATTGACAACTATCTCACTTGTGGAATTGATATCTTGGAACATCAAGATAATGTGAAGATCTCCCAAGCATATTTGGTGAATCTGGTGTGAAAAATTTGTGAACAAGGGTTGCCTAGAACAGACAGGCATGGGTGTGATGGTATCATCATCATTGGAAGAACTCAAGGAAGTATTATGATAGATATTTACCTTCTACTTCTGAATTCAACAGTCTCTAAAAGTTCCAGTTTTATTCCTTGGAAGTCAGGGATATAGTTCTGTTTAGAGTAAGGAGATGGAAAACCAGAGTAGTCAGGAATGAAGAGAGGAAAGAAATAAAGGATACAGTGAGATATTTATATGTCTGTATAATATATAATACTGGTGTAGCTATTTTTTAATCGCTTATAGTATAGGCCTTATGCTAACAATATCCTCACATTTTTCTGTATTGGATTCAAGTTCCTATCCAAAATAAAGGGGAAGGCATACTATACAAATCATTCAGTGATACCATTTTACCATCCCATTGGGTCTTTGAACTACTTACTGAAATTAACTGCCAAATGTCAAACTGAGTGGATAAAGTTAGACTCTATTAGGCTACAGAACCAAGCCCTAACTCAGAAAGAACATGACAGTGAAAATAATAAAAAGAGCTACAAGATTATAGTAATTGTAGCTAGGAAATAAACTTGGTGCAGGTGATGAAGTATAGAGTAGAAGACTTCTACCTCACTGGGTGCTCTTTTCTTTTCTAAAAAAAATTGATATATACTTGCATATCAACAATTGCATTACTTCCAAATTTTAACTAGTAAGGTTCCATTGAGGCCTGTTTTAAGCAAAATGTTGGAGAAAAGTAAACAGTCCATGGTACTCAAGACATATTTAGAGGCAGATAGGTGGGGCTGATGTAAAATTCAAAACAAAATCAGAATTAGATAGATTAGAAATAGATATAAACTTTGGTTATGTTATGGGGCAACTAGGTGGCACAGTGAGTCAACAGTGAATAGATGGCCAGGTCTGAAGTTAAAAAGACTCATCTTCTACAATTCAAATCTGTCCTCAGACAATTACTAGCTGGGTGACCTTGGGCAAATTATTTAATCCTATTTGTCTCAGTTTCCTCATCTGTAAAATGAGCTGTAGAAGAAAGTGGTAAACCACTACAATATCTTTGCCGAGAAAATCCCAAATGGATCATGAAGAGTTGGACGTGACTGAAACAACTGAGCAACAACAAATAAGCTATGCTTAGTAGTGAATGATTATAACAGATATTTTGGGTGAGTTCCATGAAACCTTGATAAATAGAAAAAAATCTGAAAAGATGTATATTCTTAACTACTTCTGATTCTGACATTGTCACATACTTTGATGAGTCTATGACATCATTGAGAGATGGCCTTGTGTAGTGTACAGAAAGTTGGCCTAGGAGCCAGGAAGCCCTGGGTTCAAATTCCACCTCTGACACATAATTCTTTCATGACCCTGAGCAAATATTCTAACCTCTTAATATTCTAGGCAAGTCTCTAAGTCTATGCATTTAAAAGAAGGTATCAATCTACACTAGTAGAGGGACTTTTCTCAGTTGAGAGTTCACTGTACCGTGTGAGGTTATAGTTCCAAAGATCCCTTTGATCTCATCAGTGTGGGCATTTTTTTTCTCACAGTCTGAGTCAAAATACTGTGGATTACTTGTCTATTATATTTATATGAAATACCTATCCACCTGATGCCTTGGGGAACTCTTCTCAGTTTTTTTTTTTATTCTTTGTTAATGCTACTTGTCATCCTTTCTCACAATATGAACAGTCCCTTCCCCTTTCTTTTTATGCAGTTGATTCCTTTCCGTTCATCATTGGCCATATACTTCAATTGACTTGACCCCACCGTCGCTTTTCCATTGCCCTTCAGAAAATTTATCATTGTGATTTTTCCGAGGGGTTGCTTTTCCAAGAGTTAAAATCATGTGGCATTACTAATAGAATGTGGATATTAAAGAGAAGAGCTTTCATATAGTTGGGAGCAGATTAAGCTCATTGGAGGTAACATGGTATAGGGCTAAGAGTGATTGACTTGGAATAAGAGAAACTAGGTACATATCACAGCTTCATTATATATTATCTGTGTGACCTTTGGCAAATCATTTAACCTCTCTAGGCCTCTGTGCCTCATTGATAAAAAGAGGAAGTTGGATTAGTTTACTTCTAAAGTTCCTTCTAGCTCTAAATTTATGATCCTATGAGAGGTGTAGATTCCATTTTCATATGGCAGAAATAATGGTCAAATGATTTTACATGAAAGAACGGTCCCTCAACCTAGTGTTTTAGTTTTGATTCCTAATCTTTTAATCAAATTTTCTATAAATCTAAAAATATTTCAGAGTATACTGATTATTAAGATTATTATTATTCTTTTAAATAGCTCATATTTCCCCATCCCTAAACTAGGACAATAGTTCATTTTTAAAATCTGATTTCCTAGGAGAGGAGCTGGTCCTATGATTTCATTAGTATAGGGAACTCCTGGGTGGGGAAACATTTTTTTTAATCAATTTAAATTGACACCTCTGCCACTTTCATTATTAGGAGTTGTCTGGAGCACTGAGAGGTTAAGTGACTTCCCAAGGCTCATATAACGAGTATAGGTCAGAGGCACCACTTGAACCCAGGGCTTCTTGACTTCAAAGCCACCTCTCTATCCACTCTGCTACAGTGACTCCATTGTATTCTTTTTCCTAAGTAACATGACATTGATGTTATTAAACATATATTTAGTATTCAATAAAGGACTTAGTTCAAGGTTTTGTGTTTTAAGCTCTGAGCACAGTGCATTCCACATGTTAGATAAATAATAAATGTTGATTTTTGTTGTTGTTTTTTGATTAGACTTTGTAGCAAATTACCCAGGGAATCTTTGTTAACCTTTCATGTAATAACTTTCTATTCATAAAAGACAGCAGGATCCAAGTTTTCACAAATGTTCTTCACTTTCAGAATGATTGCTTTTTCCTTAAGTATATAGGAATTGTAGCAATTGAGTGCTGTCCTGTCAGAATTACTCACTCTTTAACTCTCCTCTTGATCAAATGAGAACTGGAACTTGCTTGACTCACTTTTCCACTGTCAAAAGACAGAAAATGGAGAAAGAAAATGAAAATGTTAATTGATATGCCAATCTACAATGGTTAATATTGTGCGTGTGTGTTTCTGTGTGTGTGTGGGTGTGGGTGTGTGGTAAATAGAGCCTTATGGTTGTTTTATACACTTATATAGCACCATGGGTTTGGACCATTTTTTGGATGAAGAATCACTCCAAGGTTGGGATTGGGTCAGGTAGTTTGTACTAACGAAATTGCCTACACCATGAATCACTCATGAGTGAGGGGAAGAATCCCAAATAAGCCTTTCTTTGAGGCTTATACATTGCTAAGTACAGAGGTGCCTACTAGACAATCTCAATGCTGAGTTTATGTTTATTTATTTTGATGAAACATACTCCAGGATGCTAGGCCATAGTTATGAATCCATCTTCAGTGGCTAAAAAGGAAAGAGATTCCCCATCTAATATTTTACTTTTCCAGGATATAGCTTTTTGAGCTGGAAGTCATAGAACTAGATTTCTTTCTTTCTTCCTTTCTTTCTTCCTTCCTTCCTTTCTTTTCCTTCCTTTCTTCCTTTCTTTCTTTCTTTTTGTTATTGAAGTAGCTTCCACTAAAGTCCTCTGTTGCCTGATTAAGACATGAAGATGACTCTAGAATTATTCAAATAGAGTGACAGCAGTCTGACTGCAAACTAAAGCAGGTCCTACTTTTAAAAAAATGAATATAGGTTTGTCAAGAGATTGTGTGTCATCTGGGAAATGACCTAACTAATTTTAAAGATGATCATCGCTAAGATATTGTTCATTGCAGGTGATTTTTTGAGACCACAACAACTCAAAGCTGCCTCAGAGGAACTGTGATCTAACCTTGTGAAGGAAGTCCCCACACTGATGAAATCATGGACATGTTGAAACATTGTAGTAAGAAATATAGAATGAAATTTTGACTTAATTTTTGGCACCTCAGCCTAATTTTTTTTTCAAAACAAACAATCACCATTCTTCACTAACCATATGCCTTTATAAAGGGCAATTAATAAGAGAAGTTCTCAATTTACAGCTGTCCATTGATGAGTCTTGATTCTAAGAATCGGAGATCTGGCTTCAAGATCCTAAGAGGCTTGCAACATAGACATAGGGGTAAGGGTCAGGACTCAGAGCTCAGGGACCACAAGAAGTCAGCACACAGAGCTTCTCCAGTTTTGAGTTTCATTCCATTGGTTCAAATCAGGAGAAATCTGTTGAGAGTTATAATCAGCGTTTACCCATACGTGCCCCCTCACCCCTACCCCCACAGAAAATGTAATTGATGGAAATTGACAACCCTTTGCCAACTGAGCTGTCCTTTTTAATTGCTCTAGGAACCTCTGAAGCTCTACCCTTCCACTTCTTTACTCCTCTACTACCAGAGCCTTCCTTCTTCAGTGGAAGTTGCTTAATCATTGGTTCCTTCATCTTCCAATTTATTCCTTACTCTCTGTAGGACTCAAGTCTCAAGGGAGTTTAGATCTCCAAAGAGGCTTAGGTAATAAGGCATTGTATTCAGGGAACAAATGGATTTAAGCTGAAAGTTTTGATAGGCAAAGGGTTTAGATTATAGGATTCTGAGGGGATTCTGAGTTTAGGGCTATTTCAGTTGTTTTCTAATTTTAATAGATTTCTGTGTGCTGGACAGTGTACCTAACCCATGTTCCCATCATTGTATTATGGAAAAAGAACAAGCTCCAAGTTCCAAACAATTAAATTACAAATCTATTTTGGGACTACAATCCATTGGTAATATGAGAGATACCAGATAGCAGTGAGAAATTTAGATCAAAGGCACTATAAAAACTATAAGAGCTCATCTCATGTTTTTTGGACACCGATGTTATTGAACAGATAGTTAACAGAAAAAGCTTCCCAAATGATTTTGTCATTTTATTACCAGGCCTTATTCAATTCCAGTGTGAAGAAAGGTGGTGGGGGGCGAGGGAGATTGAGAAAAAAATTAATTCAAAGAAATAGTTAAAATAAACTATGGATGAGATCCAGTCAAGAAAAGAAGAACTAACAAAATTCAACTTCTCAGAGAAGTTAAATGATGTTTCATTTTCCTTGTGGAAATTTCATCAACATATTGGAATGGATAGACTTTTAAAGGTTATGTACTCTTTAAAAATCTGAAATCCTTCCTCTGCATGTAAGCCAAGAATATACTCCCCTTTCCCCCTTTTGCCTTCAAATAGCATCTGTTCAAAATAGAAGAGAAAAAAAAAAACTTCAAATATGAGTTCCTATGAAATTGATTGTACCCTAATGATGGCCTATTCATAGAAGCAGGTGCCCCAAGGTGTTAATAGGACAAGTATATTTGCATTATGTCTAATCTTATAAGCCAGCCTGACATCCTTTCAGCAATGCTAAATGTGTTTGCCAGAGAAGAGGAGGAGGATGAAATTATATAAGTCTGAAATACTTTAGTGATCTGTGATTTAATCACTGAGGTTATCCCTTCTACTCTGGTACATCATGAACCATCTTTGCCTTAGTAAATGATATTTGTGAGTTGCTATGGCTGAAAATTTTCAATATTGGTTAACCAGTTTTTTGGTGGTGAGCCTCTCTAAACTTAACAAGATTGTTTCTTGGCCAACACTCTATTGCCAAGGACATGCATGAGGCCCTCCAAGGCTTGTTCCCTGTTGGGATAACCATCAAAAACTCAAGATTGCCTCTAACCTCAGTGAAGCATTCTCATAGCTAGATTTCAGCAGGGAATCAGTCAACTATCAAGCATTTATTAAGCATCTGTTGTCAAAGGAACTGTGCTATATGCTGGGGATTAAAAAAAATAAAACTCTTCGTCATCAAGAAACTTACATTTCAGTGGTGGATACAACTTTACACCTATACATATGAGTACATCTAAAATATGTACAGATATGTATATATAAACATACATTAGACATATGTATATATGATATACATGGAGAGATGGAAAAGGGGAAGAGAGATTTTGCAATAAGAAGTTTCATACACACACACACACACACACACACACACATATATATATACATATGTAAATGTATAAACCTGTATGTGTACTATCTCTTTACATGCATGTGTATATGTCATATATTGTTATTCAGTTATGTCCAACTCTTCATGACCCTATTTGGGGTTTTCTTGGCAGATACCAGAGAAGTGTGCCATTTCCTTCTCCAGTTCATTTGATGAGGAAATTTAGGCAAACAATATTGAGGGATTCCCAGGGTCACACAGCTTAGTGAGTACCTGAGGGTGGATTTGAACTTAGGTTTTCTTGATTGCAGGCCCAGAATTCTATCCACCATGCCACCTACCTGCCCTAGTTAGAAGGTCAGAAGATCTACTTTCAAAAATCAAGTTTCAAGACATTTTTGAGTACATTACAATTGAACTCTCTCTCTCTCTCTCTCTCTCTTTCTCTCTCTGCATGTGTGTGTGTGTGTCTGTCTCTATACATTTATACACATATACACACATATATTCTTATATATGCAAATATAAATGTGAAACTTTCTACTATAGCCAGAGTCAATGAAGTTGAAATTCTGTTGAACTATTCATTTTGATTTATAACATTTTTCTCTCAAAAATGTTCCCATGTGAAGTCATGAAATTTATAGACTGGAGAGTGGCCAAAAAAAATGGACTCACAAATATTTTTTAAAATACCAAACTAGAATATGAATATGTAGAATAATTATGTTAAAATATGACAGAAAAGAACATGTAGAGTACTAAGAACACTAGATTTGGAATCAGGGGACCTAAGTTTGAATCCCTGTGACCTTTATGATCATGAACCAGTTTACTTCCCCTCTCTGTGCCTCAATTTACTCCTCTGCAAAGTACAGAGAAAAGGGATGATAAGTAATGTCCCTCCTTATGATGATACTATGAGTTTAAGCAGAATAGAAATTAGCAATATGCAGTTATTGTTACATAAGATCTATATTATAATTTAAAACTAGAATTACTTTATGATTCCCCATACTTACTCAGCACTTTCCCCACAATTCAGTTTGAATGCTTTAACTTTAGAGACTTCTAAAGGTCTATTATTGCTCTTATCTTCTGCTTCTCACCTCTTGCCACACTTGTCACCTGAGGGGAGTGGTCTAATGCTCTCAATCAGTTATCTAAGCACCCTATAACAGCAGCTAAAGGGGCCTTCTCATAGTTATCGCCACAAATTGTTTGCACAGCCCAACCTAGAAGTTGGAGTAATGAAGTCTGCCAAATTCAACAAAACAGATTTTTTTTTTAGTGTGTTTTACAACCAGTGGCCTTCTCTAGGAAGGAGCCATATCTTGGAGGTGACCCCTGTGTACCTGAAGTCCATGACAATGGAATCCAAGTTCTAGTGGGTTCTACTTATCTGGAAAATGTTCACACACAGATCTAAGGACAGATGGTGTCTTCTGTCTGAACATTAGTATCACTCAGTTAGGGGAGGCGCATCAAGAAGTTAGGCATCCTTGAACAATTTTTAAAAAATATTTTTGGCATGGTAAAGGCATGGAACTCATGAAACAGATTTTATAGAGAATTTTTAATTCTTAAGATAATTCCAACCCCTTCAAGAGACAGCTCAAATGTCACTTGCTCTATGTAGTCCACTCTGTTCCTCTGAAACAAAAGCAATTTTTCTCTACTTTCTGAATGCATATAGGACTTTCAACTTTTGTTACTACTTTATAAAATTTGTACTTTGATTTATGTAGTAGTTCTGTGTGGCCATGTTTTATTTCTGCTTATCTGCTTAAACAGTATTCAGTACAATGTCCTGTAGTCAAGCTAAAAGTTTTCAATAAGTATTTGTTAAATAAATTAATTTATTTTCCCCTTTTTACTTGCAAGTGGTACCCAGTGATTAAGGAATGATTACTCTCATGACTTGACTGCACTGAGATAATGAAAGATTCTAATGGGAAGGCACTGCTGAGAGCATAATATGACCCTTTAACCTTGTGCAAATTATAAATCTGATTTAAAACTTCCTTGCAAGGGATCATTCATCTTTTTTTCTAGAAGACTTCTAATGATTTTTTTTGTACAGGTCTAATACATACATACATACATACATACACACACATATAAATACATATATGCATATACACACACACATATGTGTATATATATATATTTTTTTTTGAGGCAATTGGGGTTAAGTGACTTGCCCAGGGTCATACAGCTAGTGTCAAGTGTCTGGTCTGAGGCCAGATTTGAACTCAGGTCCTCCTGACTCCATGGTCAGTGCTCTATCCACTGTGCTACCTAGCTGTTCCCCAGGTCTAATATTTTAAAAAATTTTTTCTCTTTATATTGGATTCAAAACCTTATAAACTGAACCCATTGAATTTTAGATTTACCTTCTTGGATAAAGCAGGATCATTTTGCATGACATCTTTTCCCCCCTGTGGCATTAATGTTTTTTTAATTAAGTAATTAATAGTTTTCAACATTCACTTCCATAAGATTTTGAGTTCCAAATTTTCTCTCCCTCCCACCTAAAGATGGCATGCAATCTGATATACGCTCTGCATATACATTCATATTAAACATATTTTCAAATTAGTAATGTTATAAAGAAAAAAAAGTTAGGACCAATGGGAGGAACCACAAGAAAGAAGAAATAGAGAGAATGAGAGCAAGAGCGAGAGCGAGAGAGAGAGAGAGAGAGAGAGAGAGAGAGAGAGAGAGAGAGAGAG
>NW_020954548.1:20750223-20769048 GCF_900497805.2 Vombatus ursinus
GAGAGAGAGAGAGAGAGAGAGAGAGAGAGAGAGAGAGAGAGAGAGAGCTTCTACCTGCATTCAGACTCCATAGTTCTTTTTCTGGATAGCATTTTCTGTCATGCATCTTTTGGAGTTGCATGACATCTTTTTGAATATCTGAAGGCAATGCACATGAAGTGACTCATCTTCCAAGTCTAAATATCTCTTCCTTCAACTGGTAATGCTCCTTTCACTATCCTTATTACCCTCCAGTGTACTTTCTAAAATGTAGCACCCAGAACTGGACACAATGTTATTGCTGTTTTCTATTTAAGAAAGAGTGTAGTGTTAACTATAGCCTCTGTAGCTTCTCTTAATTCAGTCCATGATAACTAAAGTTTTTAGCTACCACGTTACAATGCTGACTTACTTGGAGCTTACAGTTCACTTACAACAAACAAACAAAAACAAACGAACAACAACAACAAAAAAAACAAAAACAAAAAACAGATCTTCAAATCCCTTTCACCCCTACAACTGTTTTCTAGCCATTTCTGCCACATCTTATACTTGTGCAGTTCATTGGAAAAAACAAATAAAACAGTATTTATCCCTATTGATTTTCATTTTGTTAGTTTCAGTCTAATGTGCCATCATGTAGAAATATGTTTTGGGGTCCAGATGCTCTCATCTAATACATTTATTATTTATATCATTACCATGTCATCTGCAAGTGTTATTAAAATTCTATCTGTGCTTTTTATCCAAGTTGTTGATACAAATGTTGATCAGAATTGAGCAAAGGACAAAGCATTGGATCATTCCATCAGAGATCTCTTTCCCAGTTGACATTGACTTTGATTTTGGGGTCTTGTGAGTCAACCAATAAACCTAACTAATTATTATCATTCAGTCTATATCTCTCCATTGTGTCTATAAGAATATTTTAAGAGATTTTTTTTCAAATATCTAGCCAACATTTATATATCCTAAATTGCTAGTCTCAGAGCACTGCATAAAAAGGAAATGAAGTTAGAATATCATCATTTTTCATTCTATGTCATAGTGATCATCTTTTTCCTAAATGTTCCTGAACTGTACCTTTAATATTTTCTTGTACTTTGTTTTGCTATAATCAACATTAATCCCACTGGCCTATAATTTGAAATATCCACTATTTTCTTCTCTTTTTTGTTTGTTTTGTTTTTCTGGGGGTGAGGCAATTGGGGTTCAGTGATTTTCCCAGGGTCACACAGCTAGTAAGTGTTATGTGTCTGAGGCCAGATTTGAATTCAGGTCCTCCTGACTCCAGGGCTGGTGCTCTATCGACTATGCCACCTAGCTGCCCCATATTTTCTTCTTTTTGAAGAAAAAAAAAAGAATGTTTTAATTTCCCTAACCCTGTGGTACATTTGTATGATACTTATTCCTTAGAGATCACTAATAGTAATTACCTAAAAGTTCTCTGGGCACCCTGAGATATAGTTTGTTTAGGTCAGGTGATTTAAACTCAATAAGGGCAGTTTGACATTCAAACTATTCATTTCTCTTAATATCCTATTAACTATTTTTATTCTATCATTTCTCTTATCTAGATTTGCCTTGATAGAGAAAACAGAATGAAATTCACAAAGCTATTATTTTGGGGTTATATATTTTATTATATATATTATATTTTGGGGGTTTATATATTTTATGTATACATTGATATTATAGCTAATTGATAATAAATGCTGAGAGAGAGAGAAAGAGAGAATGATTTAATGCTATATTTAAGATTTAAGTAAATCTTTGGCAAGAAAAATCTATGAAGTTGATAGTAAAAATATGCTGTTCCCTATTTTATGGAAGCAGAAAATAAAATGTAAGTATATTATGAAATTTGTTCATGGTTATATAGCTAGTTAGTAAGCTAGGTTGCCTGTTTCCAAATCTAACTAACAGAATTCTATAAATGGAAGGAAGCTCAGAAGACATCTATCTAGTCAAACTTTTACCTGACACGAATCATCACTATAAAATAACTGAGAACTCATCATTCAACCTCTGTTTGAAGTAAGACAAGACTTACATGTAAGAAACAATTGTATGTTAAAAAAAAGTTTAGTATATAACAAGCATTGATATATACAGTATTGGTAATCAATCAATAGGATGGGATGGGATGAGATGGGATAAGATAGGATGTTAGGCAAATAAAAATCTTACACATGCCAACATCATAAAAAGTGGTACTTGAGTTATCAAGAACAATGAGTAGAGATGTAGATCAGGAGTTGGTCTTAGAGAGAGAAAAAGAGAAGAATGTTATGAGTGGGGGGGTATGGCACAAATTTTAGTTTTAAGGAAAAGACTGCGTTAATAGGACCAGAATATATTGAGTAGTCATAAGAAATGAAGTTGGCTAGGTATGATAGAGATAGATAATATATAATGAAGACTATATGGTGTAGTAAGGAGCAAAGGATATTGACTTTTAGGGTTCAAAATCCTAAAACAGGATTGAACCTTAGTTCAAATTCTGTTGCTGCTATTTATTACTTAGTGACTTTGAATAAGTCACTGAACCTCTCTGAATCTCAGCAAAGTGACACAGTCAAATTCTATTACATATAAGGTTCCTATCAAGTCTAAAATCTATGAAATGTCAAATTGAGGATTTAGTTCTTAGGTTGACTTGAGAAACATTTTAAGTTGTTTAAAAAAGGAAATAATACCAACCAAAAAACAAACTGAGTCTACCCATCTGGGACCCTGAGGCCATTCATGGACAATAAGTTAGGAAGTCTTTGTCACTTCCCCTGAAACACATACAAAGCAGTGGCTGACTGGCTATGAATCCAGCATGGATATGTTTTTTTTTCTGAAAACTCTATGTATCTGTGGGAAATGACATATTCAGAATATTGTTTGCCTCATAGAGACCCTATGGATCTGTCTTGGGTTGTAACTCTGGATGAAATAAAGCTTTTAAAATAACCCTTAAAAGGGGGTGGGCAACTAGGTGGCACAGAGGATAGAGCACCGGCCCTGAAGTCAGGAGGACCTGAGTTCAAATTCGGCCTCAGACCAAACACTTAACACTTACCAGCTGTGTGACCCTGGGCAAGTTACTTAACCCCAATTGCCTAAAAAAATAAATAAATAAAATAAAAGGGAGTGGTGGTATAAGGTCATGCTTTTACAAATGTTAAATTATTTTTAAATCCATTAAAATAAAATATTTTTAATTTAGTATTATGTAATTATGCCCACATACTAAATGATTCTATATTAAAAAATTTTCAAAATAATAAACATAACTTCAACAGTAAATTAATAGGAGACTGAGCAAAGCACAACTTCAAAGTCTCTGTGATGATAAAGTATTTACTCCTTTCTTTAATGCAGTATAAAACTGACATGATTTCTCACTTGTACACAGATTCCTTTCTTGTGACAAAAAAAAAAACATTAAAAGAAAATTTCCTATGGTCATTCAGGACCACGGATCTTTTTCTTTTTAATAATGGCACTGTCTAGGAAATTAAAATAACTTTTTTTTCAAAAGACATTTTCAATATATAGGAAAGAAAGACAAAAACAGAATTACAAAACACTGATGACTTCAGGCTAGCATAAAGCAGTGTAAGTATATTCAAACCATGTAGGTTTTTGGGTGATGCATTTTAATATGCTGAATTTGGATTTTATCATCAGAAATACAATGAAGCATTTATTCTATAAAAATCTACTGTGAAACTCAATTCATCAAATTATATTTATAGTACATGACGTGAGCATATAAAAATGAATAAACACAATCCTTGCCCTCAAGGGGCTTACCATATAGCAGTGGGAAGAAAAATTTAGGCAGACACCTGAGTACTTCAAAGATCTGTCATTTTGTTGGAGTCAGTACTCTGTAAATGAGAGTATAACTTCACTGACTTAGTAGAAAATTTTGAGTTTGCAGTGCATTTGTGACACCTCTTGTTCAGATAAAGATGTGGGAAATGATGTTGGAAAGGATATAGGTATCAATTTAAAAAAAATTGTAGTCATTGTAACAGAGGTAATAATTAAAACCTCAAGGGATTGGATGATTGTGTTGCCAAGGGAAAGAACCTTGATGGAGAAGAAGACTGAAGATAGAACTTTGAGAGATAGCTACTACATTTAAAGAGCAAACAGGGGAAGAAGAATCAGAAAAAAAAAGAGAAGGAATTTTTGAAAAAAAAGTAGAAGGAGATCCATGATAATGCATTATCATAGAAACAAAAAAATTTATATGGTCAAACTTGATCAATACTGTAGAATAATCATGTATGTGCGTGTGTGTGTGTGTGTGTGTGTTTTGTAAGAGAGACAGAATGAGACAGAAACAGAGAAAGACAAGGCAAAGAGAGACAGAGAGGTAAAGACAGAAGAAGAGACAGAGAGAGGAGTTACAGAGACTGGGAAAGTCACATATAGAGCTACAGAGAGAGACAGAGACAAAATAGATACAGATATAGAGAGATACAAAGAGAAAAAAAATCTGACTGAATTGGTGATTAGTAGGTCATTGATGGGGAAATGCTAAAATGTAAAGGACTAAATAAGTAGGAGTGACAAAGAACAGACTTCTTTCAATGTATTTGGTGATAAAGGGAAGTGGGGATTTAGCATGATAGCTTGAGAAGTTAGTAGGATTAAGAGAAGATTTGTTTTCTTTCAAGAATTGGGTAAACTTGAATATATCACCAGGTAATGAATAAGGAGCCAGTGAAAGTAGGAGAGATTAAAGATGAAAAACAGACAAAGGAAGATAATTGCTAATGCCGGATTTAGAAGCAGTGGAAGACCATAGGACTCCAGGTAATGAAATTAACTTTAGCAAAAAAAATTCTTCCACAGACACAGGAGAATAAAAGGAGATGAAGTTGAATGATACAGAGAAATTCTGAAGGTGGTCAGAGGGAAACATCATCAAACCATCACAATGATAATGGCTATAGGTGTATTTCAGGGTAATAATGTGTGATATCACTTGCTTGCTCCAGACCTTAGAGTAGCTCACACACTTAAACTTTATTGCGACTCTGAAATGTTTGCCATACAGTCTAAAGCTGGTTTTAACTAATATAACGTTTTCTACATTTCAATTGGCACAGTTCTTGCCATTAATGCTTTGTTTTTTCCTTGAAGTGAAAACCTAGGTGACATTTTCCTTCTTTTCTCTTTGAATCCCACCTCTAATGTTTACTACCTGTGTAACCTTGCACAAACCACTTAACCTCCCTAAGCCTCAGTTGACTCATCTATAAAAGCAGGGAGTTAGCCTCAATGGTCTCTAAGGTCCCTTCTAGCTTTTAAGCCTATGATCCTATGATTATTCTGTGTATCAGATGCTATTAGTTAACCAATCACTTCTGAATACAGTGATATAAAAAAGAAGAATTTAGAAAGTTATACAGAAAACATATAAGTGAATAGTAGGTATATGGTATCTTTGGATTTTCAAGATAAATGGATTTGGGTTTTCTTTGCATGTAAGTGAACTTAGAGGATATACATACTAAATAATTTTAATTCATCGAATTCTGCATATATTAGAGAAAGAGAGAGAGAGAGAGAATTCAATTCAACAAATTTTTAAGCACCTGTTATGTGCAAGGTGCTGGAACACACACACACAAAATCAATGCTCTCAAAGAGATTAAAGTGTACTGAAAAGATACAACACATTCACAGAGACATAAAAACAAAAGATATGCAAAACAATATACATACATGCATGCATACATGCATTTGCATATATATATGTATATGTATTATATAATCATTAGATACCTATAAGATAGAACTAGAACCAAGAAGGTTTAGGAGGAAATATTTGGCACATTTTAGATTTTTAAGAAATATTCCACAAAAGATTTTGAATAAGTATTTGATACCTGTCACTCTTCTAAGGGTCAGTGTGAACTGATCACAATATATTTGGTGGGATCTTTTTGGTTCTGCGCAGATGAAATCAGAGGCATGCAAGATGCAAGTGGCTTAGCCTACATGTGGCCATAAACACATTCCAATCATAAATAATTTTCTCTATTGTGTGTATTATCTTGATATTTCAGTTAACATCAGGAATTAATAGCTTATTTTGCGCAGAGATCTTTTCTAAGTGATGTGAAGGACAGGCAAATGAATTAGAAGACACAATTGGGTCTTTGAGGTGCTTCTATTCCCAGCTCTCAGAGTGAAATACATAATTGTGCTGGTCCTGGAGTATTGTGTCTTACACTAGGCAAAGATCAAGCTTCTCTTTGAAGCTGAGGAAATGAGAATTTTGCTCATATCATTCAAGTAGAACACTGACATATAATTTAGTCCAATAGCAATAATGATGGCCAGTACCTATACAATACCTTCAAGTTTCAAACTGTCTTATATATGTCATCTCATTTGATCTTCACAATAACTCTGCATGAGAGGTTTTGTTAATTATCACCATTTTATATATGTGGGAAGTGAAAGTAAGAGAGATTAAGTGATTTACTTCAAGTCACACAGCTTGTAAGTCTCTGAGATGGGATTTGAACTCAGGTCTTCTTCATTCAATGTCCAGCACTGTATCTATAATACCAAGTTTCCTCTCAAAAAATGTACTTGTACTTCCATTTTGCAGTGCTGAAAGCCACATATCCTATGAAATAGGGTTAAATATTTTCAAAATTGCAGTGTTTTAGAAAAACTTAAGAGGCTTCAGGTGCTGTAAAAATTATGCCAACCAGCTCTGCCAGTTTTCCATAATCTATTATATGATTCCAAATTCATCCACTGCTTCATTCCTCTTGAAGAAGAGATGCCAATTTTCTGATGGATACCATACTAAATAGTAATTTTGTGATGTGGTGGTTAAAATAATATTGGCATGGTGCCAGCAACTCCATTTTTAGCTGTGACATTAAGAGCATTAGAAAGAAGTCTAACCCATCTCTATCACCTTAGTTTCAGTCTTCATGTAACTCTTTTCGAAATAGAGAAGCTTTCCAAACAATTTTCAAACTTAAGTTGTGGTAGAAGAAATGGAGCACAATCTGGCTTTCTTTTCCATTGTTCCATTATAAGCTTTTTGAGGGACACAGGAATTACAATTACATTTTGGTCATCTCTATATTTCCTACAGTCCTTACCATAGCAAATGTCAAATAATTCAATACCTCAAGAACCCATCATTCTATAGGTGAGTATACCCTTTCCATATTCATGTACTGCAAACACTTCATGCCTTGATAAATCATTTTTGAGTCTGTATGTGTACATGTGTGTAGGATAAGATAAAAATAATAATAATAAACTGATTATCTTGTGATTAGCCTTTCCAAACTTAGCAAACCTGGTCTTTAAAACACACACACACACACACACACATACACACACACACACACACTTACACACACATATACAAGTTCATCTTTTACTATAACCACAGAAAATATTTCTAATTTAGTATGACATATCAGAACTTGTATTCTACTGGCTCTAGGTTTATCTCTGTGGCATAGTAAGATCGATCTGAATTAAATAATTAAATGCATTTAGTAGACTCTTAATAAAGGATCATTAATCTAACACTGTAAGTAAAATTTGAATACAACTAAAACAAACAGAAGCTTATATTTCCTTTACTTAGTTTTGTCTTTCACATATTAAATACTCAATAAATATTTATGGAATGAATGAATGAATTTATGTGCAGTGATATTGAAACATTTTATATAACACTTTAAAGTTTACAAAGAAGTTTATGTGCCATATTTCATGTGGTCCTAACAATTTGGTGAGCAAGATACTGCATAAATATTATTTAAAAGACAGCAAAGTTTAGAGAGATTAAGAGATTTCCCTGGAGTCACACAGCTAGTAATTGTGGGATTTGTGATTTGATCCTTGACTCCAAGTCCATTTTACCATCTAACTTCTACAGTGCAATAGAAAAAAATGGAGAGAGATAGGATAGGGTTGGAAATAAAAGTTCTTTTTTAGGTCATATGGTAGAGTATTGTTTAAATTGATTTAAAAACGAAAAAATAATTCATTGGGTTGAAGTGATAACAAACAGGGCTCTTACAGTGTTTTATTTGGAATCTCCTTTCCAGAGTATCTGTGGCCTTAGTGAGTGACAGCAGATAAAAATCAAAATAACAGTTTGTGGGGTTTGTGCAAAATTATGCACATCTCTACTGGATAAGACATAGTTTGGCATTATGTGGAACTTCAAAAGTGTGTTTTTTTTTAGAGGCACATATTAATTAGCCCGTGATTTTTATGCATAACATTACTTGTGGATAATTTTTGAAATAAGAGAAGTACTCATTTAAAGAAAAATACAATTGAGGGGAGGTATTTACTTAATAGGACCTGGTGAAAGGCATTTCTTTAAAGTGAGAAAACCAGGGGTAGCTAGGTGGCATAGTAGATAAAGCATTGGCCCTGGAGTCAGGAAGACCTGAGTTCAAATGTGGCCTCAGACCAAACACTTGACTCGTACTAGCTGTGTGACCTTGGGCAAGTCATTTAACCCCAATTGCCTAAAATATAAGTAAACAAATTAAAATGAAAAATCCTTATTTATCTATTTTGTAAGTTAAAGATTGTATTTATCAGATATCTTAGAAGGACTGTACCCTGTTCAGTTGACTCTAAACCCAGTCTCCATAGAGGCAATTTAAGACTGTAATCAATAAATCTATCAACCACAGAAAGTGTTCATTAAGTCATTACTATTTTCCATTCACATAAAATGGACACACAGCCAAAAAGTAAGACTCTTCCTCTCCTCGGAGGTTTTTCATTCAATGGGAGGAACTAATATATACATATATATTTATCTACAAAATATATACAACATAAATTACAAAATAATTTTTCAGGTGGAAAACACCAGCAATTGAGTGAATAAAGAAAGGATTTATGTAGACCACTGTACTTGAGCCAAGTTTTGAAGGAAATTAAGGGTTCTAAAAATCCATGTACAGAAAAGGACTGATCCATAATTTCATTTTGTGTCCCTATGTTTAGCTATCTGTCCTCTGATGTTTGCCATTAGTTTGAATATATTCTATATCTATTTAGATGTGTTGCGCATTTTGTCTCCATTCATCAAACACAAGTACCTTGAAGAAAGGACTCTTTTCATTTTTGTCTTCATATCCCCATTTCCTAGAACAATGCTTGGCATCTAGTAGGTGTTTAATAAATGTTTGTTGATTGATTGATTGAGTCAGATAGTATGTTTACCTCCACATAATACATCATAATTAAAGATAAAGTGCCACTAATGTAGAGGGAACCCAGCATTTTGTGAATGAGATCAATACCAGAAACACACGTATATAAAATGTAGGATCTTGGAGAAGAAAATGAATGACACAACACTCCCACTATTGACATTTGCATGACATCTCACTTTCCTTAGTGGATTCATAGTATTTTTCACTTCCTAATTCACTGCAGACATACTGTACCTCTTTCCCAGTTATTGTAAGCAAAGAATTTTATTTCTTGGCTTACAATTATTTTAACACAATCTTATTACTACAAAACAATATTATTATTCCCATGAATATCATGTTAAGGGGCTTTATTAAAGATTACACAAACACACATACATATTATACATGCACATACGCCATAGATAATGAGTCAAGAGAACACATTAAGGCTATGGCCCAGTCTATATTTATTAAAAACAGTTATTATAGTTAATAATCACCTCTGTATTAATACATCACATTTCTTCAAAACAAATTACAATGTTTTCTTTTAGGATATAATCCTTTATCTTCACATAATGCTGGAGTAATATGAAGCTTTAATTTTATTAATCTCTACTTGACAGATGGGGAAAGTGAAGCATAAACCAAATGACTTGTCTGAAAATCAAACTATAATAAAGCAAGACTAGAAATCTAAGTCACCCAACTGACTCTGAGTAGGAAATAAGGGAGGGAGGAGGGGAGGAAGGAAAACTGGAAGGAAGGAAGAAAGAGAGAGAGAGAGAAAGAGAGAGGCAGAGAGAGAGAGAGAGAGAGAGAGAGAGAGAGAGAGAGAGAGAGAGAGAGAGACCACCTACCCAGTGTTGGAAATACAGGATGGACCTCTGTTGAATCCTGGATCTGACACTTATTAGCTCATATCATCACGGAAAATCATAGAAAAATGAGATAATGGATTGAAGATATGAAGTATTTTGTAAACTTTGATGTCTATATAAGTATCAGCTCTTTCATCCTGTTTGCCTCAGTTCTTCAACTGTAAAATTAGCTGGAGAAGGAAATGCAAAACCACTCCAGTATCTTTGCCAAGGAGAATAGGAAACAACTGAAAAATGATTTAACAGAAATTCAATAACAAAAGGATGTTATCTGGGGAAAGGGGGGCAGCTAGGCAGTACAGTGGATAAGAGTGCTGGGGCTGGAGTCAGGAAGATTAATCTTCCTGAGCTCAGATCCTGCCTCAGACATTTACTAGCTGTGTAACCCTGGGCAAGTCACTTAACTCTGTTACTTCAGTTTCCTCATCTGCAAAATGAAAAAGTTGGGTTAATGCATCACTTTTTCCAGCTCTACCCCACTTTGATAGTATTTGACCTTCTATTAAATAGGACCTTCCATGATCTGCCACTTCTACATTACCATGTATTACATCGTGGTAATATTACAATATTACATTGCCTGATATTCACAGTGATGCTTCCTAAGTGCTGCATGATACAGACAGACTTTCTGAATCAAAGAAAGATGGGATTATCTTCAAAGTCAAATAGCAGTGGGGGCAAGTATATTTTATTTTATTTGAATTATCCAAAAACTGCCCTTCTATATTGAAATACAGAGAAATGATTAACCCGTATATTTGGTTGACTAGAAGAATATTCTTTACTATGGCTGGGAGAATTTACTTTATACTCAATTTGTGCATAGTTCAGTCTTTTCTGAACCAATATTCCATTTTCCCTACAAAACTAGGCATACTAGCATTGTGCTGGCTAAGCACAAAGACAGCACAAAGAGCTTTCTATGTCATCATATTTATTGTCCATATGTGTCTACTAGAAGAAAGAGCCTTTTAGTTATATAGGTCTCTAGAGCATCAAGAAATCACACACATTTTTATGATGAAAAAGATTTCTCTCTGTCCAAATGAGTTCTCTCTCTCTCTCTCTCTCTCTTTAATAAATCTATGCCTGAAGCTCTTTATTCACTAAAACATTTGCAGAAAATGTAGATCACATTCCCACCATGTCTGATTAGAAAAAAAAAGGCATAAAGTCTTGATGTGTATTATTAAAAAGTGAGTCTTTTGACATAAATAGCACATACCAACATTGCATTCTTTATGTTTTTGGTTTCTGTTTGTTCATTCATTTTTTTTCCTCTCAGTTTGATGCCTTTCATGGACTTTTTTTCCCCTTTCATGTACTTTTACAGCAGCATTCAACCACCATATTCATTTAAAAATATTTACATTCTCTTCTTCCACTCAGGCTTCACTCTCATGCAGGACAGATAATAAATATGATGAGAATGAATATTGCCACATTAGCTTCTTAATGAATGACTATATGGCCCATGGGGAACATTTGCCCTGAAATAGACCTTCAGACAACTCTGCTTGAAGAAACCTAACTTCTGTGTGCTGCCTGACTTCATCATCATTTACATTTGGCATAATATAGGCAGAAAGCAATTTTAATTTAATATATAAATGTAAAACCTCAGCTTCCCATGGCTGTAATGTAGACTCCATGATTTTTTTTTTTTTATCAACAAAGCCTGTGAGCTCGTGTGATAGAAATCCACAGTGTGCTGGGAGTGACTATATTAGGGTATGGGAAGGGATGAAAACTGTTTGAGATAAATAAAAAAGCAATTACCTAGGCCCAGGAAAGAGATACCATGCATTTATTCAGGCAGCATTTAGCTTACTTAGGGCTCCATTCCAACAAATTGTTATTCCTTCCCCTTCTTGGACTAATGTATGCTATAGCCAGTGGGAGGAAGCAGAATAATGTTTCACACCCTGGCAAAAAGAAGTCAGAGAAAGTTAAAGTGTCTTCACAGGCCTGCCTGTTTCCTGGCTGCCATTAGGAAAATAATATAGACATAGAATATTCTCTCTTCCCATTTCAAATACTAGGTTCCTTCAGGGCTTAAAATTTTGAAGTCACCATCTAGCTGCTATTGACTATATACTATGGGTTAACAGACTTTTTTTTTAACAGACCCCCATTAGAATGTGAGCTCCTTGAGGCCAGCACTCCCCCCTATTCTTTGTGTCCCCTAAGCTTAGCACAAAGCCTGGTATATGTCGTTGTTGTTACTTAGTCATTCAGTCATGTCTGACTATTTGTGACCCCATTTGGAGTTTTCTTGGTAGAGATACTGGAGTGGTTTGCCATTTCCTTCTCCAGTTCATTTTACAGATGAGGAACCGAAGCAAACAGGGAGTGACTTGCCCAGGGTCACATAGCTAATAAGTGTCTGAGGCCAGATTTGAACTCAGGAAAACGAGTCTTCCTGACTTCAGGCTTGGCATTCTATCCACTGAACCACTTAGCCACCCTGCCTGCTATATGGTAAGTGATTAATACATATTTGTTGAATGATTCAGTGACTGTACTGACTTATCCAGGTCCAGAGACAGATGAATTTCCTAAAACAATGCCGAATGTTTTGACGAGGGCTCTTAAGTCTTGCAGCTTGCATTTAAAAATAGGAAAATTAGGAAATAGAATGTGGGAGATCCTTCCTCATAAGGATTTTTAATCCCCCACCTCCTTCCAAATTCAAACTTTTCATTTCCCTGAAGATCTTATACATGTGATTCCCATTAATAACATACCATATACTGATCTCCCCTTCTCTCCCATCAGAGTACAAGGCTCATTTCTTGGATAGTACTCAACTGGCTGTCTCAGGTTCACATAAGTAAGTGGAAAAACTTTTATTTAAATCTAAAACTTTTGACTCCAAGTCAAGAAAGTGTTGGACTCTCAGTCAAATACCCAGATCTCAGACCTAATTCTGCAATTAGCTAGTAATATCACTTTAGACAAATCATTTAAATTCTCTGAAACTCAGTCTGGCTGGAATGCCTACCTCACCAAGTTGCTATGATAATCAAATGAGATAATGTGGGAATATTTAAGTATTTAAAACACACACAAACATACAAAACAACAACAACAACAACGACAACAGCAACAACCCTTTAATTTGCCATATAGTATAAGGGATATCATCTACCAGTTAAAAAGAAAATATTTAAATTGCTACTATTTTGCTAATATGCTACTATATTCCTTTAATTTCCATAAAAAAAACAGAAGATACTGTTTCTTTGATGAATTAATTACATTAACATATATTATTTTTAAAGTTATTCCTTTCACAATCAATCTGAAAACTTCGCCAACTGAAACCTAAGGAAAGAGATTATGAGTAATGGGAAAAGCTGACAAATACTATACCATTCTTTAATCTGCACATTTTGCTAGGTCTGTAGGGAGAAAAACAAACAAAAAAATTTTTTAAAAACCCCTTCTGTTCTTTCAGTTTTATCTTAAGGCTTCCAAGTAAGTGCCTTGGGATCTTCAATGTGTCAGTATGGTTTGGGGGAAAGAACAATTCATTGAGGTTGATAGCGCTGGTGGCTTCTGGGAGCTCCAAAATATTTTCCTGGCAATGCCAAAAGCTGCAATTACATGCAAGAACACCTGCTATTTGCCCTCATCTGTAGCACTGGGCAACAGGTCAAATGAACCATTTTCATTTTTATTACTTGTCTGGGGGCATTGACTTTGCAGATAGCCCAAAGTTGAAAGGGATAAGATGGCATCTTCAAAGACTAGATTAGAATTTAGAATACCTATTTTGATTGGGGGGAAGTGATCAGAAACCATTCAAATCAAGCCTGATGGGAAAAGATTCAGGTTTGGTCATTTAGGAGAAAAAAAGAGAAGTACATGAATATAATAGCCGTTAAAAAAGAGGACATTACAGAGCAGGGTAGGAAGCCTTTACAAATGGCTCTAGGTGTTATTTTAATTAGCAATTGTGGAATCCCACCTCCTATGTGAAATCTTCCCAGAATGATAAATCATTTCTCTTTTTTCTGCCCCCATCTGGACATGAACATATTTCCTATTTTTTTTTCTCTCAGGGAAAGAAACCTGGGCTTTTTGTGTGTGCCATTGTGCTAGAGTTAATTCTAATTAAGAAAAATAATAAGGTCTAAAATGTCAGAAACCAAGTCATTAAGCAAAGATAGTAATATGGAGTTAATAGCAATCTATCAGGCTAGGGAATGGAATATAGAAATCTAAGTTTAGGTTAAAATAGATGAAGTAAACAGAAATAACCAGATAATATTGACAAACTATTTCAGGACTATAAGAAAAACCATAATGGTGCGTAGTCTGATCTTTGGTAGGGAAAACAGTTCAGAATCCAAATTCTTCTATACATTTACTTTGTGACATTGGACAAATCATGTCAACTTTGAGTTTTCTCATTTTTAAAATGAAAGGTTTGAACTAAATGCCTGGCACATAATAGGTGCTCAATAAATGTTTATTACTCACTTGCTTGATTGAAATGATCTCTAAGCTTCCTTCTAACTTCAACATGCTGTGATATATGAATATAGAACAAGTAAGGATAAAGGAACCATTAGGGATCAAGTTTACAGGCTTACTTAGAGACAGATCACTAGCACCAATGAGTAATTGAAGACCTTTCCTGCTCTTGCCCTCCCTCCCCACCCAATCTGCCATCAAACTCTTGTTCCCAAATTAACCCCTGGATGCTAATTCAGCCTACTTACCTACTTGCAAGGGAGACTGGTATAGTAGTTATCTTACTAGACTTGGACCTTCTATAGCCTAGATTCAAATCCTTCATCAGACTCTTAATGCCTGTATGAGCCTGGCCAAGTCACTTAAGCTATATGAGGCTTACTTTCCTTATATGTAAAATGGAAATTATAATAACACTTCATAGAATTGCTATGAGGTCTGAATGAGATAAAATATTTAAATCACTTTGCAAATCTTAAAGCACTATATAAATGACAATTCTTTCTATTACTTCCTTGAAGAATGATGATATTATTAATTCAGGAGCCAGGTTGTTGTGGGTGTTTTTTGATTTATTTGTTTTTTACTTTTTTTCCTGCATCTTTGTTCAGAACAAAAACATGGAGATATGTCCATCTGACTTGAAACTACTCTTTTATAGATGTTGTTTCTTTTTTTGTTTGTTTTTATTGATTTCTCAGAATCAATGAGCTAGGCCTCTACTCTTAGCTTGGAGTTACAAGGAACCACCTAAAGCAAACTCCAAGGCCACACATGGCCCTCTAGGTCCCTGGGTGTGGCCCTTTGACTGAGTCCAAGTTTCACAGAACAAATCCTTTTATTAAGGGGATTTGTTCTGCTAAGCTTGTATTGGGTCAAAAGGCGGCACTTTTAGCACCCAGAGGGCGGCACGTGGCCTTAAGGCTACAGGCTCCCTACCCCTAGCCCAGAGACATTCTTTATTAGCTGTTATCCTTAATCTAAGTCCTTGGTTAGAATAGGGTCCATGTGGACTTTCTTCCCATCTCTTTCCTGTTTGGAGGGGTTGTGAGTTTGGTTTTTGAACATCCCTCCTTTTACTCCCTACCATTACCTAGTGAAAATAATGCTCATCTAAATTTTGTACATATATACATGTTGTTTCTTCTATTAAAATTCCCATTCCTTAAGATTAGGGGGTATCTCACTTTTATATTGAATCAGCAGTACTTGTAAAGTGTGTCGTACACAGTAAGCATTTAATAAACACTTTTCCATTCATTCATTAATGCATTCATTCATTCATCCTTTTCATGGTAAACTCTCCTCAAATATAGGAATCAAGTTTTGGTAGTATACTTTGTCCGTGGCCTACATAGAACATTATATTCATTTGTGTGCAAAATGAATGCTTTTGGATGGCAAAGATGATGATGATTGTAATTATCACTGATCAAATATTAATAATTTATCTATTTTAGCCTCTATAACTTAAGATTAATGGAGATAATTTAGAAGAGTAGAAGAAGTGACCTAAATTTGGGTAGTAGTGTCTTAGAGAAAAGGTTAAATATAACTGTGGTTATTTTGGTAAGAGAAGAGACTAAGGACTAATATCATTACATGAAGGTTGGCAAGGTGGAATTCTGTCTTAAAGGATTCAGGTTAAATATAAGGGCAGGTTCCCTGTCAAAATAACAATGATAGTGGCAACCTTATGAGTAGGAGAATTAGGCAGTTGTCTACCTGGTGTAGTGTTGGGGCACAGGATTCCTCCCTTTCCCTGGATATCTCCTCAACAGACCTGCCAACAATACCTGAAACAAAGTCATTAGGCAGAATGAGTTCTCTGAATAAAGTTCTCTGTAAAGTAGTGCTAATAATAGCAATTACCTTACAGGCTTGCTATGAGGACCAAATGAGATGTATATAAAACACTTTGCAACCCTTTTAAATCACTGTATGAATGACAAACATTACTATTACTGACTTGCAGAATGATGACACTGTTGATTCAAGGATTGGGTTTTTGTCTTTTATTAAAACGACATTCCATTAAGAAAGGTAACATATTAAGTCACTATCCGGTAAATATCTTTCTGTGAAATCAATTTATTTGATAATTTCTAATGGCATCATTAGTAAGAGTATATTTTAATTGGGGGAATGGTGGAGTATGAGAAAAATCTATTGTGCAGTGCAGTATGGGAAGATAGAATGCGTGTATTAAATGTGAAGGGGAAATAGTCATTTAGGAGAGGTCTGAGAACAGAACTACTACAGAGGGAGCATTGCAGGTGAAATGGAAAATCACTGAAGATTTACTCCCCAGTTTTGCCAAGAGCTTTTAGAAATGGTGGATTTGAAGTCAGAGCATCTGAATGTGCTATTTGCTACCTCCGTTATTAAGGAAATATTTCTTCATCTGTCTTTGCCCCATGTTTTCTCATCAGTAAAAGAGAAAATTCAGTATGATCATGTTCCCAATGGGTCTAGGGTAGTTCGACTTTGGCCTTGATTGAATGAGTGGACTAGTTACCCTCTCAGGGTTCCTACCAGCCTAGAATATTTTATAGACAGAGTTTCTAATAGATTATCATCTTTAAAAGTTGAGAGGATATATGTTAATATATGAGCATCTACCTTATTTTCCTAATAGATATCTTCACATATGAGACTAGACATGCTCTCTTTTTATTTTTTCTCTATCAAGTTTTTCTCCATTAAAAAAAATTCAGCTTTTCTCCCAACACAGGCAGGTAGATTTTTCTATTTTTCCCTTTTTCTGCTTTTATTTGACTGTCTAATCCTGTATGCCTTGAACAAGTTTTTTTTTCTTCCATGTTTCTCTTCCCACATATTCATAAGCTTTATTGACTCATTCTATAGATAAATTTCTAGAAATGCTGACATAGAGGCAGTGCATTCTATATTAACATATATATATATACATATATATGTATATATATATATATATATATTCAAATAATACCCATACCAAAATGCAAGAAAAGTTTACTCAAAAACAGCTCTGACATCTTGATACTACATAAGTACAATAAATGTCAAGAGAGCAGCTGAATTTCTTCCCCAGGGAGGATGACTGTTCTTGTTCTCAGCCATTAAGGTACTTCTTTTGTACCTGCGTTTTTTCTGGAATTGAGTACCTTAAGCATAACATGATTAGTTACAGTGTTTTGGGAAAGGAAAACCTTCTAATAATTTGTCAAGGGAGAGCCTACATTAGACACAATAGAAAATTTTCATTCTTTTTTCTTCCTCAAGGAACTAGAGTTAAACAATTGAATGTGTTCATTAACTAGAGGATCATTTGTTACACAATTTCATTACCATTTAGTGTACTACTGTGGTGTCAGCTTTTGGCTTAATACAGACTTCAAATAGTGCTCCGGAGGCCTGAAAGAGTTAATGCAACTCCCTAAATCCCTAAGTTACTGCCAAGGAGTGAGGACCATAGGCACCGGAGAGTAAAATCTGGCACTTCTTAAATGGTATAGTAAATTAGAGATTGTTTAGAGTGTAGAGAGAGACCAGGCCTTTGAACTCAAGGGTCTAATTTCTAACTGGCAATACAGACCAAAGTCCACAATAACTCTAACTTTAATGTCTCCTTGAGGAAAGGGATTGTTTAGTTTTTTGTTTTGTTTTATTTTTCCATTATATTTCTATCCACAGCATTTTGCACATAGTAGGTACTTAAATATTTACTGAATTGAATATATACACATGAGTAACAACTGTTTATATCTATCTGTCTATCTATACCAATATTACCCACCCTACCTTCTAGAAGGACAGAGATTTCAAACATGGAGTTAATGGTCTTTTTTTTTATATTTTGATAACTATATTTCTGTATAGTTATTTCCTTTGTAACCCTATGTATTTTATGCTATACATTTAAATTATTGTTCTGAGGAATCTATAGGCTTCACCAGACTACCAAGGAGGTCCATGACACACACAAAAAAGGTTAAGAATCCTTTTCCTAGAGAGAAGCAAAATCAGCCCTAGAAAGTAAAGTCAAGATTTATGGAGACTTGAAAAACAGGAAGCTTTAAGCTATGCTAGAATATCTGCATCTTTCAGTGTGGCAATACAATGGTCTCTTTCTGATCTTTTATTTTATCAGATGTCTAAGATCTCAGTGCTTCTCAGTAAATATCCAATGATAGTGTTATGTAAGATGATGGGGGAGAGAGAGAGAGAGAAAGAGAGAGAGAGAGAGAGAGAGAGAGAGAGAGAGAGAGAGAGAGAGA
>NW_020954548.1:20769058-20781829 GCF_900497805.2 Vombatus ursinus
AGAGAGAGAGAGAGAGAGAGAGAGAGAGAGAGAGAGAGAGAGAGAGAATCTTAAAGAGAAACAGAGAGGGAAAAAGACAGAGATGGAGACAGAAACAGAAAGAGGGAGGACAGGAAGAGAGAGGCAAAAATGGATAGAGCACTGGCTGGCACCCACTTTAACCTCAGATATTAGGATGAGGTATATGACAGATCCAACCGAAGTATGGAGGTTACAAAAATAAATTTCTATGGCTTTTAATAATCCCATTGTCCAATACAGGTAAGGACATACATTGGTCATTCTGGTTAAGTTAAATAAAGCACCATCACCTTTCCTTGTCTCCCTTTTCCCAGAAGAAGGCAAAGTTCCATGGTGGCAAATATTGGCAGCACAGGGTGGTGAATCATGGAGACTTTTTAGATGTGCAAAAGATGTCAAGGACTACATTGCTATTACTTCTGTTATGCATGAAACAAGTACATATTTATACTTTAGCAATCTAAATGGCAAAGGCTAATGCTAGTCATCCTATCAACTCCCAATGGCTTATAATCCTATCTGCTCTATCACTTAGGGGCTCTGCTTTGAAATCTTATCCAAACCACAGCCTAGTTATATCCCCTTCAAAATCCTGTCTGCTCTCCAGGGCTTCCTTTTCAATGTATATAGACCTGACCACTGCCTAAAACAAGATAGAGACAGAGATATACACTGTAGGTCTAGTCCTGTAATATTATTAGTATATGAAATTTAAAGGTATAAACTCCCTCCACTGATGCAAATCCTCAATTTATATTTAACATCATCTCAGAAACAGCTTAAGGCAGTGAAAAGTGACATGTACGATCACACAATTAGTATGTCATCAAAGGCAGAGCTTGAACTCAAGACTACCTAATTCCAAGGTCAGGCCTCTATTCACTCTATCATACAGTCTTGTATCTGTTTCTGTTTCTCTGTGTTGAGGCATTGTGGCATAGTGGATATTGAAGTCAGGGAGAGCTGAGTTCAAATCTCTCCTGAGACCCATATTAATTAGCTCCAGGACCCTGTCCAAGTTAATTTCTCTTGATTTCAGTTCCTCATATATAAAATCAAGGAATTGGGTTAGATGTCCTATGCAGCTCTAAATTTGTGATCCTTTCATCTTTGTTGCAAAATAGCTTTCTTCATATACACATAGAATTCATTATTCTTACCATTATCATTATTGTTACTATTTTATTACTCCTTTAATCCTGCAAGGAACCAATCTGATAAATGGCAACCTTGGCCTGAATGTTTGAGGCCCTTAACTGCTTTACTACCTGAAACTTCCATTAAGTTCAATTAAGTACCTTAGTAATCATCACCACTGACAGATCTATCTGTATTTTCTGATTTCCTAGGAAGTATAATTCAGAGATTATTCTAGACAGTAAAGGTGAACTCCTTTTCTCTCTCTCTCTCTCTCTCTCTCTCTCTCTCTCTCTCTCTCTCTCTCTCTCTCTCTCTCCCTCCCTCCCTCCCTCCCTCCCTCCCTTCCTCCCTCTCTTTCTCTCTCTCCTCTTCTATGTAAGTATGGTCTCCCTCCTTGGAAGTTTCTGGGGTTTCTGTTTTTTTTTTTCTTTCCCTTAGTTTAAATTGTCACATGGCAGAGCTATCAACAATTCACTAGATGGACATAAAGAAATGCTCTGGCCTTTGCTTTGCATAGAGCTAAAGTCACTCATCAGATTGGTTCTTTTGGAGCTTAGTGTAACTACAAGATATTTACAATCATGATTATGATAGCATGAATATTTTATATTTCTATGATCATTTATACTTTTCAAAACAATTTCACATACATTTGATCTAGTTGGCTAAAATGTAGCACCTGTCTCACAGAGACTCACATGATCATGAGAGAGAAAGGAAATTGTTGCTTACAGCAATGATAACTGCTCAGGAACCTAAACCCAAGGAATAATCTTTCTGAGTGGAGTGAGAAATCATACTTATTACAATAAACTCATCATTATTTTAATTGCAGGATAATCTGCCTGTAAATGGAACCCAAGATTGTCTCTTTACCATCACCTCCACTTCTGCTCCAAGCTAGGAACTATGATTTCTCCCTATACCAAGGTGATTCCTAGATAATATTTTCTCCTCAACTAAACCTTAAGAAGCTCCTTTGCATCTATTCACCACATTTTATTTGGGAGAAAATAAGCTTCAACATAGCTAAAGAAAGGCTGCTGAGTCACTAGCAAAGTACCCTAATATTTATCATTATAACTATTTTGTCCTTTAATCAACATAGAGATTCAGTTTGACAACCACTTATTGAACATCTAAAATGTTCAAAGTAATCCTGAAGAAAACATTTTAGAAATTACTTAAAATTATGTGACCTTCAAAGAAAGAATCAAGGGGAGCATGAATCAACTCACACTCAAATGGTATCATTTTCAGAAAGCCAATGGCCTTACAGAAGATACATGAATACTCACAAATCATGATTTCCAACCTGTTAACATGGTTGCTCCCCCAGCTTTTCTTTTAACACAACACATTCTTATCCATTTCCTGCTTTATTTATAGGTTATCTGAATTCTTTAAATTATGATTCATGTAAGTATTTTTGTTGTTCAATTGTTTCAGTTTTAGCTTTTAAAGTCATATTTTTTTTTTATTTTTCCCTTTCTGTTTCTTTGTTTTATTTTATTTATTTTTTTGCATCTTGCTTAGGTAGAAGGATCTTTGAGTTCATAAAAGTGGTTACTCCCTTCTCTAGTGCATATCAAATTCTTTCCTTCTCCTCCTTTGCATGTCTTACTAATATCTTTCTAGAAGTCCCTCACAGAGAACCCACCCAATACCTAGAAGTCTTCCTGTATTTGTTTTAAGAATTTTAATATGCCAGTTTGGCACTCAAGCTTTTCTATTTTTATTTCTTTTTTCTGTTATATAACAAACTCATCCTCTTCTGGTTATATATGCCATTATTCATGATTTTTTAAATGATTTTTAAAAAAATTCCCCCCACTGACAAGATTGCCCTTTAGCTCCTTTTGGCCTGAAAGAGTGAAGAATTTTTAGGGTTTTGCCTGGGTTGCCTTATTCTGTCTTTTTGTTTGTTTGTTTGTTTGTTTGGAGGGAAATAGAGGGAGAAAGACAAGCTTTGCATCTACTTTGCTGTGAGTTGATTGGATAAAACAGAATCTCCTGCTATTTGAAGAGCAGAGTGGGGAAAGCTATATGGACCTATCACTGTCTACACAGCTTGAGAGGGGAAAAAAAATTACTTAGAGCAGATGTATGAGATATAGAGCTTTGCAGTGTTCTGACTTTAGGGAAGTGCTTTTTGCTGAAAGAATGTAATACTTTCTTAGCACCCTGTCAAGTGAGGCTGTAGGCTTAAGGAGCTTGTCACTGTTTCAGTGGCTGGGGAAAGCAGAGAAGTAGTTTGGATTAGCAGAAGACCTGTGAGGACCAGAATGTGTGCAAATAAAAGGAAAACCATTTTGCCCAGCAGGTGACTCATGGTGCAGAGAGCACTATCTCTACGGAGATGGTCTCTAGAGTCGTGAATTGCCCTAATCACATGGGTTTCCCTACTCACATGCTTCCTAGCTAAAGTTTTTCTAAGTGTGTGTCTGTTCTCTCCCCTACTAATACTATGCATTGGTGAGAAAATTTGACCCAAGTTTATGGGTGGGCCACCATATTTCAATCATTTCTGCTCCTGCTATTGAGTAAACATTGATTATCTTGCTTTCTGTTGAGTAAATGTTATGATTATGTATGCTTTTACCTTCTATTGAATTCATTTTCTGATTATTCTTTAAAAAAATCCCCCCCCAGCTCTCCTTTTGGTCCCAGACCTGTAATTTCATTGGTGTCAAAACTCTTCATCAAGATAAAAATCTACTCTTCAACTTAGAACTTTAGAGAACTGTCTTAGTTAATTTCCCTAGGATCACACAGCCAGTATATGTCAGAGACATGATTTGAACCCAGGCTTTCCTACCTCTGAGACCGACTCTTTAGCCATGATATAAAGCTTCCTCTCATTCTATCTATTTCTATGAACATTTTCTCTCCCTGCCCCCCTCTCTTTTTTTTTTTCCTGTTAGTGCTTTAAGTTTGCATATCCTGTCCTTTCCCCCTGGGTAAAGAAGCAGTGCCCTATATGAATTATCTAGATGAAAGTACTGTGTTTGGGCTCTTGTCAAGGATCAGCATAGATGTTCAGTTCACAGCTGTGTGTTTGGTAGTCAGTTCCTTCTGGAGTATAGTGCTTAAGTTTAGAAGCCATTTTTGCTAACTAGGTGATACTGTGAATAGGGCACCAAAGCCTTGAGTCAGTGAGACCTAACTTCAAATTCATTCGCAGACACTTCCTAGTTGTATGACCTTGGGCATGTCCCTTAAATCTCTATGTCTCCATTTCCTCATCCGTAAAAATGAGCTGGGGAAGGAAATGATGAACCACTCCAGTATCTTTGCTGAGAAAACCGGAGATGGGGTCAAGGAGAGTCCTAAAAATGACTAAGAACAAATAGAAGTCTTTGAAAGGTTAGTGTATCTTGGAATTAATTCTAACCCCATCTATTTAAGCAGTGCCATTCAAAGGCCATGGAATCATTTGGCCCAATGGTAAGAACACTAAACTTCTGATAGACTTTTTTTTTGCCAATTTTTAAAAATTTTTCTTTTTGTTAATTCTTGCAAGGTTAATCAGTCTAATGAGAGGAAACGACCTAAAGACTGGTATAGCTCTAATAATCATAAGGGAAAAGAAAAAAAAACAGCAGCTTTTCCTCCATTTCTCATGTTAGCATTTCAACTCAACTTCTTCACAGGTCCCTCACTTTGAGAAGAGTCTTCAATGCTGATTGCGAAAAACGTGAATTGTTGTGTGATTTTCTTTTTCTTGGCTCTTCTTGCCCCAGGCAGTGCTCTGGCGGGATATAGCTCTATCACATGGAGTGTTCTCTTTTTAAAAAGTGTGATGTGCATCACCTACACTCAGGTGTCTCAGCTGGTTGACAGCAAAGGAAAGTCATTTTCATTTCCAGGCTTGAGGAGACAGATACATAGACTCGCTGCCTGCAAGTTCCCTTTGAGCTCAGGGAGATACCTTCACATACTTCAGATTATTCTGGTAAGTCTGGTGTACCTAAAAGACTTCTTGGTTAGGCAAGTCAGACTAGCCACAGGATTATGTCCTTATACAGTAAGGAGAGAGGAGACCCCACAGCAGTCACTAGGAGAGAGAAGTAGGATGACAAGGAAGAATTGAATGAATGTGGCTTAATATCCTGACTATTTTCCTATTTGATGAGATATGGCTTAGGTTTTCAAGATAAAAAAAAATATGTATATATATATATGTATACTAATATTCTATGAATATTTTCTTACTGCAGAAAAGAAAAATCACAGGGCATATCAGTCTAGATCAAGAATATTTTAATATAAAAAAACTCCCAAACTATTTATTTGACTTTTAAAATCTGTTGATTTTTAGGGGTGAGTGGGGAGAGGTTTTCTCTTCAATAGTTAATGTAAGTTAAACTAGGCAAATATGTCATAACCAGCTCTTTGTAATGAACTCAGGGAAACTTAACATCAATTATGTAAAAATTCCCTTATGGCATCAAAAATGTTTTGCATGGTTGGAATCCTGCAGATGGTGCTCAAAAGTAAAAAGAGGGACTATATTGTATAATTTTGCAAATCAAGCTAGGAGTATATTAATAATTCTTTTTGTTTAACATATGTGGCCTAGGACGTTAGGATGAAAAAGTAATCATTTTTAGGTGTGCATTAAAAAAAACCATGATTTGTGTTTTATTTATTATTATTTTCTCTTTCCCATGGGACATGACAGCATAAAGTCTTAATTTTGAGAGAACTGCAGAAATACTTTCAGGACCATATTAAGATTTTATATTTAGATTTAAGAGCTCAGGAAAGATAAGATAAATGTTATTCTACCATTAGCAAGTTAGAAAACATTTTTTAGAAAACATTTTGAAGCTCTTGAAAAGAATGGATTGAATGATTATTTAAATTCCTGCATTCCGTGCCCTTTCCCACCATACACTATAGTCAAGGCATTCTATTTTTATTAGGGGTAGTACTGTCTTTGCCAGTTTCACACATCACAGTGCTGTCATCCCATCATTTTTGTTTCAGATATATCTCCATGCTAATCCTCTATTTTCTCTAACTTTTCTGGGAATTCAGGAGACAGTTTCCTTCAAGTACAACTATGATATGTGACTTTTTGACATTCAACAAGAAGAAATATCCCCCTGTAGTATAGTTATTACTTCAGTTCAGATCTTCCAACAAGATGAGCCCGTGCCCTTCCAATTAAAATCCATTTTCTCTATTTGGATTTTATCCTAAGTAATTTGATGATATTTGATGTGTCTTCCTAAATGTAGATATTTTATTTTAACTCCTTTTGAAGCTTTAACAGAATGTAGAACATAATTCTTTGGAAACAAAGAAACTGCATAAAGATGAGACTTCGGAGGAAGATGTTTCCTTGTGTGTTACCAAGTTTGTATCTTTATATCAAAATGGCCACATGCACATGTCCAATCTAACTGCATGCCTGGAACAAGATAGATATGCTGCCTACAGGAAAGCGCACTTGATGCTTCAGATTAGGTATAAAGGACCACTTTGATTGTAAGAATTGTTTAAAATTGCAAAAAGACTATGAAGGTCTTCTCTGGGAGTCTTTAAGTACAAGGTCAATAAACATGACTTTAATGTGGTTTAGAGGTGATCTTCCATGTTAGAAATGTAGTCTATTATTTTAAAAAGTCATTTCAATTTCTATAGCTCTAAGGTAACCAAAATGGATATGGAAAATGATTTTGTCTTACTGAGTCTATAATTCTCTTGACATTAGGGATTAAAAATTCCCTCATTATATAATTTATTGCATATGTGTGCAAGAGAATGGAATCACAAAATATTAAAGGCAGCTTTCACTGACATTTTTTGAGCTTGATATTTCTCGCCCCTACTAATACTACCTAGAATTCTGGGGGTGTTCTGGTTAATTTAATTTTCTGTTATACCTAGAGATATGAAAAGAAAAGAATGAAAATGATGTTTAGTCATAATTTGGTCCATATGGTGGAATGGGAAAGGTATTGTGCCAAGATGATGAGGGTCTGAGTCATAATTCTAGCAATCATAGGATTAAGAGATGAAGAAGAACTTTGAGGTCATCTAGGTCAAGTACACTTAGGACCAGAGAGGTAAATTAACTTGACTTAATTAACACAAGTTAATAAATACCTGAGTTAAGATTTGAACCAAGTCATCTGTTTCTAGACCTATTTGTTTTTCTCTGTGCCACACAGCCATGTAACCATAGGGAACCCATAAAAATTCTCTGAGGCTCAGTTTTCTCCCCAGTGAACTGAGATTAGTAGTATTTGCATTGACCACTTGATCAGGATGTTATTGGGAAATATTCTGTAAAGCATTATACATATATGAATTGTTATGATGCTGATTATCAAGTCTTCTTCATTAAAATAGTACTTTCAAGCTACACTATTCCACATACCACCCTTTCCATGGCAAGAAGTTGGGCCTTTTTTTTTTTTGTATACTTCTTTGACAAACTGCTAACTTTAAAAATCTGGGCCTGGGCATGTTAAATTATAACTGTTCACTCTCTTTAAATTTCAGATAAACAGATTAATAGATATACACACACACACACACACACACACATATATATAGATACATTATATGTATATGTATGATACTATATGTATAAATATATATGTATATATGTGTGTGCATATATATGCATGTGTGTATATGTATGTATATACACATATATATGTATACACACATATACATAATAGCTAGGTGACACTGTGGATAGGCAATGGGCTTGGAGTCAGGAAGACTCATCTTCATGAGTTAAAACTTGGCTTCAAATACTTACTCTCTGTGTTACTCTGGGCAGTTCTTTATCCATGTTTGCCTCAGTTCCTCATTTGTAACATGATCTGAAGAAGAAAATGCACACTACTCCAGTATCTTTGCAAAGAAAACCCCAAATGGGGTCATGAAGAGTTGGAAACAACAACATATATGTGTGTTCATTTATGTGTGCGTATATACACATGTGCATATGTGCAAATATATTCACACAAGTAACCTAACCCTTTATATATATATATGTGTGTGTGTGTGTATATATATAGTGTATATATATACACTATATACACACACACACACACACATATATATATACACACATATACACACACACACACACACATATATATATACACACACACACACACACATATATATATATATATATAACACTTTCTTGCTATACTCTCCTACCTTCCCAATTTCAACCTTTTAGTTAACTAGTCTAATTCTTTACTATCCTGCATTCTGTTTCTTTCCTCCACTCTCACATCTCTTACCTTCTTTTTTATTGCACCTGATGCCTTGCCAAACCCCTGGATTACTTCTACTATCTTCCTCCTCCCTTCTTACTTGTGTGGAGGGAAATCCACAATGTTGCCTGAATCCACTACAAATGGGTGCCCTCAAAATAGCAAAGCAATTCTTTTGTTCCTCTCATATGGATTCTCTAACTTACCTACCAAAATGTTTATTAGAAACTGTCTATTCTCTCTTCATAAATCTAATGCCTTCCTCTTGCCCTCTCAGCTGAGAACATTACTTCATTCTTTACTTAAAAAAAGATATCACTGACTATGAACTCCCTCTTCTGTCCTCTTCCTTTCATATCTCTGACATCATTCTCTGTATCTCCCTTCCCATCAATTTCCAGTCACTCCTTTGATGGAGATGACCTTTTTCTTTTTTCATAAAGAGTCAATTATTTACCTGTGCTCTTAATCCTGTCTGCTTCTATCATACCCAAGAAGTTATTTCTGTAATCCTCAGTCTCCCCCTACCTAATGGTTCCATCCCTCTTGCCAAAAACAAACAAACAAACAAAAAAACAGGTTTTCTCCCTCCTTAAAAGAAATCAAAAGCTCATTAGACTCCAACATTCCTATGAGCTGTCTTCCTTTGTTTTTCTTCCCTTTCTCATCCAAAACAAAAGAAAACAAAACCCTACTCATTGATACTCCTCTCTCTATTCTCTTTTCTAAAACCACTGTGATCTGGTTTCCCACCATACTAATGAAACTGCTCTCTGCAAAGTTATGAATGATCTCTTAATTGTCACATCTGATGGCTTTTTCTCAATACTTACTCTTCTTGACTTCTCTGTGGCATTTAGCACTTTGAACCTCCCTGGAGGTCCTTTCTTCCCTGTTCACTCTTTCCTTTTTTTGGATTTTCAAGACTCTGCTCTTTCCCCATTCTCTTCCTGTCTATCTGCTCCTTCTCAGTCTCCTTTTCTGGATTGTCATTCATGATTCACTCTCTATCTGGGAGAACCAACATCTTCAAGTGTCCCAGGTTTACAACATGTTTAAACATGTCGCCTTTCATGTTCAATAAGCACCAATGTTTCCTTATTAACTTCTAGTATCAAATAGAAACTCTTCCATTGGATATTTTAACTTCTTCAAACCCTGGCTTCATCCTGCCTTTCCAGCCTTATTACACAATATTCCTCTGCTCTCATGCTTTAGTGTGACTTGCTTCTTGCTATACCTCATACAACACTCCATCTTCTGTTTCCATATAGTTTTACTGGTTGTCCCTTGTACACAGAATGGGCCCTTCCACTTTTTCCCACCTCTCAGAATCCCTGGTTTCCTCAAAGACTCAATTCAAGCATTACCTTCTAAATGAAGTTTTTCTGGGTCCCCCTAGCCATTAGAGCTTTCACCCAAAGTTATCTAGTACATGTTTTAATTTGTTAACACAAATGAATGTTTTCTTTTTCATTGCAAGGTAGAGAACTTGAGGGGCAGATTCTATTTTCTTTCTTTATATTCTCAATGTCTAGTAAAATAACTGTTAGAAATGTTTATAAATTAACATATAAATTAAAATTTCATTTACCTCTATGTATCACTAAATAGTTTCTTTTCAATCACACAGGTTCAGAAACTTGGAATCGTTCTTGATCCTTTCTTCTCCCTCCACCCATACATCTAGTTAGTTGCTAAACCTTCTTAAGTCTACCTTCATAAGAACTGCCTGCATACATTTCTTTCTCTTTGTTCAGCCACTATTTTAGTTAGAACCTTTATTATTTCTCACCTTGACTATGTCAGTGTCTTCCTACTTGGACTACAAACTAACATTTTTCCTTCTCTCCAGTTCATCCTCCATTTAGTCTCCAAAGTAGTCTTCTAAGGACAAAACTGATCATGTCAGGCTTTGCTCAAGAAATTTTAATGATTCCGTGTTGCCCCTAAGATGGGAGCTCAACCCTTTTTGTGTCATGAACCATTCTGGCAATCTGGTGAAAGATAGAGACCTCTTCTCCAAGTAATGTCTTTAAATCCATAAAATAAAATACACGAGATTATGAAGGAAATCAATTAAACTGAAATTCATTTATCAAAATATGTTTAAACAATCAACTTCATGGACCCCTGCTAGAATAAAATATAAGCTCCGTAGGGTAGCGTTTAGAGGCCTTTCCTGTCTTACTCTAATTTAATGTTCTAGGCATATTTCAAATTATGCCTATATTCTAGACAAATTGGCCTACTTGCTATTCCTCAAACTTATCATTCCATTTTCTATCTTTCTGATTTTATGTAGTTATTCCCCAAGACATTTCTTCACTTCAGAGATTCCAAACTTCCTTCAAAATTCAGTCCCAGGGGCAGCTAGGTGGTGCAATGGATAGAACACTGGCCCTGAAGTCAGGAAGACCTGAGTTCAAATCTGGCCTCAGATCAAACACTTGACCCTTATTAGCTGTGTGACCCTGGGCAAGTCGCTTAACTCCAATTGCCTAAAAAAAAAACTGTAAAAAAAAGTTCAGTCCCCATATTTGTAGGGAATCTTTTAACAACTCCTTTAAATATTAGTGTTCTTTCCATCCTCTCTCCCCTCAATTTTTGGCATATGTAATTATCTATTCATATGTTATATTCTTCCAATGGAATATAGACTCTTTGAGGGTAGAAATGATTTATTTTTTTCATTGTATCACCAGTACCTAGAATAGTACCCTAGTTATAGATTTCTAATAAAGTCTTAGATTTGATTATATTTATAAAAATGGTTACACTTACTTGTGTTTATGTCTCTACATATCATTATAAACAAGTAGAATATTCATTGTTGTCCTTCGTTCTCAAAGAAAACCTAAATGACATCACTAGCATAGAGTCAAGTTACAGTGTGTCCAACTGTGACTGATCAGACCAATATGAGCTTGGAATGCTCTACAATAAGTCAGGCACAAATAGTCCATATGATCATTTGGAGTATATACTCTAAATCTGCACATCTCATGTTTCTTTTGAGCTACTTCAATTCTGCTTTGCTCAGAGCACAGCACCTTCTCTGATGAAGGCACACCATGCTGGGTGATCCTGCACCAGTATAAACAGGTAGAATATTAGAGATAAATTATTACTTATAATGTGCTATTATATTATTTAATCAGCTTTTTCTTGGTGACATCCTTTACAGTATATCACTTCTTTTACACAATTCTTGTTTGGAAATATGTTACAGTCAGACTAAGTCCAATATAAACTTTTGTCTTGGGTGCCTTTCAACTTTACTTCTTCAAAGGCTATGCTATTATATGACTCATAGTCATATGGCATCATCCAATGAATATTGTTATTGGGTCTTAGTTTATTTAAGGAAAAATCTTGGGGTCAGTAAAAATGTTACATCATTTACTAAAGGCAATCCAGCTTTTTCTCTTCCTTGAATTTTGGGCCCATTTTACTCTCTGTTTATTTGCAGCACTTTAAGATGTCCATAAAAAGAGACAAAGGGTTGTCCATCCAAGTGTATATTATAATTTGCCTAATAGCCATTCTCCAACAAATTGTTTTTTCTTTTGGGAATACTTAGGCCAAACTATTTTGAGCAATTATGAACCTCAATTAGTAGATTCCACAGTATTCTAATCTTAATACAATCAGTCCAATATCATCTATAACCAAGAATATCTGAATGTGCACATAAATATGTATGCATTTAGTGTTTAGATGTATCTACACTGCCAAAGTCCTTGATTTTTATCTTTATGGATATGTCCTCCACTGATGCAGATTGTAATACATCTATAACTTAAGAGATCATTTTCATGAGTTATCATGAAAAAAAAATATTCCTCATAGACCAGCTTTCTAGGAGGAAGCTTCTCTGAAATTAACTAGAACAATCCTTGGATGACAGATATTGAGTTTATACTTGATGCTTTTCAACTTGACAGGGCCTAGTAGAACCTGTAATTCTACTATAATGGCATTATAGTTTCTCCTTTCATTAGCTGAGAAATTTTTTGAGGCTCAGAAATTGCATGGACAATGGGTCATATGGCCAAATCAAGAAATATATAAAAATGGTCTTGCCTTCAAACAGTAGCTCTCTACATCCCAGATTTACTTCCTTCTATCAGACAGGAAAGGAGAGAAAAAGATAGGGTAGGGTAGGGTAGGGCAGGGCAGGGCAGGGCAGGTTTGGATAGAATGACCTAGGATAGGCTGGTCTAGGATAAGACAGGATAGGATAGGATAGGATAGGATAGGATAGGATAGGATAGGATAGGATAGGATAGGATAGGATAGGATAGGATAGGATAGGATAGGGTAGGGTAGGGTAGGGTAGGGTAGGGTAGGGTGGGAT
>NW_020954548.1:20781929-20921440 GCF_900497805.2 Vombatus ursinus
GACCATGACTTCATTGGTATAGACAATGCCCAGGTGAGGAATCACCCTCTATCAATTAAGATCAGCACCTTCTCAGCAATTTAGCATCTTAGAATGTATAAAGTAACAAAACATAGATACATGGATTTGAGAGAAGTTAGTTTCTGCAAACAGCTTGCCATTAGTAAGTTACTTTAAAGGATGATCCTTTAAAATGGCTGCTATAAAGTCTATCTCACTCTGGGGGTCTTCACTCACCACAGCTTATAGCTACCATCCAAGTGCTTAAAGTGAATTCTTAAACCTGGACTCTTTCTTGCTACTGAGTCCATTTTAATTAAAAAACAACTTGAATGAGCAGCTTTTGGTTAAAAGCTGTCAGTCTTAACATGAATTTAATTCCCCTTTTCACTCAGGAAGGATAAAATCTTTTCATCCTGATGGTGTTACAGCAATGTACCCTACCGGATTTTCTCCTTATTGTTTCCTTACAAAGAAAAAAGTACTTTTGCCCAGTAGATTTTGGAGTCGGAGATTTTGTATTTTGAATCATTGCCATTTGGAAAAGAAAAAAAACTGCAAGCAGACAACCACAGGTCTATAGGTTCGAAAGATATCTAGATCAGGGGAAAATCTTCTAACTTCAAGTTCTTACAAATATAAATCCTCTAAATATACTTTTGTTCTCTTTCATATTTTTTTAAAAAGTTAACAGCCTTCTTTAGCCTATTAAAATATCTATAATCATATTTTATTCATTCATCTAGTATATCAAAGAATATACAGGTATAATATTCTAAATATTTTGATGAACATATGTATTTCCCAACCTGATTAACACAGATAACTCTGAAGGGAAAGAAAGAGTGAATTGAATCATTTTTTGGGTGGCATTAGGGATTCCAGAGATGAGATGTAGCCAAAGGAGATGCAATAGAACTGGTAACTGAGTGGTTAAAAAAATGAGGAGGAGAAAACAGACAAAGGTAACCCAAAAGCTATAAGCACAGACACTGCATGAATGATGGTGATAGAAACAGTGATGTCAGACATGAATCAGGTTTAGAGGTAAAGAAATATGCTTCGCTTTGGACATATTGAATGAAGATACTAATGAGAAATTCAGATGGAATCATTCCATAAGGGGTTGGAGAATGAAGTTGTGGAGCTCAAAGATCAAGGATCTAGATTAGGGAATCCTATATAGAAAGGTATCTGGTTCAGTGGATAGAGTGCTAGGGTTGGAATCAGAAAGACCTGAGTTCAAGTCTGGCCTTAGATACTTACAGCTGTGTGACCCTAGACAAGTGACTTACCCCTGTTTGCCATAGTTTCTTCATCTGCAAAATAAGCTGGAGAAGGAAATGACAAACCTCTAATATCTTTCCCAAAGAACCCCTGGCCTCAGACACATAACATTCACTAGCTGTGTTACTCTGGGCAAGTCACTTAACCCCACTTGCCTCACAATAAAAAAAAAAAAAACCAAAACAAAACAAAAACCAAAAAAAAAATTAAAATGGGTCACAAAGAGTCAGAAATGACTGAAAAAATGACTAAACAAGAAATGTAGAGAGGTAATACCTTTGAAAGTGAATGAGGCTCTTCAATTATTTACATTATACATTATTGTATTATATGGTTAAGATTTGATTATCATAAAATAATAAAACTGAATAAAATGGGAGAAAAGTGAATGAGCCTGCTAAGCAAGTGAATATAGAAAGAATAAAGAGCTAAGTCAGAACCTTGGGGAACACTCACATTAAGGTGTCAGTAAGAGGATAAAGAGCAAGTGAATAAGATGGAGAATGTGATCCCTAAAATCAAAGGAATGAATATTTAGAGGGAGAGGGTTATCAGCCGCTTCAAATGGTGCTTGGAGGTCAAAGAAGATGAGGACTGAAAAAACAAATGTCATTGAATTTGTTGCATAACATCACTGGCAACCTTAGAAAACGGGTTCTTAACATTTTTGGTGTCTTAGATCCCTTTGGAAATCTGGTGAAAACTATAGATTCCTTTCAGAAAAATGTATTAAATACATAAAATAAACCACATAGAATTGCAAAGGAAGCCAATTATGTCAAAATATAGCTATCAAAATATTATAAATGGCTATCTGATTAAGAAAGTCATCTTTAGAGAAACCACAGTAGTAAAGCGCAAGAGTTTGAAGAGAAAGTAGGTGATGAAGTGAAAGTAGGTAATGACACCACCACCCCCTCCAAAGTTTGACAGTAAAGAGGAAGAGAGAAGGCAAAGTAGGTGCAAATCAGACAGTGGGAGAAAATGTTGAGGGCTGCTCCCTGGCACTACATGAGACTGAGGAGACACAGGAACTCCACTGGATTCTATGTAAACAGATTATTCATGAGAAGCAGAGTAATATCACTTACCTTTATAGCAGCTCAGAGCTTCTAAAAGGCCAATAGGAAGTAGAAAACAAATGACTAGCAACTGAAAGAGCTCTTGAAAGCAATGAATGGAGACTCTTTAAAAGAATAATACTGTGGTATTTCCCCCAGTTTAAAATGAAAGTTTCTCAGGTCTACAGAATGCCAGACTTGTTTCCTGAGCTCCAGATGAGTAATTGAAATGTGCATGTTGGGCACTTAAAGCCTGATCTAATGTAGTAGATTTTGTATAATGTTGTGTGGGTGTATAGAAAAGTATGTTGCTTTAATTTAGTGGGTAATTATAAGTCATAATTACAGTTAATATGTAGTCCTCCTTAAATCTAAAGTCGTGTATTTCAGAGCCACAGTTTACAAGCAAGCTCTGAGTTTATTTCTCAGAGAACATCACATGACTACATTAAACCCAAAGGGAGGAGGAAACTTCATTCCCCAACACTGCCAGTTAAGCCTGTGCCTTTGTAAATCTTTCAAACATTTTATTATAAATGCTTAATAACCTTTGAATAAGCATGGATTTGACTTATTTTGTGGCTTGCCTGCATTTACCACAGTTCTATATGCATAGATCAGTAGAAATTATGATGATGCATTTTTTTTTATTTCTAGATTAGACTGTAAATAGACTGCAAATAAACATTATTAGGACAACTCTTTTGTAACATAATATATTAGCAATGTCTCTGAGGACCAAGATATGTAAAAGGGAAGATAGATTGAAGCCACTCCACTGCTATGTTTCCTAACTACCACCACCACCACCACTCTAGGGTCTATTGGTAAAGTCAGTGAAAATTGTGAAAATGTTCTATTTTCTTCTCTACTGTAATTCAATGGTACAATCATGTGTTAAATATCTCTCATACATAAGATATTATGTTTGGAGATGGAATCTTTCCCTGTAAAAATTAGAATGCTCTCAGCAGTTAAAATGTTTTCATGATTTATAAGTAGATATATTTAAATAAATATCACATTTTCATATATTTTGTGAAAAAATAATTTTAAATTCTACAATTGGGATATAAGTAGTAAATTTTAACTATAGTTTTATTTGAATATCTTGTTTTTCTCTTATTTGCTATTAAAAAGGTGAACTGCTGAAATTGTTTTCTAAGTTAGTAAAATCTATATAATTTTAGTTTAAATATATATTTGTTTAAATATGAAGTTATCATAAGTAATCAATCATTCAATAAATATTTATTAACCTCCTACTCTAAGTCAGATTTTTTTTAAATGCAGAATATAGAATGACAAAAACAAGACAGTGCATACTCCCAAGGAGTTCGTGTTGTACACAAACAAATATAAAAAATACAAATTACATATAAAGTAAGTGCAAAGAATTAAGGAGGGAAGTTCATTTTAAGCAAATACAAAGAATTGTGGAGGGTAACACCTACAATTTGTTGGATCCAAAGAGAGCTCAGGTGGCAGATAGACTAATCTTAGAAGAAAAAAGAAAACCTAGGAAGATGGTGGAGTAAAGATAGGGACTTTCCTAGGAGTAAGGCAGAGACTCATCTGAGCTCTCAACCAAACTCCTCCAAATAACTTTAAATAATGACTCTAAACAAATTCTAATGCAGCAGAACCCACAAAAAAGGTAGTCCAAGATAACTTAAAAGTTCAACAGGGAAGGTCTGTTGTACCACTGTGAGAGAGGAGCACAGTTCAGCACATGCCCCGCCAGCACAGACCAGGTCCAAGAAAGCTTGGAGCAGGCCTGAGGGCAAATGAATGAATAGCAGCCCTAGTGGTTTCCAGACCCAGTCAAGCCACAGTTGATAAGGGGGTTAGACAATGGGTCAGAAGAAGATTTACAGGGGTCCCTTTGCTGACACCAGGTGCAGAACTTTGTTGCATTGCCTATACTTGGATCAGGGTTGCAGTCTGGGGTCTTAGTTCTAGTGGGAGGAAAAGCGTTAAAAAGCTTGTAGTCACAGGGCAGCAAGGACTCTGGTCATAGTTCCAGAGTTTAAAAGAGTTCATGGAGTCACTCATAAACCAGTGCACATTATGGGAGAGTAGTAAACATACCTCTCCCAAGATCATATCACCTTGGGAGAGCCAAAAACTTGCAAGTCCTCAGCGTTATCTCTGAAAACAGCTGCACAAAAAACCTGAAGCTTGTAACAGTGCCCCCTCCACTTAGGAAGTAGAGCCATACTTTCCCATAGAGTTAAAAGTCAAGAAATAGACTAGAAAATGAACAATCAACAGAAAAAATTCTGACCGTAAAGTTACTATGGTCACAAGGATTATCAAAACACATCCCGAGAAGGTAACAACAAAGTCAAAATTCCTGCATCTAAAGCCTCAAGGGAAAATATGAACTGGTCTTAGGCCATGGAAGAGATCAAACAGGATTTAAAAAAATCTAGTAAAGAAGGTAGATGAAAAATTGGGAAAAGGAATAAGAATGATGCAAGAAAATCATGAAAAAAGAGTCAACAGATTCATAAAGGAGGCACAAAAAACAACTGAAGAAAATAACACCTTAAAAAAAACAGAATAGGTCAAATTATAAAACAGGCACAAAATTTCAATGAAGAGAAAAATGCCTTGAAAAGTATAATTGAATAAATGGAAACAAAAAGGCACAAAAAATCACTGAAGAGAAGAACTCCTTAAAAAGCAGAATTGGCCAAATAGAAAATAGGTACAAAAGCTCATTGAAGAAAACAATTTCTTAAAAGTTAGAATTGGGAAAGTGGAAGCTAATGAGTTTATGAGACATCAAAAAACAGTTAAACAAAATCAATATAATGAAAAAATAGGAGAAAATATGAGATATCTCATTGGAAAAACAACTGACCTGGAAAATAGATCCAGGAGAGAGAATTTTAAAATTATTGGACTACCTAAAAGTCATGATAAAAAAAAGCCTAGACATAATTTTTCAATAAATTATCAAGAAAAATTGCCCTGGTATTTGAAAACCAGAGGGCAAAATAGAAATTGAGAGAATCTGTTGATCACCTTCTGAAAGAGACCCCAAAATGAAAACCACCAAGAATATTATATCTAAAGTACAGAGCTCTCAGGTCAAGTAGAAAATATTGCAAGCAACCAGGAAGGAGCAAAAATATCATGGAGCCACAGTCAGGATAACAGAAGATTTAGCAGCTTCTACATTAAATATAAGAAGGCTGGGAATGTCATATTCTGGAAGGCAAAAGAGCTATGATTACAACCAAGAATCATTTACCCAGCAAAGCTGAGTATCATCCTTCAGGGGGAAAAATAGATATTCAATGAAATAGAGAACTTCCAGGCATTACTGATGAAAAGATCAGAGCTGAATAGAAAATTTGACTTTCAAATACAGGATTAAAAAACTTAAAAAGGTAAACAAGAAAGAGAAATCATAAGGGATTCAATATAGTTAAACTATATATTCCTACATGGGAAAATGATATTTATAACTCCTAAAAATGTTCTCATTATTAGGGCAGTTAGCACGAGGATACATAGAAAGAAAACAGAGGTGTAATTTGAATGTGATAGTATGATTATCTAAAAAAAAACAAAATTAAGGGATGAGAAAGAAGAATGAACCTGGTGAAGGGGAAAGGGAGAGGTGAAATGGGGTAAATTACCTGATATAAAAGAGGCCTGAAAGAGATTTTCAGTGGAGAGGGAAATGGTGGAAGCAAGGACGGCGGCACAAGAACCTTATTCGCATCAGAATTGTCTCAAAGAAGGAATAATATACATACACAGTTGGTTGTAGCAATATATCTTACCATACAGGAAAATAGGAAGAGAAGGGGATAAGAGAAGGAGTGAGGGAGCTGATAGAAGGGAAAGTAGTCTGGGGGAGGCAAAAGCCAGAAGCAAAACACTTTTGAGAATGGACAGGGTAAAATGAGAGAGAGAGAGACAGACAGAGAGAGACAGAGAGAGAGAGAGAGAAAGAGAGAGAGACACAGACACAGAGAGAGAGAGACAGAGATTCAGAGAGAGAGAGACAGAGACACGCACACACACACACACACACACACACACACACAGACATAGTAATAGTAGGATGGAGGGAAATACATAGTTGGTGATCATTATTGTGGAAAAAAATATATAGTAGATTTCTCTGACAAAGAACTCATTTCTCAAATGTATAGAAAACAGAGTCAAATTCATAGAAATAAGAGCCACTCCTCAATTGGTAATGGTCAAAGGATACGAACAGGCAGTTTTCATATATATATGAAATACGTATATATATATGTGTGTGTGTGTGTGTGTGTGTGTGTGTGTGTAACACACACCAATTTTTGACAGGCCCCTTAATGTAAAGAAGACACAATCAAATTACTGAAACATATCACCACTTAAGAAATTTGCAGTGGCAAAAAATAAGTTGGGGAAAAACAAACAAACAAACAAAAAACTTCCAAGACTTTATTTCACTTCCATATGCTTTTGAGTTTAAAATTTTTCTCCCCCTTCCTCCCCACTACCCTCCCCAAGATGGTGCACAATCTGATATAGGCTACATATATGTACATTCCTATTAAACATATTTTCATATTAGTGATGTTGTAAGTAAAAAATAGAGCCAATAAGAAGAACCACCAGAAAGAGGAAACAAAACTCAACGGAAGAGAAAAAAAAATAGCAAATAGTATGCTTTGATCTGCATTCAAATTCCATAGTTCTTTCTTTGGATGTGGATACCATTTTCTATCACGAGGCCTTTGGAGATGTCTTAGATCCTTGTATTGCTGGGAAGGATTAAGTTCATCAATATTAGTCATCATACAACATGGCTGTTATTGTGTACAATGTTCTCTTGGTTCTGCTCACTTCACTCAACGTCAGATTATACAAGTCTTTCCAGGTTTTTCTGAAGTCAGCCTGTTCATCATTTCTTATAGCACAATAGTATTCCATTACATTCATATACCACAACTTGCTCAGCCATTCGCCAATTGATGGGCATCCTCTCAATTTCCAATTCTTTGCCACCACAGAAAGAGCTGCTATGAATATTTTTGTACATGTGGGTCCTTTTCCCATTTGTGTGATCTCTTTGGGATATAGCCCTAGAAGTGCTATTGCTGGGTCAAAGGGTATGCACATTTTTATAGCCCTTTGGGCATAGTTCCAAATTGCTCTCCAAAATGGTTGGATCATTTCACAACTCCACTAACAATGCATTAGTGTTCCAATTTTCCCACATCTTCTCCAACATTTATCATTTTCCTGTTTTGTCAGGTTGGCCATTCTGATAGGTGTGATGTGGTACCTCAGAGTCATTTTGATTTGCATTTCTCTAATCAATAGTGATTTAGAACATTTTTTCATATGACTATAAATGGCTTTAATTTCTTCATCTGAGAACTGCCTGTTCATATCCTTTAACCATTTATCAATTGGAGAATGAATTGTATTCTTATAAATTTGACTTAATTCTATATATATTTTAGAAATGAAGCCCTTATCAGAGAGACTGGTTGTAAAAATTCTTTCCCAATTTTCTACCTTCCTTCTAATCTTAGTTGCATTGGCTTTGTTTTTCCAAAAACTTTTCAATTTAATGTAATCACAGTTATCCATTTTGCTTTTCGTAATGTTCTCTATCTCCTGTCTGGTCATGAATTCTTCTGTTCTCCATAGATCTGCAGGTAAACTATTCCTTGCTCTCCCAGTTTGCTTATAGTATCAGCCTTTGTACCTAAATTATGAACCCATTTTGACTTTATTTTGGTATATGGTATGAGATTTTGGTCTATGCCTAGTTTCTGCCATACTTTTTTCCAGTTTTCCCAGCGGTTTTTTTTCAAAGTGTGAGTTCTTATCCTAGAAGCTGGGGTCTTTGGGTTTATCAAATAATAGATTACTGTAGTCATTGACTACTGTGTCTTGGAATATTTAACCTATTCCACCGATCCACCACTCTATTTCTCAGCCAGTACCAAGCAGTTTTAATGATTGCTGCTTTATAATACAATTTAAGATCTGGAATGGCTAGGCCAAGACTTTTTTTTTAATTTTTGTTTTTGTTTTTGTTTTTTTTGGGTGAGGCAATCAGGCTCAAGTGACTTGCACAAGGTCACACAGTACTACATGTCAGGTGTTTGGTCTGAGGTCAGATTTGAACTCAGGTCCTCCTGACTTCAGGCCTGGTGCTCTATCCACTGTGCCACCTAGCTGTCCCTCAAGACTTTTTTAATTGTCAAAATGTGCCTGTTGAGGAGATGCATTTAAGGCAAAAATAAAATCTGAAATTTTTGAAATTTGAAAGAAAAATCATTAATATGAAAGAGTTTATCAGAAGTCAAGGCTTAAATAAGGTCTCTAATTCCTACATTCATTCCTTTATTTTTTTTTAACTGTATATCTTTTATTTTGACATTTTGTATTTCTGGAAACACTCTTTCTCTGCCCCCTCCAAATTGAATTCTCCCTTTATCACACACACACACACACATACACACACACACACATACACACATACACACAACAGTAAGCAAAAAACATTCAATATAGTATCCAACTATGTATATACCATTCTGTTTTGGCAGTCCCTTTTTCTACTATAATTCCATTACCTGTTCTCTGGGATTACAATTGGTTTTAAATTTCCTTGAAGTTTTTCTCCTTTATAGCAGTCTTTTCATTTCTATCTTTGTAATCATTTTGGATATTGTTCTTTTTGGTTCTAATTATTTTACCTTGTATCTATTTGTCCATAATGTTCTTTTCCCCTCCCTCTGAATTCATGAGGCCTTTAGTTCTGAATTGTACTGTAATTGAATCCTGCCCTTTACTACTTCTGAACCCTGCTTGCCTTTAAGCCTTATGACAATGTTTAAGAGACTCAAATGTAATGTAGGGGTAGAATTAAGAATCTTAGGAAACTATGAGTGAGGAAAGGAGCATATGACTTAGAATAGCTTTTATTGAATTCCTTGTGACATCAAAACACCATTTATAGTTGCTTACATTGATTTATTTTTATTAGCAATAGGCATAGGGATTGCGCCTGTGATTTCCTTACCCAGATGAAGAAATTCCCACTACCAGGATGTCTTTGCTGCATTTTATACTCTTAGACAACTGCTTAGGACACTAAGTCTGGAGTCACACAAACAGTTTGCCTTAGAGGTGAGACTTAAACCTAGGTTTTTCTTGACCTAATACCAGTATGGAAATCACTATCCCACATGTCTCTGTTACAGTAGCAATGTTCTTTATATGTCTTCATTTCAAAGAGTCATAGCAATCATAGCTTGATCTCAGTCCTTGATCACATTTCTTTGCTTATGCTGTAAGATTATTCCATAAGATGCTATATTTGAAGTAACATTAATTCCTCAAAGATTTGTGATTTTGTCCAATCATACAGATCACTGTCCCATGTGTAAATGGTTTTTTGAGTTTTGGGGGAGATCCTTGCCTGGTAGCCAATCTTCTGGTAAGGTGTTCCTCTGAAGTATCTTTTGATGTATCATAAGCATGAATGGTAAATTAGCTTGACTACCTTGCATTCAAAGTCTTTCTTCTTTAATAATACTTGCCAGATCCCAGACTCAAACCCTAGATTCTAAGAACCCTTCCTTTTCATTTCAATGAGACACATATATGTGTTTATATGCATACATATACGCACATACATATGTACATATACATGTATATGTGTGCACATATGGATAAACATGTATATATTATGCATCACACATGCACTATGAAATCCCTCAGCAAAGGGGAAACATTCAAAAGATAAAGCTGTGGCATAGACATATACATACCTTTGTCATTCATTTGTGAAGATGACACCATTGGTGTTTTTTGTCATTTGTATGTTGATAGGAAAAAATACACAAGGACTTGACAGACCAGCTTGTTGTGCAGCTTGAGAAAGGATAGCTCTTTATGAGCCAAGGTCTGGCCTGTCCCAAACCAGAGACATATTAACAAAAACAGGACAGGCTGCATAATCTGAGATCTATGAATAAAGAGCTGCTGCACTCTGCTGATATTTCAGAGGCACAGTGCACCATTTAAGCTTTTATTATCAAGTAGCATAATATTATACCATCGAAAACTGTCAATCAGAATTCTTGTCTGAGGAGCAGATTTGGCTTGGTGTGGGTATATAGCAGAGGACTGTCTAAATGTAACCATGTTTGTTGTAGTTGGTTAAGAGAACATAAGAAGTAATCTGACAGAGAGTCTAGCATACTCCATTTGGGGATTTGAGGAAAAGGTAGGCCCTTGGAGAGTCCCTGTGGGTATATATTTTGTGGTGTTAATTGAAGCACAGGACAGCAAAATACTACAAGGAGAGGTAGGGACAAAAGTAGTATGACAAAGTCAGCATGGTGTAATTGATAGGGCATAGCTAGACTTGGAATCATCTGCAAAATAAATTGACTTAAAGGCCTAGGTCCTGATCTATGATCTTATGACCCCATGCCAGCCTAGTTGCTGTCTAGGAACAGCTAGGCTGTGGCTATAGGAGCTAGTAAATGTCCCTAATCTCTATCATTTCATCTCTCTTCATGGTTTATTATGCTTTAGAGTTGTCTGTCCCTCAGTAGTAGATCTGGGCTTCCAGAGATTCAATTGAACCCCCACTTCAGATTCCTAAGGAAACCTTCAGTTTCTGGCTCTAATTGAAGGAGTCTTCCTCAGAAGTAGAGGGATGTGTGACAGTCATAGGGACAAGTTGCAGGGTGTGGAACATTTTTTTTTAATGGTACCTAGAATACAAACATGAATCAGGTGTGGATTAGGCCTTTTTATTTTCACTTAGAAAAGGGAATAGTAAACAATTGTCAAATGCACAAACCTCATTGGAACATTTGTAACAGGGTTGTTCATTAGTTATTTAACATACAATAATAATAATAATAATAAATAACATATATAATGCCTACTGTGTACTAGGTATTGTGATAAGCATTGATAAATATGTTATTTGATCTTACAACTCTACCAGATAGGTGCTATCATTATGCTCATTTTACAGTTGAGGAAACTGAGGCCACCAGGGGTTAAAAGCCTTGCCCAAGGTCACCCAACTATTAAGAGTCTGAGGCTTGATCTTAAGCCTAACTCCAGACCCATATTATCTACTATGCCTCCTAGGTACATATTTCACTTGCCCAATCAATACCAAGGGGGTGCTTTATTCCTCTTGTCTTCTTATGTTCTCATTCTTTCTCTTTCTCTGTCTCTCCCTCTGTCTCTCTCTCTCTTTGTCTCTTTCTCTCTCTCTGTCTCTGTCTCTCTATCTCTATGTCTCTCTGTCTCTCTGTACCTCTAAATCTAGATTTCTTTTCAATGTACATACATACATACATACATACATATATACATACATACATTTATTTCTCTCCCACCCTGCATTGTTTCTACTGCTACTTCTCTGATAACCAATGCACTGCTGTTTGAGGGCTCAGGAAGGGGAGAGAAGTTAGACTTTTTTATTTTTGAGATACTACAAGGCCCTGTACTAAAGGAAAGAAGACACAAAAAGGAAGTAGCCTCATCCTAGACCTTGATTTGCCTCGGAGACCAGGTAGTCACAGCTTGTAACCCACTGTGGGGATGAGCACTCCTGTCAACATCCCTGACCCTTTGGAGCTCAGAGTTTTCCTTCCAAAGCCTGTTGCAGGAAGAGGCTTGAGGGGTAGAGATTTTACCTTTAGCATAATCAATTAGTTTAAACTCAGCAACCAATTAAAGTCCTTCACAGCTAACAGGTAACTGAAGATATACAGATTTGCTCTGAAGTGGGGGGAAGCAGGGAAAGTCCTTCTATCATGTAGCCTCAAAGGGGTACTATACTATAATCCTTTGAAAATGATAACCACAATGAGGAAATCCCCAGGACCACCATCACCAGATGCTGTTGTCAAGAATAGAGAGTCCTCTTTACCTTCTATTAGTTGTGATTTTTCTGTGATTGTAGGATGTAGAGCTAGGAGGAACCTTAGTGATTATATAGGGCAGTCTCTTTATTTTACAAGTCACACAAAGTCACACATATGAAGGATTCACAATCCATGTATCATTTTAGCCTTCACGCATTGGAGGAATTGTAGAGCTTAGAATAGCAGAGCTCAAAGGAACCTTAGATAGTCCAGTCTGATAATTTTATAGGTGAGAAAACTGAGGAACAGAAGGAAAAGTAATTTATCCAATCTTGCAGGATGCTAGCAGAGCTGAAAGTAGAACCCAGATCTTCTGACTCCCAGTCCAGTGCTCTTCATGTTTGCTTTGACAGAGACTGAAACCTTCAAATAAGGGAACTCTCAGTCAACACCATAGTTCAGGTAACTTGAAAGCAACAGTGATCTCCAGGACCCTTGCCATTCTGCTCCCTTTCTCCTGGATATGTTCTCTTTTACTTACTCATCCTACTGCCTCATATATCTATATCTATATCTATATCTATACCTATATCTATATCTATGCATATGTATGCATATGTATGTGTATATGTGTATATATGTATATATATGTGCATGTGTATATATGTGTGTGCATATATATATATATATATTTGTATATATGTATGTATGTATATCTTGCATCCCATGGGGATATCTAAATTTTGGAAATCTATAAAAGAAAAGAAAGCAAAATTAACCTTCGGGTCAATACTTTCTTTTTGATCTTTCTTGAACAGTTGTCTGTTTAAAGTAAAGAAAGTGGACATTTGGCACTGCATTTTTAGGAAAGCTTGTGTTGGAAATTGACCACTAAAGCCACCCTTGGGTCAGTTGTGAGTAAGTAGCTGACCAGGGTTACATTCCACAATTGATATCCAGTACAGTGCGCAAATATAAATCACATAGTTTGCTTTTATCTCTCAACTTTCAGGATAAAAATCACTCTACCCTGTAACCTTTCTAAAGACCATATGTTCTAAAGGATTTAATATTACCCTGGTCACCTCTAGACTAATAAGGAAACCTGAACACTAGAAGAGCCACTCGGGAATATTTAATTTTGTCCACAGAGTAGTCAGCAATCAGGCTGTTACTGTGTTCTTACAAACATTCAGAATTGTGCTTTAAGGTTTATTTTTCAAGTCAGTCTATACATACAGAATTAATTTAAAAATATGTTTTATTTATGTCTTTGTCTTCCTTGTGATTCATTTTTGAGCTAGCCTCCAGGCAGATGCAGTGTTAGCTTGCCTAAGGGAAGTTCATTTAATTTAATAGTGATAATTTTTGACAGTTGGTAATTTGCTTATTTACAATTTCCTGATTAATTCCTCTAATGTTGCAGTTATTCATATAAACTAATATCTGCAGTTGTAGGATCCTTATTTCCCATTATTTTTCCCACTAAGAGAGCCCCAACTTGGCAACTTTTTTCCCCTTTATAGTTATCTTTAAAACTTTGTGACTGTTTTCCAACCTTCTTGTAAAAATTATCATGATGTTGTGTATATGGCAATAGAAAACCTCAGATTGTCATTGTATTCTTTTGTTGTTGTTGTTGTTTTAGTACTTGTATCAATCAGGCTCAATTATAATTTATAATGCTAGTTTTACCTCCAGGGGTCACTTTAAAATCCAGAAATTAATAGACCACCATGGAAGAGGAATCCTAGAGTATTTTAAACAGTCCATTAATTCATTCATTCATTCATTTGTTCATTCTTCTAGCTCTGTTGATAATTTGCTATGTGCAAAATAATGTATCAGAGTCTGGGAAGATTAGAGAGAGTCATTAAAAATTAAAATGAACACTCTCATTCTTGTTCATAAGAAGCATACAACCTAATATGAAAGAAGAGACATATACCCAAAGTAGAGTTTGACACAAAACCAACCAATGAACAAATCTATGAATGTTCAATGGAAGGAAATGATCATGGAAGGAATTATGAAAAGGAGGTAGACTTTTAATTAGGTGTTTAAGAATAAGTAGGATTTCAATCAATAGATATTGGAGTGACAAATGGATAGAGTTGTAGTAGGTTTGACAGAAGGCATTCCAGGCATAGAAATGTGGATTGAAGAGAGCACAGATAACAATACAGAACATATTTGGGGATTATCTGATCTATCTGGGACATAAAGTACAATAAAAGAAATAGGGTAAGATAGTGGTATCATAGACTCAGAACTGAAAAAGACTTTAGAGGTAACACAAATCAAAAGCTTTAATTCAGCAGATGAATAAATAGAGACCCAGAGACACTAAAACACAATACCTCACAAGTAATAAATATGAGTCAGGATTTGAACCCATGTCTTCTAACTCTAAATCTAGATTGCTTTTCAATGTAACATGTTCCTAGAAGATAAAATTAGAAAGTCTATAGAAGGCTCCGATCAGGTTTTGGGACTTGATTGAAGAGGATTATCATAGGGTTTTGATCTAGTGAGTGACATGATCATACCTATATATTTTTAATATTAACTTGGAGAAGTTACATAAAAATGGATGATAGATGGGGGAGGGGGAAGGGAGCATTGGAATAAACATATTGGAATAAACTTAATAAAAGATGGTGAGGCACCAAACCAGGTTGGTTACTAGCTGTGTGACTCTGGGCAAGTCACTTAACCACCATTGCCCACCCCCCCCCCAAAAAAAGAAATAGGAATCTGAGACCATAAGATCCTAAATTTGGTGATGAAAGATAGCCTAGAGGTTATTAAATACAACATCCTCATTTACAGATGAAAAAATGGAGGTTTAGGGATATTAAATGACTTGTCCAATGTCACACAAGAAAGTTAGGTAGGATAATGTTAAGATTTTGAGCCTAGGTAATTGGGAAGCATAAAGGTAGGAATCAGAATTCAGGGAAAGAAACTGGTTCAGTAGGAAAGAAGAGCAGACCATTATTAAATATTTTTTAAATAAAAACAAAAATAAAAACTCCACCAGGAGTTCTTAAATGGGGATCTACTAACTTAAAAGAAATAACTATATTTCAATATAATACTACTTTTGTTTTCTGCATATTTTATTTTATACCTTTTAAAACACTATTCTAAAAAGGAATCCATGGGATTCACCAAACTGCTGAAGCGGTCCATGACACCAAAAAGTTAAGAATCTCTTCTCTAGATTTAGACTAAGTAGTATAGAGTTATACTATTCCATTACTAAATTATTAATCTATCTGTAACAGATTAATTATGGAGTACTTTTATGCTTTTCTAAAAGAAACATATTTTCCATTAGAAAGTCCAAGTGAATATTGTAAAAAATCTATAGTTTATATTTATACACTGGCCTCTTTTTCCAATATCCCTTATAATCCTTATAATCTTCTATTTCTCTTTCACTGATTCTTCTTCTTCCTCCTCTTCCTGAAAATCTAGGCAGTTCCCAAGGTTCTATGCCTAACCCATTTCTACCCTCTCTAAACTTTCCCTTTGCAATCCAATCCACTAACACTACTTTGTTTGAGATGACTCCCAAATCTCCATTTTCAAGTTCCCAACTACCTGGCCAATCCCATTCTCTCATTGTTAGCTGCCTGATAGTCACTTTTACCTGAATGTTCCACCAGAACCTCAAAATCAGCATGTCTCTAACGGAACTTATAATCTTCTCCCTTAAACCAGTACTTTCCTCTGATTTCTTTAATTTTTTTCTAGCTTCAAGATGACAATTTCTGGAAGGTAGCATTCACTCCCTGCCCTCCCCCCAAAACACATCCTAGAGCACCTCATACAACACTTGTGCTACTCTTTGAAAGACTGTAATAATTTTACTACATTTAAGGTTTTATTTTCTCACATTTCACTTTTTATTTTGTTCTCCTTTCCCCTCCCCACATGATATCCTCAGAATAGCAGTTCCTAAGCACACAATTTTTCAACCTCAAATAAAGCACTGTTCTGACTTTAAGGACTACATTAATACTCATGAGCAAGAGAGTGACCAAAATATACTTGAAAGGTCATTCTTTCCTTACATATGAGGAAATTAGATACCATTTTAACAAAATTGCTTTTTAAGCTGTAGAAGTTAGGGTCTTGTTTTCAGTGAAGGACAGATCATCAAGCAACATTAATGAGTTTACAAGTATGCTCTTAGTTAACATGTATAAATTCCAAATTAAAAAAAAAAACATGTACACTAGGATTTGTTTATTTGACCAACCAATAGTGTTTTACAAAATAATTTCCTTAAGGTTTCCTTTAAATACCAAGTTCCCTTACTGCAATTAAGATTATTTGATTTATACGTAAGTGATAGACGTCCAACTTTCCAGGAACAAAGCTATTATTGCTTAAGGTAAAGTACATCTGTGTTCCAAACCATAATACATTTTACAGAGTGGAAGAATAAATGAGTTATGTTATGTTACTCAGTGAGATTTTAGTCTGTATAAAGCTAATGGCAGAATGATTAAACTTTATCTTTTTTGTGTGTTTTCTATCCAAAATGGTGATATCATTGGTAAGGCAGACTTCCATCATGGGAACTCCTTTGATGCACCTGGGCAACTTGTGTCTATAAAAAATGATCTGGGGCACAGAGTGACTGACTTACCCAGGGTCACACAGCTAGTATTAAACAGTTGATTAGTTAGCATTTACTAAGCACCTATTATGTGACAGGTACAGTGTTAGGTACTAGACATACAAATACAAAATTTGAAACATTCCCGGTTCTCAAGAAGCTTGCATTCTATTTTGGCAACAACATGTATACATGTCAGAATATACAGAATAACTACCAAACATACAATGCATTTAGGGATGGGTGATGCTAGCAGTTGGGGGTAGGGAAGATGTATGAGCAAAAGTGTCCTGGAGAAAGTGACACTTATGTTCGATATGGAACTTGATCCTAGATCTTCCTGATTCCAAAGCCAGCCTTCTATCTCTTTCATTTTGCTGCTTCTCACTTAGTCTAACCCACAGGAAATTGTAAATAACCAGAATATATTAATTAAAAATTCATTCCCCCAGTTTCCCATAATGATCTATTATATAAAGTGCAAAAGAAGGAAGTTTCAGAGCAGACTGGGCTCCTGTGACTTCTTATTCACTGGTTTCTTAAAATCCTACCCCATGACCCTAGTCATTAAACAAATTTTTGCTGAGGCTTTAAATATAAAAGAATATAAGTTTAAAATAGAAACCAAAAGACCACCACACTATAACAATGTATCAGAACAAGAAGATTATTTTTTCCATCAAAGGGATTTCTTTTTAGTAATTCTCTTATAATGCCACAATACCGTAGTTTCCTATCATAGGATTTTTAGTCACTTTGCGAATCTGCATTTTCAACTGTCACAAAATAGAAGAAGGTTTTACATTTAAAAAAATAGAGCAGGTAGATTCCCTTATTTGAGTTCAAAACCTCTTGCATTGCTATTACCATAGATGAACTAAAAAATGCAGTATGTAGACCAAGCACAAAATAATCACGTAACTACATTGTATATCCCAATGATGACACAGATTCATTTCCCACATCTGAAATTTTGAGATACCCAAAAGTTGGATATGGGATATTGGAGATTAGGAGAAAGGTTAGGGCTGGGTAAGTAAATTTGGGAATCATCAGCATAAAGATGATCATTGAATCCCTTGAATCTAAATAGATCATCAAGTAAAATAATATAAAAGGAAAAGAGAAGAAGGTTCAGGACACAGCCTTGGAGGATTCCCACTGTTAGTACGCATAATCTGGATGAATAATCAGCAAAGGAGACTGAGACAGTAGAAAGAGAACTATGAGAGAGTAATGTGATGAAAACCTAATGAAAGTATCAAGAAGAGGATGATTGTGTGTTGAAGGCTGCAGAGAGATCAAGAAGGATGAAGATTAGATTTGGTGATTAAGATATCATTAGTAACTATTTCTATAGAGCATATGGGAAGAATGGAGTTAGTGAAAAAGTTAGTGGCAGGGCAGAATTAAAAGCTAAAACTCCCTGACTTTCTTGGCTTGCATTTTAGCTATTAAATAATATCATTCCTTGGATCTTATTTTCAATTAGCCCAATAGATGATTTTTTTATGAGCCTCATATGACATAGCGATTTTCCCATGTATTTTTTTATTTATTTATTCATTTATTTGTTTTAACATACTACCTGGTAAGTTCTGGCCTTAGAGTCAGAAAAGACTCAAGTTAAAATTTCACATAACACTTAATAAATTTCATCACAAATCACTTTAACTCTGAGTTTGAATTTTTTCCTCTGTCAAATGGAGAAAATAATATATGCACTACCAAATCTCACAAGATTATTATAAAAATCAAATAATATGATGTCTGCAATGTGCTTTATAAATCTTAAAGCACTATAATAAAACTCAGCTGCTAAATTTTCTTTATGAGTTTTGATTCTCTCCTTAAGCTGGAAACATAAACATATATAATACAGTCATGAATTTGTTGCTGAAATGTTTTGTTTATCTTTCTAAAAGGCAGAAAAATGAGCAACAGAACCCAGAAACATGAAGTGACTATTGTGAGGGGAATGTTCTTGTGAGGGTACTTTGCATCAATGGAATTAACTGTTTTTGTCACAAAATATCGTATATACATTGCAATACTTCAGTTTACTGGGGATCTCAATTGTATGGTTATTTCTTCCAAAAAGGCAAATTACAACCCATCCATGCCTGTCCATCCTGTGTGACTGCCATCTATGCCCTTCCAAAAATCCACCACAGTGGGTCAGATGCACAGAGGATCATTCTTAAATTTTTGTGGCAAGAACGATTTGGTTGAGATAGAATTCTAAATAATTTTGCATTTGAGAAGGAACAGGGAATCAGGCACTCATTTTAAAAGTCCTTTTTTTTTAAAAAAATCAAGAATAAACATTAGACACTTCCATCTTCTAACAATGTTAATAATGTATTGAATATTTGGTAGATAAAGGTGGTTTGCCATTTCCTTCTCCAGCACATGTTAGAGATGAGGAAATTTAGGCCAACAGGGTTAAGTGACTTCCTCAGGGTCATGCAGCTAGTAATTATCTGAGGTCGGATTTGAACTCAGGTCTTTCTGACTACAGGACTGGCATTCTATTCACTGAGCCACCTAGCTGCACCCCTGTAGCACATACCATAGGTATTTGTCCACTGTGGACACTTGGTAAATGTTTGTTGAATGAATAATTAAGTTCTCTTGAAATATAGAAGCATATGCTCCCACACTAAATGGGTCAAACAATGGTCTGAAATGTTTCCTGATATATATTTAATCTATTTCTATTTCCTTTCATCAAGAAAGTTCAACCTTTCACAAGCCATGAGTTGAAAGGTCTCCTTCTGTTCAGTAAATGTTGACTTGCAAACTAAGCTGACCCTTGAAACATCAGTTAATAAAATAGAGTCTGATTTTTATTGTCATAGATGTGCCTATGTTTATTCGTCCTACAAACAAGTATCTTTGACTGACATTCCAAAGGTTGTCAGGGAGCTTGCCTTTTTCATTTTGAGAACTTGCCTTTCTACCAAATATTTCAAGCCATTATTAACCATCAAATAATGTAACAAAAAATCATGGTGAAATTTACATGCTCTTTAAAGTCAATATAGGTTATATAAGAACAGTCTTTGAAAAAGGGGAAAATTCCCTAGGGACATTAGGTATACTACATTTTCATCTCCTTTTGTATTTGAAGAGTCATTTTTTTATCCTCCTTAGTATTCTTGGGTTCCTGATGCAGCCTAGAGAAAAGAGTGCAGGCTTAAAGTCTGATAGATTTACTTCATTAGAGAGAACTTAAACAAGTGTGCAAAAGCATTTTGCTTCATATGAAAGCATTCTGGGAGCTCTCCATAAAAATCCCATTTATATTTGTCACTAAAAAAACCTCTAAAATTCAACAATGTTGGAAGATGGAAGTGCCTAATGTTTATTCTCAATAAAAAAGGACTTTTAAAATCAGTGTCTGGTTCCCTGTTCCTTCTCAAATGCAAAATTATTTAGAGTTCTACCTCAGTCAAATAGTCGTTGTATTTATGATTTCTTCCTGTCATAATGTATGCTAAATTCTTAGTATAAAATCACGGAGTTTGGTGCCTGGGAGACTCAAAAAGCTTTAGCTCTACTATTTGTATATTCTCCAGATCAAGAGAGGTTTGTTTGTATTGGTGGCCATGTCTTTTCTCATATTTTTTTTTTCTATAACAGAAATTTTGCTTGTATTACTACATTGGCCAAGCCTTTGCACAAAGAGCTTTCACAGAAATGATTATCTTCAAGGAGTTTTTAAACATTATGCAAAAGAATAAATTCACTTACAACTTTGCTCTCAAAGATATGAATAGATATGTTGGACATGCTCTAAGAAATAATTATAATTTTGTCTGGTCACCTCTTAAATTCTTTGGTATGTACATTCCTATCCATAGAGGGAAAAAGATAGACAGGCTTCTTGCCCAGAGATCACTTTATTTTACATATGATAATATTCTAAGCATTTTCTGTGGTTTCTGTAAACTAACCAATTGCAACATTAAAGGAAACAATAAATTGGTAAGTACATTTGTTCCCTATTTGGAAGTTTCCGGAAACCAGACACATTCTATTCACACACACACACACACACACACACACACACACACACACACACACACACAGACACACACACAGACAAAAACCCTGGTGTTGGGATATTCCATACTCAACGTGGTCATGATGAACTTCCCCCTACTAGAGGGAAGTGCTAGGGAAGCTCTAAGCTCTTTCTCACTCTTGGACAGTAGAAGATCTTCTGTGTCTTCCATTTATCCTTCTTTCAGAGTGAACTTATCTATCACATTAAAATAGAAGGCATGGGTAGTGAGTATTTACAAGGACAGCTGAGCACCCATCTCTCAGAAAATCCAGCCTTCTTTTCTGAATCTGTTATATTTCACTAAGACCTGCTCTCTCTCTCTCTCTCTCTCTCTCACACACACACACACACACACGTACACACACACACACACAAATATATGTAAATATATAAATATGTAAACTTATTTCATTAAATAGTTCCCAATTATATGTACAGATTTTAATTTTTTTTTAAATTTGAGTTCTGCATTCTCTCCTTCCTTCCCCTCCCCTACTCCTTAAGAAGATAAGCAATATGACATCAATTAAATATATGAAGTCATGAAAAACATAATTCCATACTAGCCATGTTGCAAAAGAAAACCCATACACATATTCACACAAACAAGAAAAGTAAGGAAAGTAAAAAAAAAAATAGTATGCTTCAATCTGCTCTCAGATTTCATCAGTTCTCTCTCTAGACATGGAAAACACCTGATTCTTGCTCTGTCATGGAGTCATTAGCTTCCACTTATCCCACTTTAATTTTTAAGGAGTTGTTTTCTTCTATTAGATTTTGTACCTCCTTTTCCATTTGGCACATTTTTTAGTTTTTAAGGAGTTCTTCTCTTCAGTGAGTTTTTGTGCCTCCTCTTCCATTTGGCCAATTCTACTTTTTAAAGACTTGTTTTCTATAGTTAATTTTTATCCTTCCTTTTCCAAGCTATTGACTCTCTCTTGCATACCTCTCATTTCTTTTCCCAATTTTTCTTCTACCTCTCTTATTTGACTTTTAAAATCCTTCTTGAGCTCTCCCAAGAAGGATTTTTGGGCTTCAGACCAGCTCATATTCCCCTTCAAAGTTTCAGATGTGAGTATATTGACTATATTGTTCTCTTCTGAATTTGTGCCTTGATCTTCCCTTTCCCCAAAATAAGAATCTGTGATCATTTTCTGTTTCTGCTTTTTGTTTATGGTGTCTGCCTATTTCTTGACTTAAAAAAAATGTTGAATTCTCCTGCTGGAGTGAAGGGGGCACTTACCCAAACTTCTCTTCCTGCTCACTGGGGCCTTGCACTTGAATGTTTGGCTCCTGCTGGCCCAGGCCTTGCATAGGGATGTTTTGATGTTGGTGGATGTCTGTCAGCCTGGAGCTTTGTTTTATGGAGTTGTGCTTCCCAGAGTTGTGCTGAGGCACTGAGTAACTTTGCTGCTGGAGAACTCTGTCACCCATGGTAGTTTTCTGAGTTGGTATCTACCAGTTCCCCTGCCTATATTGTGGCTCTCGGGGGGTCCTGGTATTGACACTTGTCTACTCCACCAACCTGGATCTCAGGATCTCCCCCTGGTATGCTGAGGTTGAGCTTGCTGCTGGCTTGCTGGGGTGCCTCCAGTCCTGTACTGATCCCCTTCCCCCAGAGCGAGAGGGGCCTTTCCCATTAATTCCCCAAGCTTCCGGGGGTACAAGACTGCTGTGCCCTATCTTTCTGCTGGTTCAGAGTTTTTCCTGGGTTGATATTTTCTGGGCTTTAAGAGGTCAATGAGGGAGGGTGAGAGCAACTTACTTCTTACTTCGCCATCTTGGCTCCCAGAAGTGGAACTAGTACATGATATTTCACAGTGTCCACAAAACACATATATACACAACACACTCTCTCTTTATATTAAAGCTAGCATTCATTTTTATACTTTCCTAAACTCTCTGTTTTTTTTTTCCTGTTCTGTTGTGCACCCATCTGAAATTTGGTGACTTTCTATGCCATCCTATAAACTATTTTCAGAAAAGGGTTGTGGCAGCCACTTTATGATCAGATTATGAGTTACTATAAGATCTATAATTTGCAATTAAAAGAACTGTCCCTTGTAAGTTGAAGTAAGAAATCAGAGATGTAGTAATGTGTAAGGGAGGTCTTTTGTTTTCTTGAGTAGCAAGGAGACTGGCAGGAGATCCTATCTGGGAAACTGGAAATCATGTCTCACACACACAAACATCCATGTGCCCTACCAAATTTGATTTTAGTTGGTTTGTATGCCCTATTTAAAAAAATTTGTCTAGTTTTTAACTGCATTCGAATAATATATGTACTGCAGGGCTTTATGTAAGATAAAATGAAACCTAGTCATTTGGTCTGACACATTGCACTGAGAATAATAAAAAAATACCATTCTCAAATTGTTTTCATGGAATGCATATTGAAATCTTCAGTCAAGGTAAGCCATCTTTTAAGAAATAAAGAAGATAGTTTGATGGTTCCCGAAAGTGCAGAGTTAGCAGTTTTAAAGAGCTTGAGGTCTCAAAATGCAACTTCAAGTAGATTAGAAACATGGACCTATGGTATGAAACATTTTAACTCTTCCTTCAAATGGCCTCACTTCTGGAGCCTTTAAGTTACCTTTTTTTCATTCATTTATAAATTCATTCACCCATTCATCGAACAAATGTTTATTACATGACTATTGGTTAAAGAGTGAAGTGTTTGGTTCTTGGGGCAATACAAAGTTCAGCCAAGTCAATGTTACTATCTTCATGTCAGTTACACTCTAGGAAGGGAATATAACATAAATACAAATAATGATCGTATAATATATGACACAGTATAGCTTCCAATCTATATTGTTAGATGGAGTTTCCTTACAAGGAGGTCCCTATACTGATGGAATTTACAGATTTAGATGGAAACAAAAATGGCATCTTATTGGAGAAGGGTGTAAAACGAAATACACGTTAAAATTTTCATTAAAAGCAACAAAAACGTATTACAGAGCTGCATCTAGATGGAAGGATGTCTTAGAGAAATGAACCAAGAACTTGTAAAGTTGATTTCATCCTGTGACCAGAAGCAACAAGAAATTTTATTTTATTGAATACTTGGTCATACCTCTGTAGCACAAGTGCTGAGTCTTCTAGATCCTGCCATTGCCATAATTACAGATTATTTACCGATAGTCATTACAAAAGATGAAAAAGTAAAAGGGTTTTATAAGTACTAATGTGAGATAAGTTTAATGCTGAATAGAGCACCGGTCCTGGAGTCAGGAGGTCCTGAGTTCAAATCCTGCCTCAGACACATAACACTCACTAGCTCTGTCACCCTTGGCAAGTCACTTAACCCCAATTACCTCACCAAAAATAAAAAAGAGGTAAGTTTAATGGCTCTGAAGTTATGAGATTGGACTCAAACACTGCCTCTGATGTTCTCTGTATAGACTCAGACTTCTTTAGTTTCCTTTAACATAATGAAGAATTGGACTATAAGGCCTTTGCCATTCTTTCTAGCTCTAGATCTTTAACCCTATGGTCTTTTGAATATACTTCAACATTCATTGACTTCATTGAAGAAGGAAGCACTAGAGATAGAAATTATGTTGGGAAATACAGGGAGGTATCGTGCAAAAAGGACACCAGTGGCTTTTAGATTTTCAAGGAGCTTCATAGAGGTATATTGTTAATTCTTTAAGGAGGGAATCTGAAGGTGAAAACATCGACTCTCATCATAAATAACCAGATAACAGTAAAAAACAAAAATCAACTATGTCGTAACAGATAAGAAGTGATCCTTAGACATATCCTTTACTCTAGAATTGGTTGTGTGAATCAGAGCAACTGATTGTTCAAAGGAAAGTTTAAAATAACTATCAAATTAGAAGAAAGCATAAACAAAAGAGTAAGACATTGTATGTGATTACAGTAAATCTACCTGACCTATTTAAAATAAGTAAACTCCAAAATATAGGAAAGTCAAGTCATGGATTCCACAAACAAATTATTCTATTTCTTGGTTCTCAGCATTCTCTCTGATGCTATTCCTCCTCTACTCAGAATGCTGACCTCCATGGATTCCTTTTAGTTTCTGCTAAAATCCTACCTTCTAGGGGCAGCTAGGTGGTGCAGTGAATAGAGCACCAGCACTGAAGTCAGGAGGACCTGAGTTCAAATCTGGCCTCAGACCAAACACTTGACACTTACTAGCTGTGTGACCCTGGGCAAGTCATTTAACCCCAATTGCCTAAAAAAAAAAATAAAATAAAATCCCACCTTCTAGAAGAAACCTTTCCCAGCCCCTCATTTTTTTTAGACATGCAGTGAAGGATTTTTCTGATTTTTTTTTTCTTTAAATAGGATTTTCTTTTGCCAATCACATGAAAAAATTTAATATTAATTTTTTACAAGATTTTGAATTCCCCAACCCCTCAATTTCAATGCCTGCCCTCTGACAATTTCCCTCTGTTGATTATTTCCTATTTATCCCATATATATTTGTGATCTCTTTGAGGGTGGAGACTGCCATTTACCTATTTCTGTATACCCAGCACTTAGCACAGTGCCTGGCACATAGTGGGTGCTTAATACATGTTTATTGATTGATTTACAAGAGGAATTTTAACTTATTTGAAATACAACAAGGAAGAGGCTGAAAGAACATAGAAATCACTCTAAATGGTAAACAATCTCCTTTCTATGAAAAAAAACAGGAGTCAGTTGTGAGGCTGGTTTAGAGTAGAAGTTGGTTATACATACCTGTGCATGCACACACATACATATATGTAGGTATATACACACAGCTTATATGTATATATAAACACACATACACATATACATGCATATAATTTATTTTAGCATTCTTTTAATTTTAAATTTTGAGTTCCAAATTCTATCCTTCCCTACCACCACCACACACTGAGAAAGCAAGCAATGTAATATCAAGTATACATGTGAAATCACATGAAACATTTCCATGTTGATCCTATTTTTTAAAAAAAGCAAGAAAAGTATAGCAAAAAATTTTTATAATTCAACTTGCACTGAGTTAATCAGTTCTTTCTCTGGAGATGAATAGAGGGTTTTTTTTGTTGTTGTTTGTTTTGTTTTGTTTTGTTTTTATCAAGAGTCCTTTAGAATTGTCTTAGATTGTTACATTAATTAGAGTAGTCAAGTCTTTCACAGTTGATAATCATTAAAATATTGCTGTTACTGTGCAATGATCTCTAAGTTTTTCTCACTTCACTTTGCATCAGTTTACATAGATCTTCCCATGACTTTTTTTGTTTGGTTTATTATGTTTTTTTTCCCCTGAAACCACAATTCTTGTCATTTTCCATGGCACAATACCACACTATTGCAATCATTCCCAGTTAAATAGCATCCCCTTGATTTCCTATTCTTGCCACCACAAAACGAGGTGATATAAATATTTTTGTACATGTAGATCCTTTTTCTTTTTCTCTGAACTCTTTGGCATATAGACCTAATAGTGGGATTGCTAGGTCAAAGGATATGCACAGTTTGATTGACCTTTCTGTCTAGTTCCAAATTGTTTTCCAGAATAGTTGGGTTAGTTCACTACTGTGCCAAAAGTTCATTAGTGTACCTATTTTTTCTTCATTCCCTCTAGCAGTTGTCATTTCTGTTATGTGTAGGGTTTTACCTCAGAATGTTTTAATTTGCCTTTCTCTAAGCAAAAGAGATTTAGTATATTTTGCATATAAGTAGAGGTAGCTTTATCCCAAGGGTAGCTACATGGCACAGTGGATGGAGTGCTGGGACTCGCGTCAAGAAGACTAATTTTCCTGAGTTCAAAACTAGCCTAAAATATTTACTAAATATATGACCTTGTGCAAATCACTCAACCCTGTTTGCCTTAGTTCCTTATCTGTAAAATGATGTGGAGAAGAAAATGACAAACTACCTCATTATCTTTGCCAATAAAAATCTAAATGGGATCACAAACAAACAACAACAAAATAGATAGCAATGATTTCTTCTTCTGAAAACTGCCTATTTATATACTTTGACCATTTATCAGTTGAGGAATGGATTTTGTTTTTTATGAATTTGACTCAATTTTATACTCAGTATATATTTGAGAAATGAAGGTTTATCAGAGGAACTTGCTGTGATTTTTTTATATTATGTCATTGTTTATGGTACTTTTTTTTTTTAGCAAAATATAGTATTTCTGATTAACCTTTTTAATTAGGTCTATTTTTCACTTTTACTTAGTCTGAGATCATGACTTTTATCCTTGCTTTTTTTTTTAACTTAACTGAAGCAAATTGGATTCTACTCCAACAACTTTTTTTAACTGTGTCTTACTGTTTTTAGTGTGTGTCTTGTAAACAACTTATTGTTGGTTTCTGGTTTCTAATCCATCCTGAAATCTGCAGTGAGAAAGAGGGATGCACTGGGAGAAGGAGGAATGGTGGAGTAGAATGGGGAATTTTTTTTTCACATAGAAGTGACACATAAGGAAGAATTTTTACAGTGGAAAGAGAATGGGGGAGGGGATGGCAGGAAATGCTTGAACCTTACTTTCATTAGAATTGGTACAAATAGGGAAGAATATATATATACATACTCAGTAGTATACAGACATATACTCCTTCAATAGGGAAATAGGAGGGGAAAAGAAAAAGAAAAAGAGGAAGGATAAAAGGGATGGAAGATTAAGAGAGGCAGTGATTAGAAGCAAAATAGACTTTTAAGGAGAGGCAAGGTAAAAAGATAAAAGGATAAACAGAAGAAAATGGAATAAGGTAAATGCACAGTTAGCAATCATCACAGTGAATGTGAATGGGATGAGCTCTATAAGGAGTTCTTTTCTTCCATGAAGTTTTATGTTTCTTTTAGCATTTGGCCAATTCTTTTTTAAAGGTATTATTTCTTGTGTTTTGTGTGTGTGTGTGTGTGTGTGTGTGTGTGTGCGCGCGCGCCTCTTTTACCAAGGTTTCAGTTCTCTTTTCATAATTTTCTTCAATCACTCTCATTTATTTTCCCAATTTTTACTCTACCACTCTTAGTGCTTTACTCTTCCAGGAATTCTTGTTTGGCTTGTGTCCAATCAGCATTCTTCTTTGAGGCTTTATTTGTAGCTATTTTTACCTTATTGTAGTCTTCTGAGTTTGTGCCTTGATCACCCCCCCAACCCCCTCCATAACCATAGTAGGTTTTTATGGTCAACTTTTTGGGTCATTGTTGTGTGCTCATTTCACCAACTATTCTTTAACTTTGAACTCTATGTTGGGTTCTGCTCACTTGAATATGAGAGGAATCATCCCAAATTTTAGGCTTTCTTGTGCTGCTATTTTCAGAGCTAATTCTGTGGGACTGAAAGCTTTTGGTTTTTCAAGGTGATATGATCTGGAAAGAGATGTGGTCACTGCTCTGCTGGTCGGTGTTCTGGTCTTTACCCAGGAAGGACCCCTTGAACCCTGCAGCCACAATTTCTAGTACAGCCTCTTTGTAACTGACCCCTAGTGTTCCTTTCTGCCCTGGAACTGTGATCCAGAACTGGGTATAAGAAATAGAGTTACTAATCAGCACCAGCTATATTCAGTGCCAGCAGAAGGTCGCCTGTAATTTCTTTCTGACCAGTTGTCTGAACCCCTTATTGTTTGTGCACTGAGAGCTCTTGAAGCTGCTGCTGCTGCTGCTGCCATTGTTGCTGCCACCATATGTGTGGGCTCTAGACAGACTTCCACCTAACTATCACAAACTTTCCTGCTGACCTTCTAAGTTTTCTTAGGCTGGAAAAATATCTCACTCTGATCTTTTGTTGGCTCTGTCACTACAAAATTTGATTTGAAGGTTTATTTTAAAGTTGTTTGGAGGAGAATATTGTGAGAGTTCAGTTGTATTGCCTCTAATTTGCCACCTTGGCTCCACCTCCTGAATCTACTCTTTCCTTGGAGAAGGAATGTACTATTGACACAGAAAAGAAAGAACAACGTAACTTGAAGTTAAAAAAAAAAAGACTATACGTGCCATTGGGAGAAACAAGAACAGTTTGTGATTGGAGATGACACTGGGGCTGTGTTGTGAAGGAAGATAAGGATTCTAAGAGACTGAAGTGAGGAGGGAGTACATTCCAGACATTGGTGGCTGGTGTTGGCTGGTTTGACTGTGGTGGGGGATAGGAGTTTGGAATGGCTTGTTAGAAGCTGGTTTATAAAATACAATGGAGGAGTAGAAAAGGATGGAAAAGCATTTGAAGAGAAGTTAAACAACAATTATGAGGCACTACTATCTCAAAAGAATTGAAATAAAATAAATGTACTAAGGTTCAATGATGGACATAAAATATCTGCCAGATCTTCCCACTGGTGACTTGGAAAGAAAGAATACAAGAAGTCCATAAATGACATTATCAGGGACATAATGGACAAAAAAGATGTGACCCAATCATGGAGAATAAATGAGAAGCAATAGTGAAGACATTCTTTAAACAAAGCTAAGAATTTGATTGCAAATACATCAAAAAGATTCATTTTTCATACCCTTGGACCTGAGGCAGTCTTTTCCCCAGCCTTGGTCATAGCTACTGCCACAGCCTTACTCAACCCAGCTTTAACCCTTGACTACAAGAACACATATTTATAATTATAAATCTCACAGGGTGAAGAAAGTGCTTTGTGAATCTTAAATCTCTAAATAAATGCAACCTATTATTGTTACTATAATCTTATATTGGAAATTAACTTTATGGCTCCCTGCCTTTCTTATTATTCAATTTCTCTGTCTTTGACTCAGATTTTGATTCAACATCAATGAAAATATTAGTAGTTTTTTCCTTTTTTCCCTCTCATACTTGCTAATACTTTTCTCCATTTGTTCAGAAAATCAGCAGTATTTAGAGTTTTTCAGACTCTGGCTCTGGACAAATCATAATGTTTAGGAGGCCCCTTACCACATTTTCTCCCACCCCATTTTCAAGCAGAGGTTTGAGGACACTCTAAGAATATGATAAAATCATTCCTGGTTTGGTTGAGCTTTAGACTAGATAGATCCCAGGACCTAACACCTAGATCCTATAATTCTATGCTGCTCTGATGTCATTCTCAATGAATCTCTTAAAACATATGATAATATTTTTCTGCCATGTTGTTCCTAAATTCACTATTGAAAAGAGCATGATGTATTAGCAGAACATAGGAAGCATGAAAATTGGGTATCAATTTTATCCAATCTCATTGGGATATTTTTTTATTAAAATTTAGCAGTAATTATAAAAAAAATTAAAATAAACAATTAAAATATTGAGGCCCCATTTAAGACCATAAACCCAAAAACTCTTTTCAATTTCTTTTCATAATAAATGTATATTAATTTTAACAAATACTCAAAATCATCAGTAGTCTTAATCATTTCAATGGGCCTCCTAACAATGTAGACCATAGTCCACTCATGCTTTCCCAGTTTCTGTAATTCATGACCATGTTCTCTTTTAAGTCTACCACAGAGGATCCACCCAATATGTTAGAGGGGTTCCTTACTTTCTCCTGATAACACATGGGTGCCAATAGAGCAATCTTGGCTGTCCACCTGTCAATATTTGTCTTCAATGGGTGACCAGCCTAGATTCTTTTTTCTATCATGCATTTTCCTGATGATATTTTATTTTTGTTCATGTTCACAATCTCTCTTTGGTTCTGTGTTGCAGCCTGCTTTCATCTTTCCATTTTTTGCTTCCTAATATTAAACTTCTTTTTGTGAATGTGTTCCATGTCTGGCATCTATGTAATACCAGCACAATATTGACATTAAAAAGGTAGTCCTTTGTTGGTAGATGAAGTTTTGGGTCATTAAAGTTTTGTAAGTTTCTTAAGGCAGTCCAGCACATTTTCCTCCTTTTGTTTTGTTCTGGGCCTAACTCATTGTCCATTTGTATTTACTGTGTATAGATAGATAGTGGTATAGAGATAGATTAGATGTAGCTATACATAATATAAATAAGGACATATTAAATTATAAGTGCTAGAGAGTCCATCCAACTGCATGGCATAATCATCTCATAAGCATTCTTCACCTACTTACTTTTTTTTTTAACCTTGTAGCTGATTAGGTTGAGACCCCCACCCCACCTCATGCCATTGGTAACTTTTCTTCCTTCATATACCTTGTGAATCATTCTCTATATATCCTCACAATTATCACCTTTTATATACCCTCATAGCCTACAGCTGTGTTGTCTCTAACACTGATTTTCCTGTATGTCCATTGGATCATAAATTCATAGAATCATAGATTTAGAATTGAAAGGGACTTTAGAGGTTATTGAATCCAACCCCCTTATTTTATAGGTGAAGAAATTAAAGGTCAGAGAAGCCATGTGATTTTTCTGGAGTCACAAAGCAAGTGTTTAAAGTTGTATTCAAACCAATTTCTCTCTGACTCTGAGCACAATGCTTTATCTGCAACTAGCTGCTTTCTCTTACTTTGCTCTCTTTAGTACCATTTCTATTTCCTTTCTCTGGGGTTATGACATTTAATAACCTACTACTCTTGATAGTGAAAACAGTTCTTTTTTAAATCAAAATCTCTGCAGATCTTTTCTTTTTTTTTCCTTCTGTTTTGTCTCTCATTTCCATTCTTTAACAAATTTAGGATCACTTTCCTTAGTCAGGTGTTTTACCAAGTTTTCTTTAGACTGGTTTTACCCTTTGCTACTGTATGTGGCATAGGAGGTAACATGGTTCATAATATTGTATTATCATACTTCTTAAGACTGGATAGATATATTTGTATTCTAAACAAATGTTTCTTTTGGATGCCATCCCTCTCCTTGGCCAGTAAACCAACTGTTAACTGAGGTGTTTTTCAGGCCATTTTGTTTTTTGTGATTGTGCCAACTGATTTACATCAGTTGTTTTTGTTTTAAAATAAGATTATTATAATCAGCATTAATTTCTACCATTGCCAATTTTTAATTATGAAAAACTTGTTTAAATAGTTCATGATGAAGCTCTTTCAATCACATATCAGACCTTTTCCTCTTCACATCTAGCTTTATATCAATTCTGATTTTTTGTTCTAATAAAGCAGCATTTTTTTCTTACTATTAAGAAATAAACTTTAATGAAAATAACAAAAAAATGTTGTTTTTTTCTGTCTCATCTTTCTTTTCTGCATTTTTTCAAGTTTTGCTGCTATTATTACTTTTTAAAAATAATTTTAGGCACTATATATATATTTTTTTCTGATTCTATTTTCTTTACCCTGGATCACTCCATATATCTTTCCACATTTTTGTAATTTTCATGTCATCAGTTATAATAAAATATTTGATTACATTTATTTGTTTTAGACATTATCCAAATACTGGGCATGTTTTCTCACCAGTTATTATTTGCTAATTGTGTTAGTATAAATATTTTGGTAGAGGTGTTTTACTCCATAGCGTTTAGCCATTGGTTTAATTCCTTTGACTTTATCTTCCCAAATGAAATCATTGAAGAAATTAGTTCAGAGACCTCTAGAAGTCATGACCCAGTCCCTGGGGCTATTGATCTCCTTAGAATTGGAACTCCTACCCTGAGGCTAAGTTGTTTTGAAAGGTAGGTGAAGGAGTAAAAATTCACCTAGCTCACTCTATCTAGCCAAACCCAGATCAGATAATGCTTCACATGATAAGTTTTCTACTTGGACCGTTTTTACAAACTATCTTGACATGCAGTATACCTCCTTGCTCTGACCCCTCTTTCTGCCTCCTACTCTCTGTAATTGCTTCTGTAGAGGATATTAAATTGAGTTCTCCATAGATTAAGTAATTATTCTTTTGATTTCTTAGACCAAAGCAGTTTCAATTCATATGTGTTGTCCCCAATCCCTTTTAGAATGTAATCACCAAGAGGCAGAGACTGCCCCATTTATTTTTATTTATTAGGTCATCACCGGTTATAGTGAGAATATATAATAATTTTCCTTCTTTCTTTATTTCTTTCTTTACTTCCTTCCTTTCTTGCTTTCTTCCTTTCTTCTTGCCTTCCTTCCTTCCTTCGTTCTTGTATTGGGGACAGTTAAAATTAGAATCAAATGACATGGCTTCAGATCTCACTCAGACTTACTTGCAGGATGATCCCATACAAGTCACTTAACCTGTCTCTAAATCTCAGTTTCCTTACCTTAAAAAAAAAAGAATGGGGAGAAATGATATTCATCTTGGTACCTCAGGACTGTCATAATGGAAGTGCTTTAGAATTATGCTATTATTAGAAATTGGACTGTATTTTGTATTTCCAGGTCTTGAAACTCAAAATAGGAAATTAGTCACCTCCAATTTTATTCTTCCATGGTAGTCTTCTGCCGCCAGTATAAAATGTTCTGTCCATTGTCTTTCTAAACTGGAAATGCTGTTACTTACATTTTATATTCAGGAATGTCTTACAGAGCCAAGAACTGAGTCAAGTTTTTTTTAAGGGGGGAAGGGAACTTCAAGTTGATTTAAAATCAAATACACACAAACATTATAAATCTTTCTGATGGTGAATAGATAGGATTAATGTGGAACAGATATGCCTTTTATACCCTCTCCAACCTATGCAACAAAAGACACATGGGGCTGTTTTATTTCAAAATACAAAACATAATAGCTTGTATCAGAATTTCAGATGCCCTTTAGCTCTAAATACAGTGGATTTAATCAGTCTAATGGGAACCTTTGATTTAATATAGGTTTTATTTTTAATATTTAAAGATGAATGAGCCATATAGCTGGATATCAAGAGATAATGATTAATAAGAAAGCATTTTTATGACTCTGAAGTCAATGATTACCAGTAGGTGGCAGCATGGCAACTGGATAGGAATTCAATGATCTCTAACTCCTGTTTAGGGAAAAAAAATACTTCTGAAATTTTGTAAATAGCATTAGGATATCCTATAGTAAATTTCCCCATGTAGGAAAATATTTTTCATTAAAAACAAAAACACTATATGGAAAAATAACAAAGATATGTCAACAAAAGCAGAATTTCAAAAACAAAATGGATTTTTCCACACTCGCTTTTACAAGATAAAATGAAAGAGGGATGGAGAAGGGAAAGTTATCAAGTGTGTTAAACATGTGCTTTTCAGAAACATTAATAATAGTTTCAATGGAGCATATTGTGAAACAGAAGATAATAAAAGTAAAGGTGGTTTGTAAGAATCCAAACAAGATGTGCCCTATTATTGAAATATCTATTTAATCCAATCTAAGCCATTAGATGAAAATTAAGGATCATTTGTATAATTGCTTAACTTCAAAGCAGACTCCTTATATTCAGCTTCTTGGAGGCTTTCTTTGAGTTCTGCATCTCCAAATATTGTGGAGATCAAATGTGTGTGTATAATTTTCAGCAAATACCTGAGAAAATGGTTATGTCCTTTTTGTTTATACAGGTCAAATTCCATTAAAACTAACATTATTAAAGGTTTCCAGGCCCCAACAAAATTATTTGAAGTAATAATCGATAGAACAGAATTATATGGCAAACTATTTGAAAATCTCTTTGATGCAGAAGTACATGTATAATAGGATTTGACCTATAATAAAAGTGTATTCATATTGCAAATGTATATAATCATGAACCAGTAAAGCACATAGCCACCTATTGCAGATGTACATTTGAACAGATATGCACAAAACTTCTATTCCACTACAAATTCAAAGCCAAAATATATCTTGTAGGTTATTCTGATTTTGTTACTGAGTTAACTAGTGGTTGACTTTGGTTTTTTTGGGGTTTTTTTGTTTTTGTTTTTTTTGGTTTGTTCTTTTTTTGGTTTGTTTTGTTTTAGGCAATTGGGGTTAAGTAACTTGCCCAGGGTCACACAGCTAGTGTCAAGTGTTTGGTCTGAGGCCAGAGTTGAACTCAGGTCCTCCTGACTCCAAGGCTGGTGCTCTACACACTGCACCACCTAGCTGTCCCAAGTGGTTGACTTTGACTGGCAGATACTAAAATATAGAGATAAAGATAAATCACCCCTACCAAATAATCCTTTTTTTGAAAATTAATTTTTTATTTCATTAGATATTACCTAATTACATGTAAAAAAAATTTACCTCAATCATTGAGAAGGCAAGCAATTCGATGACAATTAGGTCATGCAAAATATGTTTCCATATTAGCCATGTTGCAAAAAGAAAGCACAATCAAAATAAAACAATAAAAATAAATATAGTAAAAAGAATCATGTTTCAGTATGCATTCAGAGTTTAATGAGTTCTCTCTTTGGAGGTGGACAACATTTTTCAACATGGGTCCTTTGGAATTGTCTTGGATCAATATCTTGATCAGCCTAGCTAAGTCTTTTAGAGTTGATCATCTTTCTTTTATTACTTTTTTTTATTTTAGAGTCAAACACCAGAACTCAAATACAGAATAGAGAAAAGAAAAAGAAAGATATCATAAACTTAATTATTGAAACTTACATACAAAGTAAGAAAAGGGGGGAAAAGTATATTGTATGCACAATAGAATATAAGAGAGGATTCAAAATATATAGCAATAAATTTTCATTTCAAGAAAGCCTGCATGATAAATGCTATACATTGTGTTGGGAGCTATCCATCTTTTCTTTGCTTCCTTGTAAGTTTTCTTTTGCTCTCTGTTGTGCACTTTTCACTTTGTTCTTTTTCTCCCTTCCTCCCCAACCCCACCAAAGGCTACTAATTAAGTGTGAATGTATTTATATAAATATAGATATATACATACACATATACATATATAAATGCATATATACATACACACATATAGACATATAGTTTCCCTAACAATTCTACTCCTGATCTTTTTTATGTTTGTGTGTACCTCTTATTTCCTATCCCTCCTGACACCTCTATTTTACTTCTACCTGCTATCTTGCCCTCCTATTACTTAGCCTACTCTCCCTTCAAGGATACTTCTCCTATCCTCCCATCAGTTTATCATCTTAACAATATTGCTGTTAGTATGTACAATGTTCTCTTGGTTCTGCTCATTTCACTTTGCATCAGTACATCCTTTCAGACTTTTCTGAAACCTTCCTGTTCTTCATTCCTTATAGCACACTAGTAATACCACCTTCCTTCACTTTTCATTGATTCCCTTGATATTCTTGACCTTTCATTTTTAAAGATGAATTTTGTTTCTATTTTTTCTAGTTCTATAAAATAATTCTTTGGTAGACTGATTGTTATGACACTAAATAAGTAAGATAATTTACATTGAATTGTCATTTTCATTGTATTGGTTCAGCTTACCTATGAGCAATTAATATTTCTCCAGTTGTTTAGATCTAATTTTATTTGTGTGAGGAGTTTTTTGTAATTGTGTTCATATAATCCCTGGGTTTGTCTTGGCAGGCTTAGTTCCAAGTATTTTATATTTTCTGCAGTCATCTTAAATGGAATATCTCTTTTTATCTTTTTCTCCTTGGTTGTGTTGGTAGTATATAGAAATAGTGATGATTTATACGAGTTTATTATAAAACCTTCAAGTTTGCTGAAGTTGTTAATTGTCTGAACTAGTTTTTTTTTTTTAGTTAATTCTCTGTGGTTCTCTAAGTATGCCATCATATCCCCTGCAAAGAGTGATAGTTTTGTTTATTCATTGCCTACTTTTATTCTCTTAATTTCTTTATCTTGTCTTCTTCATGTAACTAGCATTTCTAGCAAAATATGGAGTAATAATTCTGATAACAGACATATTTGCTTCCTGGCCTTATTAGGAAGGCTTCAAATTTATTTCTGTTACAGATGTTTGGTCTCAATTTTAAATAGATACAATTTATCATTTTAAGAAAGGCCCCATTGGTGCCATGCTCTATTTTTTTTTTAAATAGGAATGGATGTTACATTTTGTTAAATGCTTTTTCTACATCTGATGATGTAATCATATGATTTTGTTATTATTATTGATATGGTCAATAATGCTGATAGATTTCCTAATGTTGAACCAGCCCTGTTTTCCTGCTATAAATCCCACTTGATTAGAGTGTAAAGTTGTGACATATTGCTGTAATTTCCTTGCTAATATTTTATTTAAAATTTTTGTGTCAATATTCATTAAGGAAATTGGTCTTTACTTTTTTTTCCTGTCTTTGCGCTACCTGATTTATGTATCAAACCATATTTGTGTCATGAAAAGGACTCTTTCTTTACCTAATTTTTAGACTAGTTTATGTAGTATTGGAAGTTCCTCAAGTTTGTTAGAATTCATTTGTGAATTCATCTGGTCCTGGAGACATTTTTTTCTTTTTTCTTTTTCTCAGTTTTTATTGAGTATTTAATTGTTCTCTAGTTACATATAAAGACAATTTTAACATTTGTTTTTAAAATTTTGAGTTTCAAATTCTCTCCCTTCCTCCCTTAAGAAGGCAAGCAATTTGTTATAGATTATATATGTGTAGTCATGCAAAACATATCCATAATAGTCATGTTGTGAAAGAAGACAGACAAAAAACTCAAGAAAAATTAAGTTAAAAAAGTATGCTTCAATCTGTATTTAGATACTATCAGTTCTTTCTCTGGAGATGGATACCATTTTTCATTATAAGACCTTCAGTGTTGTCTTGGATAGTTGCATTGCTGAAAATAGCTAAGACATTTAGAGTGGATCATCTAACAATATTGCTATTACTTAGTACACAGTACATTTCACTTTGCATCAGCCCATGCAAGTCTTTCCAGGTATTTTCTGAGGGTATCCTATTCATAATTTCTCATAGCACAATACTATTCCATCATAATCACACACCACAACTTGTTCAGCCATTCCTTAATTGATGGGTTTCCCCTCAATTTTTAATTCTTTATCCCCAGAAAAGAGCAGTTGTAAATATATTTGTACATATAGATCCTTTTTCTTTTTTTTAAAGTCTCTTTTGGGATACAGATCTACTAGTGGTATTGCTGAGTCAAAAGGTATGCTTGATTTTATAGCCCTTTGGACATAGTTCCAAATTATTGTAGAGAATGGTTCAATTCACAACTCCACCAATGGTGCATTAAAGTCTCATTTTTCCCACATGCCCTCCAACATTTGTGATTTACCTTTTCTTTCCTATTAGCCAATCTAATGGGTATGAAGTATTACTTCACAATTTTTAAATTTGCATTTTTCCAACCAATAGTGAGTTAGAATATTTTTTTAATATGGCTATAGATAGGTTTGATTACTTCATCTGAAAACTGATCATATCTTTCAATCATTTATCAATTGGGGAATGGATCTTATTTTTTTATAAATTTGACCCAGTTCTCTATATGTTTGAGAAATGAGGCCTTTATCAGAGAAACTTGCTTTAAAATTATTTTCACAGTTTTGCTAACTCTATTTCCATCCATCCTATCCCCCACTTTATTATTCTATTCTCTCTCTCATTTCACCCTGTCTCTGTTCAAAAGTGTTTTGCTTCTGACTAACTCCTCCCCAAATCTGGCCTCTTTTCTATCACCCCCTCTTCTCTTATTCCCTTTCCTTCCTACTTTCCTGTCAGGTAAGATAGATTTCTATACCCAATTGGGTAGGTTGTTATTCCCTCTTTGAGCCAATTCTGTTGAGAGTAAGGTTCCCTCACTCTCCCTCACTTTTCCCCTATTCCCCTCCACTGTAAATCTTTTTCTTGTTTTGTGTGAGATAATTCACCTCTTTCTTTCTCTTCCTTTCTTTTTCTTACAGCATATGCCTCTTACCCCTTAATTTTAGTTTTAGACAACATCCTTTCATATTCTACTCACACCTTTGCCCTCTGTCCATCTATTACTCTCTCTCTCTCTCTCTCTCTCTCTCTGTCTATCTATCTATCTAAATATGTTCCTTCTAACTACCCTATTAATGATAAAGGTCTTATGAGTTAAAATGAGTTATCAAGTTATCATCTTCTTATATAGGAATGTAAAGATTTTAACTTTATTAAGTCCCTTTCCTATTTTTATGCTTCTCTTGAGTCTTGTATTTGAAAGTCAAATTTTCTATTCAGCTCAGGTCTTTTCATCAAGAATGTTGAAAGTCCTTTATCACATTGAATTACTACTTTTTCCCCTGAAGGATTACACTCAGTTTTTTCTGAATAGGTGATTCTTGGCTGTAATTCTAGCTGCTTTGCCCTCCAGAATATCATATTCCAAGCCCTCCAATCCTTTAAGGTAGAAGCTGCTAAATCTTTTGTTATCCTGACTATGGCTCCACCTTACTTGAATTGTTTCTTTCTGGATGCTTGCAATATTTTCTTCTTGATCTGGGAATGCTAGAATTTGGCTATAATATTCCTGGCAGTTTTCATTTTGAGATCCCTTTCAGTAGGTGATCAGTGGATTCTTTCAATTTCTATTTTATCCTCTGGTTCTAGAATAGCAGGGCAGTTTTCCTCGATAATTTCCTGAAAGATCATATTTAGACTCTTTTTTTGATCATGGCTTTCAAGAAGTCCAATAGTTTTAAAATTATCTCTCTTGGATCTATTTTCCAGGTCAGTTGTTTTTCCAATGAGATATTTCACATTGTCTTCCATTTTTTTTTTTATTCTTTTGGTTCTATTTAATTGTTTCTTGGTTGCTCATAAAGTCATTAGTTTCCATTTGCTCCATTTTAACTTTTAAGGAATAATTGTCCCCAATGAGCTTTTGAACCTCCTTTCTCATTTGGCCAATTCTGCTTTATAAGGCATTCTCTTCATTTATTTTTTGAACCTTTTCTACCATTTTGCTCAGTCTCTTTTCAGGGCATTATTTTCTTCAGTATTTTTTGTGTCTCTTTTACCAAGCTGTTGACTTGTTTTTCATGATTTTCTTGTATCATTCTCATTTCTCTTCCCAAATTTTTCCTCCACCTCTCTTACTTGATTTTCAAAATCCTTTTTGAGCACTTCCACAGCCTGAGACCAATTCATATTTTTCTTGGAGGCATTGGATATAGGAGCTTTGACTTTGTTGTCTTCTTCTTAGTGTGTGTTTTGATCTTCCTGTGTCACCATACTAATTTTCAATAGTCAGAGTTTTTTTTTCTGTTGTTTGCTCATTTACTCAGCCTATTAGTTGCCTTTTAAGTTTTTATTAAAGTAGGGCTCTACTTCCAGGTTCAAGGGTGCAATGTCCTAAACTTCAGAGGTTTTGTGCAGCTCCTTTCAGAGATACTTTTAGGGACCTGTGAATTTTCAGTTCTTCCAAGATGGTATGATCTAAGGAGATGTGTTTACTACTTTCCTGGCCTGTGTTCTATTCTGTGAGTGCCTACAAGCACTCTTTTCTGCCCTGGAACTGTGAGGAAGGTCTTGCCTCCACTGCTACTGCAAGCTCTGCTATGTTAGTGCTCCTCCTCACCCTGTGACTGCCACTCAGTATTGTGACCCAGATCTGAGTATGGGCAGAGCAATGGAGTCCTGCCTCAGGGCTAGCAAAAAGACCCCTGTAACATCCTTCTGACCAATTGTTCAGCACCTCTTACAATCTGTGGCCTGCGAAGTCTGTAAGCAGCCGCTGCTGCCACTGCTGATGCTGTTTATTCTGAGATTTTTTCTTAGGGAGCTCATTGTTTTTGTTTTTTTTTTTTTGTTTTTTTTTTTTAGGAAATTGGTGTTAAGTGACTTGCCCAGGGTCACATAGCTAGTAAGTGTCAATTGTATTGGTCTGAGGCTGGATTGGAACTCAGGTACTCCTGACTTCAGGGCCAGTGCTCTATCCACTGCACCACCTAGCTGCTCCTAAGGAGCTCATTGATGGTTGTTCAATTTATTTTTGTAAGATAGTGGTTATTTAAGTCTTCTATTTCCTCCTTCTGTTAATCTGAGCAGTTTATGTTTTTTTTTGGTAAATATTCATCCATTTCACTTAGATTGTCTGTTTCACTGTCACATAATCGGGCAAAGTAACTTCATGATTACTTCATTGGTGTTACTTTCATCATTTTTACATTTGAAACCAGTAATTTGTTTTTTTTTTCTTTTTTAAAAATCAAATTAGCCAATGATTTATCTATTTTATGCCTTCATCTATTTTTTTCATTCTTTTTTTACTGTTTGACTGATTCTCACTCTCTCATAGAGTCATTAGCTTCCACTTACCCAATTCTAATTTTTAACAAATTGTTCTCTTTTATTAGATTTTGTACCTCCTTTTCCATTTGACCCATTTTGTTTTTTAAGGAGCTTTCAGTGATTTTTTGTGTCTCCTTTTCTGTTTGGTCAATTCTGCTTTGTAAGGAGTTGTTTTCTTCAGTGTACTTTTTTTTTCCAGTTGGCCAATTGTATTTTTTAGGGATTTGTTTTCTTCAGTGTACTTTTTTTTCCCATTTGGCCAGTTGTATTTTTTAAGGACTTGTTTTCTACAGTTAATTTTTGTCCTTCCTTCTCCAAGCCATTGACTCTTTCTTGCATACTTCTCACTTCTTTTCCCAATTTTTCTTCTACCTCTCTTATTTGACTTTTAAAATCCTTCTTGAGCTCTTCCAAGAAGGAATTTTGGGTTTCAGACCAGTTCATATTCCCTTTTGAGGTTCCAGATGTGGGTTTGTTGACAATGTTGTCCTCTTCAGAATTTCTGCCTTGATCTTCACTGTTCCCATAATAAGAATCAATGGCATGTTTCTTTTTGCTCATGGTATTTGCTTATTTCCTGGCCTTTAAAAAAAATTGAGCTCTCCTGCTGGAGAGCAGGGGCACTTACCTCAGCTTCTTGTGCTGGGAGCCTGGGACCTGGTCACTGACTTTGTGTGCTGGGGCCTCGGATGCTGGCAGCTGGAGGTTTTTGTAGGGTTCTGGCACCTTACCTGGTATTGGGTTGGAATCAGCAACACTAGAGCTCTAGGGGTAAAGTTGGGTAGTCTGGTCCCTGGAGGTTGCCTGCTCACTCAGGCTTTTCCTTTCACTTTCTTCAGCTCCTTGCAGATGGATGTTTCAGTGCTGCAGGATGTTCTTTGCCTGGGCCTTTCCCTCCTGGATTTGTGCTTCCCAGAGTTTTGCTGAGACACTGGGATACTTGGCTGCTGAAGAACACATGGTGGTTGTCTGAGCCAGTTTCCACTGGTTCCCCTGCCTGTATTGAGGCACTCAGGGTTCCTGATGTTGTTGCTTCCCTGCTCTACCACCTGAGCTTCAGGATCTTCCCCTGGTGTGTTGAGGTGGGGCTTTCTGCTAGTTTGCTGGGACATTTCCCATTCTGTATTGCTCCCCTTCCCCCAGGGCAAGAAGATCCTTTCCCTGTTAATCCCTCAAACTTCCTGAGCGACAGGACTACTGCACCCCATCTTTCTGCTGGTTCTCAGCTGTTCCAGGTTTTTTCCTGTGGTGATATTTTCTGGGCTTTCAGAGGTTAATAAGGGAGGGTGAGAGCAACTTACTTCTGACTCCACCATCTTGGCTCCTGGAAGTGGAACTCTAGACAATTTTTAAAGGTCACTTTTTGTTGAAGTGGGGTATGATTTAGAATTATGATTTCACTGATATCAGGAATTCCCAATATTGAAAAGTTTTTCTTTAAATGATAATCAACTATTTGTGTTTAACTTGAAGTCTTAGAGAATGGACCTCAACACTTAGAGCCAGGTGTATGCTAAAGCCAGCTCCTAGTATTGAAAGAGTCAATTGTTAAATTTTCTTTTAGAATTTATATTTTGGAAATTGGCAAACTACAAATCAGAGTTTGATTTATTGTTCTGTTGATTGTCAAGACAAGAAAGTATTGAGAAAATGTGAATAATGCAGATTAAACTTAAAAGTGTGTCATGACTTTTTCCACAGAGTGAATTGTTAAATATTTACCAGCATACTCTTAGTTTAGATTATAATTAATTTCCCAGAATCACATAGCCAGTATCTCTCAGAGGGACCTGAAGCCAAGTCTTCCTGAATACACAGTATATCCTTTATCCATTGTACAATGGTACCTCACTCTAAAAAATATGTACACATGCCATTGCATATTAATCTAATCAAATGTGGGACCATATGGAACAAATGTTGAAGCTGAAGTTGTCAAAATCTGTAATCCTAGTGGAGTTTTCTCTTCTTCAATATTGGTCATAAAAGCTTGAGCATCAATTACTACTAATTAATAGTATGATGATAATCAATTTACTTAAATTTTCTGGGTCTCCATTTCCATATCTGTGAAATAAGAGACAAACATTATGTGATATCTAAGAGTCCCTCCAACCTTAAAATGGTCCTATCCATTTTCTTAACTACCCAGGGATTAGAATTAATATTACAATCTCATAAATTTGCATTTTCTAGCTGAGGCATCCTTGATTTTTCTCTCTAGTAAAATATAAGCTCTTTGAGGAAAGTTACTTTTTTTTCTTTTTTATTATGAACCTAAGAATTATCAGTAAACATGGACATTTCAACATATAAAGAACAACAAAAAAAGGAATGCTATATATTCAACTTTACACACACACACACACACACACACACACACACACACAGAGACTTATTTAAAGATATATTCCTCTAGTCACCATGAATCTCATTGATAGTTTCAGTAATGTCCTGTAAGACATTATATACTGTGAGATTCCCGAGAATTTAAAAGTAACACATGGGGATCCATTCTTTGAGGAAAATCATGATTTTGTCATTTCTACTTCCTTTGGTTTGAAAGTTTCTTCTAATTATGGAAGGAAAATATGAAAGGAAAAGAAACTGAGATATATTGCTTAGAGTCAAGCTTTTGTAAAATCTCTTGTCTTCCCTTTGGTCTTTTAATCCTCCTCAGGTCTTTGACCCTTTGTAATCCTATTTTTTCTTTTATCCTCCTTTCTCTTTATCAAAATTAGAACTCCCCATTTCCCCCCCCATCTTTTGAGTCTTCTTTTTCTAATCTCTCTCTCTCTCTCTCTCCCTCTCCTTCTCTCCATCAATCTTTTTAATTAGTCTTTTATTTCACTCTCATTTTACTTCTTGGAAAACTTTGGAGGCAAATTTTAGGACAGAAATTAAGGACAGGGACTTTCAAGAGTCGAGATGGCAGAGTAAGAAGTAAGTCACTCTGACCCTCCCTTACTGACCTCTGAAAATCCAGAAAATATCATTCAGGAAAAACCCTAGAACAATTGAGCCAGCAGAAACATGGGATGCAGCAGTTTTTTAGCCCAGGAAGCTTGGGGCATTAACAGGAAAGTCCCCTCTTGCTCTGGGAAAGGGATAGCAGTACAGGATGGGAGGCATCCCAGCAAGTCAGAAGCAAGCCCCATCTCTGCAAACCAGGAGGAGATCCCGAGCCCCAGGGTGGTGGAGCAGGAAACCACCAACACCAGGATCCCCTCCCCACAAGTGCCTCAGCACAGGCAGGGGAACAGGTAAACACCAGCTTGGAAAATCACCACCAGGGCCAGTGTTCTCCAGCAGCCAAATCTCTCAGTACTTCAGCCCAACTCGAGGCTGGCAGATATCCTTCAGCAGCTAAACATTCCAGTGCTTTAAATAAACTGGGTGAGCAGGTATCCTCCAGGAGCCAGACTCCCCAACCCCACCCCAAGACCTCCAGTACTGCTGACTCCAGCTCAGAACCAGGTAGGCTGCCAGACCCCTACAGCCTCCATCTGCCAGCACTTGAGGCTCCAGCACAAAAAGCCAGTGACCAGGTCCCAGGCTCCCAGAAAAAAAAAAAAACTTGGGTCAGTGTCCCTTGTGCTCAAGCAGGAGAGCTCAACTTTAAAAAGCAGGAAATAGGCAAACACCATGAGCAGAAAGCATAAACAGACAATGACCACAAATTCTTATTATGGGGACAGGGAAGATCAAAACACAAATTCAGAAGAGGACAACATCATCAATATACCCACATCAGAAACCTCAAAGGGGGATATGAACTGGTCTCCAATCCAAAAAAGTCTTCTTGGAAGATCTGAAGAAGGATTTTGAAAGTCAGTTAAGCGAGGTAGAAGAAAAAAATAGGAAAGGAAATGAGAGGTATGCAAGAGAGAATCAGTAGCCTGGAAAAGGAAGGACAAACATTGACTGTAGGAAACAAGTCCTTAAAAAATATAATTGGCCAAATGGGAAAAAATACACTGAAGAAATCAACTCCTTAAAACATAGAATTGGCAAATGGAAAAGGAGGTGCAAAAGCTAATAGAAGGAAACAATTCATTAAAAATTAGAATCAGGCAAGTGGAATCTATGAGATATCAAGAATCGATCAAACAGAAACAGAAGAATGAAAAAAAATAGAAGAAAACGTAAAATACATCATTGGTAAAAACAACTGAACTGGAAAATAGATCCAGGAGAGGCAATTTAAAAATTATTGGTCTACCTGAAAACCATGATGAAAAAAAGAGCCTGGACAGCATTTTTCAGGAAATCATCAAGGAAAATTGCCCTGAGGTCCTAGAACCAGAAAGTAAAATAGTCATAGAAAGAATCCACAAATCACGTCTTGAAAGAGATCCAAAATTGAAAAAGCCAAGAAATATTGTAGCCAAATTCCAAAATTACCAAGTCAAGGAGAAAATACTGCAAGCAGCCAGAAAGAAATAATTTAAATATCATGGAACCACAGTCAGGATTACACAGGACCTCGCAGCTTCTACATTAAAAGATCAGAGGGCATTGAATACAATATTCCATAAGGCAAAGAAGCTTGGGTTACAGCCAAGGATCAGCTAACCAGCAAAACTGAGCATAATCTTTCAGGGGAGGAGATGAACATTCAACAAAATAGGGAACTTCCAAACCTTTCTCATGAAAAGACCAGAGCTCAATGGAAAAATTGATCTATAAATACAAGACTCAAGAGAGGCATAAAAGGTAAACAGGAAAGAAAAAAAACATATTATTAACAAGGGCAAACTATTTCCATCCCTATAAGGGAAGATGACACTTGTAACTTTTTTTTTTGTGAGGCAATTGGGGTTAAGTGACTTGCCCAGGGACACACACATAGTAAGTGTCAGAGGCCAGATTTGAACTCAGGTCCTCCTCTCTTCAAGGCCAGAGTTCTATCCACTGTACCACCTAGCTGCCCCAGACACTTGTGACTCTTGAGAACTGTATCGTTATTATGACATTTAAAAGGGGTATACATAGACAGACTGTATGGGTATAAGTTGACTTTGATGTGATGATAAAAAATCTAATTAAGTGGTGAAAAGGGATTGCTCTGGGAGTAGAGGAAAGAAGGAGTCAGACAAGGATAAATTACATTACATGAAAAGGCACAAAAACCTATAACAGTAGAGGGAAAGAGGGGAGGGAAATGAGTATTGTTTGAACCTTACTATCATCAGATTTGACTCAAAGAGGGAATAATAATCATGTAGGTACAAAAATCTAACTTACCCCATAGGAACTAGGAGGGGAAAAGGGAAAGAACAGGGAGGGAGTAGATGGAAGGGAGGGAAAAAGTAATAAGACTGGAGGGGAAGAAAAGAAAAGGGGCTGATAGAAGGGAGGGTAGACTGAAGGAGGAGGTGGTCAAAATCAAAACTCTAATGAGGAGGGAAAGAGAGAAAGGGGAGAGAAAAGCATAAACAGGGAGGAAAAGAGAATAGAGATAAAGACACTGATAGTAATCATAACTGTGAATGTGAATGTGATGAACTCCCTCATAAAACAGAAGCAGATAGCAGAGTGAATTAAGAATCATAATCCTACAATGTCTTGTTTAAACACCTGGAAAGACTTACATAAACTGATGTGGAGTGAAATGAGCAGAACCAGGAGAACATTGTATACAGTAACAGCCACATTGTGCAATGACTGACTTTGATAGACTTAGCTCTTCTCAACAATGCAAAGATCTTAGAAAACTTCAAAAGACTCATGATGGAAAATGCTATCCACAAACAGAGAAGGAACTTTGGTGTCTGAATGCAGATGGAAGCATATGATTAGAGCTATTTTTCTCTTGTTGTTTTGTTTTGTTTTATTTCTTCTATCTCCTGGCTCTTATTGTTTCTAATCTTTCTTTACATAATGACTAATGTGAAAATATGTTTGGTATGAATGTAGAAGTAGAACCTATATTAGACTGCACACTGTCTTAGGGAGGAGAGAGAAGATAGAGGAGGAGACAATTTGAAACTTAAAAGCTTGTGGAAGTGAATGTGAAAACTAAAATAAATTAATTAATTATTAAAAAAATTAAGGACAGAGGAAAACAGATGAATTTTGAATTGCATTTTGAACTGTGCTAAACATTGCCACTTTAAACTCTGGTGACTCTGGAAACTGAATTGGATCATTTTAAAGTCTTTTTAAAAATTTCAAGTTTTAGTATATTAGGTTATATGTACACACAATAAATCATATTTGAATAACAGAAGCTTGCTAATTTGGTAATTATTTTAGCCTTGTTGCAAACTCAACATGGCAGTAAAGAAAATGATTAAAATGATTGACTCCCTTTAAATCAGATCTTTGAAGATCATGATTTTCAAGATGAATTTGTTATTATGCCCTTGTTTTCATATCAGCTCCAGTTTTAAATTATATTCAATAAGTACTTGTCAATTTGTTTCCCTCTATATATCCATGAGCAATAAGTTAACATACAAAAACTACTAGATTTTCTTAATAAATTCTTTTGAATTTGAGCTTTTGTTGTTGGGTAATCATTTTTCAGTTATGTCTGACTCTTTGTGACCCCTTTTGGTGTTTTCTTCTCAAAGCTACTAGATTTGTTTGCCATTTCCTTCTCCAGCTCACTTTATGGATGAGGAAACTGAGGCAAACAGAGTTAAGTGACTTGCTCAAGGTCACATAGCTGGGAAGTGTCTGAGGCCAGATTTGAACTCAGGAGGACTCATCCTGATTCCAGGTCCAGCACTCTGTCCACTGTGCCTTCAAGCTGCTTGTAGCTGAGTTACTTAAAGCTACAGTTTTAGTGAGGCTTCATCTGCTTTATAAGAGGTTCTCCAATCAGAAGGGAAAAAATGGCTTTCCTCTCACACTTCTCTACTTGTTAAAATATTTTCCTTCCTTCCAAGGTCAGCTGAGCTCTGACCTCTTCCACGAAATCCCAAACATATATACTTTTATCTATTACCTCCTTTCTCTAATCTTTCATCTCATTCTCTTAATATATCTCCTGTATCCTTAAATTAAAAATTGCATCAGTTTACTTATGCATGATTTTTAATAAATAGCAATTAAATTGTACTTTAAGGGTTTAAAAAACACTTTATTCTCTCCCTTGATACAACAACCCTTTGGGGTAAATATTATTGGTATTATTATCCATATTTTGAAGATAATGTAACTAAGGCTGAAAGAGGTTATTTGCCTAGTAGTTTGTTTCATTTTGTTTTTAATTTAAGAGTCAGTAGCTGTGACACAATTAGTGTAAGGAACTTTCAGTAAGGAAACTCCCCTCTGATAATTAAACTTAGAGTTTTAGAAAATTATCTGAGAATCTTGTCTTGGGTCATAAAGTCAGCATGCATCAAAGGTAAGACTTAAACTCATTCTTTCTGAGTGTAAAGACAACTCTTCCTAGGTCATATGATTAGAAAATGTCAGAAGTGAGATTTGATATCAGGTGTCTCTAAAACAATGTCTGACATTCTCACCATGATGCTCAGCTGCCTCTCCTTGAGTATTAGAAGTTCGTTAAAGGCAAGAACTTAATCTTGCTTTATCATTGCATCCCTAGGAACAGCATGTTGTATGAGAAATCATGGTGAAAAGTAAATAAATGTTTGATTTTTAAAATATATGTGGCTACTTTGATATTTTTTGGGATGAGAGGCAAGTAAGTGTTTAAACTGTGGCAGTCAATGTAAAGAAAAAAACATTAAATAATCCAGATCATTCATATTATAGATAAAAAGGCTTGGGAAGACTAGAGCTCCTATTTGTTTGGCTGTGGTGAAAATAGCATAGCAAAACACTAGTGCCTGGTTACATAAAAAGAAAAAAAAGTGGCAACTATTAGACTGAATTGTCCATCCCTCCCTACCAGCTTTTAATGGAAGTAAGCAGCATTATCAATATGTATATGAATTTAATTACTCATATATTTATTAAGCATTTGCTATGTGTATTGCACTTTGCTAGGCACTGGGCATACAAAGACAGAAAAGAAAACCAATCCCTACTCTCAAGAATCTTACATTTTCCTGGGGGAATACAATGTGTAAACAAATAAGTAAATAGAAGACACAAAAAGCTATGAAATACTGTTTAAATGACCTGTTATTAATGTTGAATAGGGCAAAGGAAATGCCCTATTTTTTACCCTATTTACCTTCTAACAATCCATCAAGCCCCCCCCCACCATAATTTCCTTCCAAAGACATCAACTGAGTTTTTCTGGAAGTCTCTCCACAAGGAATTTAAGCTGCATTATGCTTATGGAAGCAGTTTTACTTCCTAGCTTCTCCTCTCCCAATATTATTTAAGGAGAGAATGACTGAGATTGAAATATATTGTTTTATTGTTAATTTTTCAGTACTAATAATATTTGTGAGCAGTACAATTTGACATTGAAATTTTCTTCAGAGTTTTAGCTAGCACTGCTCCCTTAATGAACCAATACATCCTAATTCCTTTGAATGAGTCTGTATGGTCTGTTAGGTCATTGATCTGCTAATTAAAAATTCTTGAAATAGGACTAGCCATGGCAGTTTAATGGGGCTAGTTTAGCAGTTTCTTTATCACAAACTTACTGTATCCGTTGCAGGAAATATGGACAGCAAAAGCAAAACAACTTATAGGACAATTTAAACTTTTAAAAAAATTGTGGGACTGGAATGTTGAAAGAGATCATTAAATGAATAGGTTGAAAGACTTACCATCAGCTGCAACCCATCAGTAAAGTGACTAAAAGACACTTGCAAGCTCAAACCAAAATCCTGTGATAGAATTTGAGTTTGTCTTTTTTCTTCTTTTTATTCCAGATATTATTCTCATATAAGTTTAAGTGCTTTTATATGATTTAAATGTTGAGAAGGATTTTCTTCATGTTGGGTGCAACTATTATGTTTGCAGAAAATGTTTGTTAGAACTAGATGTATTGTGTGGAAAAAAAAGGGAGAAAAATCTTCTACTTGCTACAAATTTTAAGTGACAATGTGTTTGGTCATTTTGCAAGAAACTCTTTGCCCTTTTGGCTGGCCTTTTGTAAATCCACCTGATCAAATATTAATGCAAATTGCATTGTAAGTTTTGTAACTTCTCTACAGTTATCATTCAGTTTTACCTCAGACTCACTAAGATATCTCCCTTTTTCTCCTGTCCTTTTTAAAAGTATTTTATATCACTAATGGATTTGCAGATAACCTCTGGCTTCAGTCCTGGTCAGTTGACTTCAGTATTCCTTGGGTATGCATGCAGCCGATAAGTACCATGGTTCATTTTCCTCTCAGCTTGACAGAGTTTAAGAAAAAAAAGGGTGGTGGTGGTGGGGAGCCTTCAGACTAATAATAACCTTTGCATGAGATGAGGTTAGTCAAATTCACTTGATTGTTTCCTAACTTTGGTCCAATGTAATGAAATATGTCTGATTTCAAAGAGAAGAGGGAATAAGAAATAGTTTCCTTATCATTTTTAATGCTATTTCACTGTATTCTTTCAAACTACATTTCATGATTCAGGGTTACCAGTTTGATACACACATATATATGTATATATGCACATACACATACACACATACATACATATGTTTGTGTGTGTACGTAAAATTAAAAGGCATGTCTTGACCTAATTAAAGATCGCTTCCCACATCAAAGGATTGTCCCTAATATTCCCAGTATCACAGATTCATATTACATTTAAATTTGTTTGTTCAACACAATGAACAGTGTACTCTGGCATATGAAGTATTAGCCATTATGACTCAGTAGTCTAACAGTGCTTTTGTTGAAAGTGGAAGTCATTAATGAAAAGAAAGAGGAGTTACTCCTCATGAATCATATTAATAGCTAAATTTCTCATGCAAGAGGGAAATAAAAATTTTAGTTTTCACAATGTTCCATTCAACTTGCTTATTTAGAAAAAAAGATACACAAAAGTATTATACCTATTTTGGGAAAGAAATATCATAAAACTATAGTCTCAGACTTTTTTAAAGATCTCTAAATAGAGTGGGGGTGCTTTCTACATCATTAATTAATAAATGAATTAGAAAAACTTGAAGAACCTACCATATGCCAGAAACTACTGAACATACAAAGACAAAACCCCCAAACAATTCATGGCCTCAAGGATCTTACTTTCTATTACATTCTGTTCCTTGTGTTCTATGAAAATAAGATTCTCAACCATAGAACTGAGGATGAATGTATACAAGATGGATTGCTAGACTGGTACCAAAATAAAAGGATTCTAGGACAATTCAATCATTTCTGTTCTCTAATTTGAACTCTTTGATTTCCTTTGCAGGATTTATCTACCCAAGTATATCAAACTCCCACACAAACTAAGTCAGTCAACAATGCTTATTGATTACCCATAGGTTGCATAGCATTACACCAGACAATTGTTCAGGGAAACAGATTAAACAAAAAAGAGCAAAAGAACTGGTCTTTTATCTTATGAGAGCCCTGAGTATTTAAAGTCTTTTTTTTGTCTCAGACAAGGCTTGTTTATTTGTTTGTTTGTCTTTTTAATAAATATGAAATCTTTAAAAGGGAGAAAAGATTTGAGATGATATGCTGGTAAACTGGAGCCAATAAAATAGATGTCAGAACTTTTCATGCTTAGCAGTGTCTTGCACACAGAAGGTGCTAAATAATTTTCTGTTAAGTATGTTTTGTGTCTATGAACTAATTTCTATGTCAGAACCTCAATGTAGCTTTGAGACTGAGTTAACTTCAGCCACAGAGGCAACAGTAGAATGGTAGAAACAATGTTGAATTAAAAGTGTGAAAATCAAAGCATTTGACTTTCAAAACCTTAAAAATCAAAGCACCGGTCCCTGTTCTCCTTTATGACCCTGGGTAATTCACATAATGTTTATGAAACTGTTTTTGTTGTATGCAAAATGAAATTAATACTTATAGTACCTGTCTTGTGGTTTTTAGAAGGAAATAATTCAGTAAACCTTAAATTACTGTAGATATGAATTATTTTATCATTTTTCCTCAGGTTTTTCCATGGGGTTAAAATAAAAATTGTTCTGGGAAAAGTTGCTATCCTGCTATTATTTGTTTACATTTAATATTCCATAGACTGTTGCAAAGGTAGATAAAATAACTTTGGTTTTTAGAAGTATTAGAATGGAAGCTGATCTTTTATAAACAACTTGACAGCTTCCTTGGTACAGTTGTAGCAGCAGACAAGATAACAGAGATATGATAATTCCTCATATTGTTCCCATGTGATTTTACTCTCTTCTGCTATGCCTATATATTTAGAAAACTTTTCATTCTATATAGTTTAGAGTTTTTAGTATTTGGTATGCTGTTGTGTATTAAAAATGTTTTTTTCTTAAGTTTTTAATGGATTATGCTATATCTGGATAACTGTGGGCAACAGGTCTGCCTATGATAACTGTCTGATTTTAATATAGTTTATTAATGGAGTTCTCCAGGATATTCTGGGATGTGCATTTTTAATATGAAAATTTCTGATCTATCCATGAAAGGCAATGAGCTGCTGGTGTATAATTTTAGTCACTAGGTCATGGCTTGCTAGGTACTAATTTTTTTTTATAGTCTACAGTGCTTTGATGAACAGTTTCAACCACTGACTTACATAAGCTGCATTGATCACAAAGTCAAGGCTCCTTAACTGTAACCTTTCTGTTACTCATTGGTTGATAACATGAATTACCATCAAAAAGTCCCATGTTCCCACAAAGAAGTCACACAACTCAACGACCATTTACTAGATGCTTTTTTTTGCTGACTTATTGGGGGCTGAACTCTTATCAATTTTGCCCATGGAGAGCCTTTTGATTCCACACTTATGCTAGGATACTTTGCACATCTGTTATAGTTCATTTTACAATATTAAACAGTCCATGTTATAGGACTCTTCTTGTCTTCGTGGTTGGTATTTAGAATTTTCTTTTTTCTCCCAGACCAACAAGTCTCCATTTCATCAATCACTGGGCTTTTGAAATCTCACTTTTTTTTTCATGTGTTTTTATAAAGGAAATCAATCACCAAATATTTACTGAACACCTACAGGGTCTGGCATTGTGGTAGGCACTGTATGTATATCCAAAGATTAAAATAAAATACTCTTGGTTCTTGAGATTATTTTCAATCAATTCTACCTGGCTAACAACTAATTAGAAACAAGGTAGTGAACATTAGTATACTTCCTACTTTGTATTAGCTGGCTGTTATCTAGTTAAGTTGTGAACTCTGCTGTCTAGTCCTATTTCTAGTGTTAAAGTTAACATCTATTGTAATGAGGATAAAAATAGTGCTTTTCTTAGATGTATCTATCTTCTATTTTTGATTTAAGGTTTGGGGAAAAGTCATTTAAAGAAAAGCAGAAGCCTAGGGAATGTCATCCATCATCTTCATTCTAATATACTGGGGTTGATTAGCTTATTAAAGTATCGTGTTCATTTTTCTGTTGTGAGTATTAATAGGAAATAAAGTCTATCCTTAACTAGTGGTAAAAAAAATCTTAATATGTCATAATGTGGATTATAAGACCCCTATTTTAATATTCATTTATTCAATAGAAATGTATTAAGTGCCTATTATGTGTCAGGTACTGTGCCTGACTTATCATGATATTGAATGGAACATAGATTTTTCTCCCTCCCTAGTTAATGATTTCATTTTTTCTTTACAAATTAAAATTTAAAAAGTTTAATAAACAAATTTATTTTGTCTTCCTACTATCTCCCCCACTTTTGGGCAACTTATTGCCATAAGCACTTTTTGTTAAAATATGAATAATAGTTAATAGCTAATATTTATAAAACATTTACTATGTGCCAGGAACTATACTAAGCATTTAACAATTTTTCTCTCATTTGACAACAACCCAGGGAGATACGTGTTATTGTTATCATCATCTTACAGAAAAGGAAACTAAGGTAAATAGGTTAAGTGATTTGCTCAGACACATGGCTAGTTAAGTGTCTGAGACCAGATTTGAACTCAATTCTTTCTGAGTTCTGTCTCAGCAGTCAAGACACAGTATTACCTAGCTGCCTTGGAAATAAGATCTATCACAGAAACTTGTGGCAAAGATTTCTCTCCAATTTGCCTTTTCTCTCTTTAATTTTAGCTATATTGACTTTATTTGTGATTATATTCACTATTGTATCTTTGGTGATATTCAGTCCCTTTTTGGTCATGAACTAGTCCGTTATTCATAGATATGAAAGTTAATTTATTCCTTTCTCTTTTCATTTGTTTATGATGTGACCATTTATGTTTTCATGTGTCATGTTTTCATAAGCACATTTGGAGCTCAACTTTGTATATAGTGTGAGATACTGTTTTGTAACTATTTTCTCCCAGACTGCTTTCCAGTTTTTCCAGTAGGTTTTTCTTCCCCAAATAGTAAGTTTTTATCCTAGAAGTCAGGGTCTTTGTACTTATCAAACACTAGGATTCTTTGTTCATTTGCTTCTGTATGTTGGGTACTTAATTTACCGTACTAATCAACCTTTTTTTTAAAAAAAGTAACAAATAGTTTTGATGATTATAATCATATGATTTTTGTTCCTGTGATTTGATAGTTTCTCCAGTATTGAATGAAGCCTGCATCCTTGGTATTTATTCAACTTGGTTGTAGTGTATATGTAACATTGTGATATATTATGTAGCTTTTTTGCTAATATTTTAATTTTTTTCAATATTCATTAGAGATATCAGTCTATAGTTTTCTTTCTCTCTTTTGACTCTACCTGGTTTAGGAATCAAGATCATATTGACCATGGGTTTTTCAAAAACTGCTCTTGGAGAATGAAACTTCTGCTCGGTCCTATCCAGCTACATTGAGGGCTGGTCTGATGTTATCCAAGAATCACAGGATCATAGATTTAGAATAGGAAGTGATCTTTGATGTCATCTAGCCCAGCCTACTTATTTTGCAGATAATGAGAGAGAAAAGTAGAGTGGCTATCCTCAAAGTCATGAAAGTAGTGATAGACCCCAGCTCCTCTGATTTGAAAGTATGTATATTTCGCAACCTACTACACTTGCCTCAAAAAAAGAAAGTTTGCAGGGGGTCATACTAAGGGCCAACTTCCAGATGATTCAATTCTTGAGGACAGTCATCTATTATTTGGTGATCTCTGTTGGTAGGGGGAGGACATCTATAATTGGTAGATAAAATTACAGATCCCTTAAGGGAAGTATGGCATACTTAGTTTAATTTGGAATTAGATGGCTTCTATTCTATCAATAATGTATACAATTCTTCAGTCTCTTCATTTACTTCCTCCTCTTCCTTCCTAACTTTCTCTTCCTCCACCCTCAAAACAAAAATAAAAAAGAAAGAAAAGAAAAAGAAAAATATAAGATAGAAGCAAAGAACTTTTGGACTGAAAGGTATCCTAGAAATTATATAGTACAATCTGCTCTTTTTATAGGTGAGAGAATAGGAGGTCATTGAAGTTAAACTTGCCCAAGTCTACATAACTAGTTAGTAGCAAAGCTTGGACTGGCATGTAAGCCTCCTGGATCCTGCTCCATTCAGGGCTCTTTCCTTTGGGTGAGGCTCCTCCCTAGAAGTTCACAGAAAGGACACATGCAGATTAAAAAGGGAAAACCCCTCACAATTTTCATAGAGATATTTTAACTCTACCATGGCTCTGAGGACCTATGTTAATACTACATTAGATCATATGTCCTTCAAAGGCATGACTATCTTTGGCTGAAATGAGAGACAAAGGAAATGAGTGCCTCCCTGTTTCTGCAATTAGCTGCGAATACTGAGAGGCTGAATATATATTGAAGTGTCACTCATTGCTGATACTGAAGCATCAGAATCTAGATGCTAGTGCTTAAGTCCTGCTCTCAAAAATAATGAGGAGTCTGTTTGCTCTAACCTGCCTGGTGGAGAGGTGCTAGTGCTCTTTTCTGAATAATGAAGCTCAAACCAAGAATAATTACAGCCCTGCTGTTGCTACATGTTAACTTCACCATTATTTCCTTTCCTGTTGCTCCCCCAATGACTTTTCTCATATTCCTCTGTTCTAAATTTTGGAAGATCAGAAATTTACAAAGTATTGTCAAGTGCAATAAATGGAAAGAAGGTCATGTTTAAATCTTACAAAAGTCCATTTCTTTTTTTTTCCTCTACATTCGCAGAGCTAAATAGCCAATGAAATTCATCAAGAATATTTTATATTGGCATGCAGGCAGTGGACTGTATCTGGAGTCAGGGATATTTGAGATCAAATCCAGACTGACACCTTATCAACTACATGATCTTGGGCAAGGCACTTAACTTCTCTCAGCCTCAGTTTCCTCATCTGTAAAACTGGAATAATAATAGAAATTATTGCCCTGCAGGTGTTTTGTGAAAATAAAATAAAAATATATTTGCTTTGCAAACTTCAAAGCACTGTATAAATGCTAACAATTATACTTAACCTGAGATTTATGAATTTGCTTTTAAAAACATTTTAATAACAAATTTTTTAACAAATTTTTTTTGTTTTTAACAAAATATTAACAAATTTTAACAAATATTTGTTTTAACAAATATTTTTGTAATACATATTTTATGCAATGAAATATTATTTTTACAAGTAGGGCTTTAGGCTTCACAAGATTGCCAAAGAGCAATGACAAAAAGAGAAAAAATGGTAAAGAACCTCTGCTATAGGAGAATACAGTGAATTGCACTCTTCAAGTAGTGCTTAAATGATTCAGTGGTTATTGTCAATGGCACCAAAGAGAACTGTTGCAGGATTTATGGGCTCCGGTTTGCTGGAAAAGTGTCTCTTTATTTCTTTATTTATTTTGTGAGGCAATTGGGGTTAAGTGACTTGCCCAAGGTCACACAGCTAGTATGTGTCAAGTGTTTGGTCTGAGGCTGAATTTGAACTCAGGTCCTCCTGACTTCAGGGCCATTGCTCTATCCACTGCACCACCTAGCTGCCCAGAAAAGTGTCTATTTAAGAATGAGATTATACTTGGGTTATTACTTTATGGTTAGCTGTGTTCATCACTTTCTTTCCTAGATATTCTCTCCTCTCTAATTTTTCATGACCCTGCTCTCTTTGGTTCTCCCCCAACCTCTATGACCACTCCTTCTTAGTGTCTTATGTATGTCTTACTCTATTTATCCAGGTCATGACTACAAACTATGAATGTCCCTCAAGGCATTGTCTTGGGGTCTCTTTTCTTCTTCATCTATACTATTTCTCCTAGTGATCTCATCTGCTCCCTTGGGTTCAATTACCATCTTTATGGATATGATTCTTAGATCTTTTTATACATTCCTAATTGCTTTCCTAGGCTACTGTTTTATATCAATATATGCATTTTGGACATCTTGAATTAGACACCCCATAGTCACCTCAAACTCAACATATCTAAAATGAAAGTCACCATCTTTCCCCAAAACACTATTATTATGATGCTATCCTTCTCTCTATTCTCCTACTACAGTTAAGAGTGTGACCGTCCTCCTAGTCACAGTCTTAGGACATCAGTGCCATCCTCAATGACTCACTTGTTCTCATCTGACATGTTCAATCTATTGTCAAATTTTACCATTTCTATCTCCACAACATCTCTCAGATACGCCTCCTTGTCTATAATCACACTGTTAGGTATCAGGCCAACTTCATCTCTCACCTGAAAATTTCAATAACCTATTAGTCTCTTTGCCTTAACTGTCTCTCAACTCTAATCTGTTATTAATACAGTTGCCAAAATAATTTTTCTTCAAGTGCAGACCTGACCCTCTCACCACCCCCATTCAATAAACTCCAGTGGCTCCCTATTCCCTCCATCATCCAATATAAAATTCTCTGTTTAGCTTTTTAGAGACCTTCAAAGTATGGGCACTTTCTAATTTTCCAGCACTCTATGTATTCTATTATCAAATAATACTGGCCTTCTTACTGTTCCTAACATACAACACTTCATCTCCAGACTTGGTAACTTTTCACTGGATTTCCCCCATGCCTGAAATCATTCCTCCAACTCCTGGCTACCTTGGCTTCCTTTAAGACTCAGCTCATATCCCAACCTCCTGTAGGAGACATTTCTCTGTTTCCCTGACCTCTTATGTCTTCTCCCTGAAATTTCTTCACACACACACACGCGCGCACACACACACACACACACGCACACACACACACACATTTTGCATGTTGTTGCCACCATTTGAATGTGAGCTTCTTGAAAGTAGAAGAAATATTTTTGCCTTTTTTGTATCCCCAACACTTAGCATGGTGTCATCCATATAGCATGTGCTTAACAAATGCCTATTAATTGACCAACTAAATAATCTTACCTATCACCAATGGTTAAATTAATATCTACCATCTATAAGTTAGTTGCTACTAATCTGTTATGATGGCTAAAATTCCACCATTAGCATTTTTCCAAGTTAAAACATTGTTCCCTTTGAAAATATAAAAATGCTTAGATGAACTATCCCATTAAAGTATTATAATTCTTTTACACCCTACAGTAAAATGGTTTATCAGGTAACATTTCCAATGTAGTACTTTATTGTGAACAAATTTTTAAAGCTAGAAGGTTGAAAAGAAAAATCTTCATCAAAGGAGATGAGGATTGGTTAAAAGTCTAAGTAACCAGGGACCATTATACTTCAATGGATTGATATTTTCATTTATATGAGCACTTTCCTCAACATACAGATCACAACTAATCCTCTTGACCATATTCTCTCACAAATCCTTCATACTCTCTCTACTCAACATGCTTGCAGTCTTCTCCTAGTTCTTTTCATGTTCAGAACATACCAGTGGAACTTCCTATCAAATACACCTTGCTGTCCCTAAATAGCAAGCCTATTTTTTTCAAACCATACTTTGTCTCATGAATTCCTTTATGCTGCTTCTTCTGTGCAATTTTTTATAACGTGTTGTAGTCTCCTATCATCCACTATGTGTCTTTCTTTTCTCCTTTATATGTCCTTCAACTTCAATTATTTGGAGAGTGTTATGTTCCATGACATTGAGATATCACATAATCATAGAAATCACTGTTGATGATCATCTACAAACTATTTTGTAATTGTGGAAAGTGAAGCCTAGAAGAGTAAAAAATGAATTGTTCAAGGTCACATGGCATACAAGTGGCAGAATCAGAACTAAAACCCAGGTGATCTTTCTGTTACTGCACATTGTCTTTTTTTTTTTTTTTTTGGAAGAGTTTTCTGCCACTAGTGTATAGAGCCAATTGCAGTAGATGAAAACTGAAAGAATCTACTGAGGATGCTGTCATGAAGGTCTGAATTGGTAGTAGAAGTGAGAGTAGAAAGTAAGGGGAACATATGACAGAAATTACAAAAGTAGAATTGGCAACCCTGGGGAATAGATATCTGAAGAGGGGTTAGGCAGTTGACGAAGAGGGGAGGTCAAACTATATTGAAGACAATAAATATTTAATACACAGATTTGCAAAGGAGGTTACTGAGTATATTGGTTGATTAGTTGGTATTATGCCAAGACTTCTGATGTCTCCTAGGTTGGTATTTTGCCAACATTTCTAATAGCTGATATACCATTAGAATATTCTTGAGACTGATCACAGATATTTATCAAAACATTGACAAGTTACTAGGGAGACTTTCCTTAATTTATCTAATAATAAATATTTTCTGGACTTTAGTCTAATGATAATTGTTTTCCCTGACTATACAATCAGATATACCTATCAGATATAACATTTTAAAAAGTAGATACAGAAATATATAATTTTCTATTAGTTTTTTTTAGCATCAGTATTAGTTTTCTCTAAATTCCATTTATACAAGACAGTGACTCCTGAATTTAAATATAGGGTACTTGATGGATTTAATGCTGAAAATACATAGGTTATAAGTAAGTAGAAAAGATGAAACCAAAATGGAATTTTTCTATGGGAAGCTTTAAGAGCATGGGAAGAAATACACTTTTAAAGATTTAACATTTAAATAAGATGATTTGGAGTAACTCTAGCTGTCCTTATAATCTTCTGACAAGTTTGACAAGGAAAAATGATGCAGCTTAGAGAGCCCCTTCCATACCTAGCTATATAGTTTGTGCTTATAAATTTGACATGTGTGACATGAGTAGTTCTATTAAGGTAAAGTAGAAAAGGACACATTCAGTTTTAAGCTTAAATGACTCAGCACAAATTATTTCATAACTTAAAGAAAGAAATGCAAAGTATCAGTATGAATGCAATTCTAAGATAAGTAATAGATAATTGTACATCTTAGTAACCATTAAAATATACATATATTTACACACACATATACATACATACATATATATTTTTGTTATATCACCTGTATTTATATTCATCATTTTCACTTACAGCAGGACAATATTCTTTTACATTCATATACCACAACTTGCTTAGCTATTCCCCAATTAATAGTATCTATTTTGTTTCCAGTTCTTTACTATTACAAAAATTCTATTATTAATATTGTGGAGTTTATGGTGCTTTTCTGTATCACTTAACATCTTTGAATATGTTACTAGTAGTTTTGACCTTTGGGATACAATGTAACAGGAAACTTTATTTACCTTTTTTCACATAATTTCAAATTACTTTTCAGAATGATTAGATAAATTCATAGATCCACCAACAGTGCTTTAATGTGCCACTTTTTTGCATTGATTATCCCTAATTCTGCCAATTTGCTAAGTGTAAGGTATAAGCTAAGAGGTACTTAGATGAGTGTTTTTCTTACTGTTTGAGATTTGGAGCTATGTTTTACATTTTGTTATTATACTTTGACAACTTATCTATTTGGGATTGGATTTATATATTTCTGTTAGTTTTCTATATATCTTAGATATCAAGGCCTTATCAGAGATATTTGATAGAATATTTTTCCCCAGTTGATATTTTTTACATTGATTTCATTCATACACCATATTAACTTTGCTATGTCTATGGAAGAATAATAAACATTTAAAGGGCAATTGAGTCTAATTTTTAGTGAACTCTCAGTGTTTTTCACACAAATAAAGGAAGAGACTTGAAAAAAAGAATACTCTAATTTTTTTTTTACTATACTGGATGCTGCACATATGCAAACATACACATATATGTATATGTATGTGTATATATGTGTACATATATGTATACATATTTATGCATGTGTGTGTATCCTCTTTTATGTCTGGTACTCACTTCTTATCAATATATCCCTTTAACTGACAGTCTTTAAACAAGTCTCATTCCAATGCTTCAATGTACATGGGAGTGAATATGGGTTCTCCAAAATTATTTTAAATTTTTTTTCCCATCTGCATGTAAAAGCAATTTTTATCATTTGCTATTCTCTCCCCCACCACCAACAATAAGCATACAGACAAAAAAAACTTAAGAAAAAATAAAGTGAAAAATAGTGTACATTCATTAGCATTCAGACTCCATCAGTTCTTTCTCTGGAGGTACATAGCACTTTTCATCATGAGTCCTTTGGAATTGTCTTGAATCATTGTATTGCTGAGAAAAGTTAAGTCTTTCATAGTTGATCATCGTTATAATATTGCTGTTACTGAGTACAATGTTTCCTGGTTCTGCTCACTTCATTCAGTATCAGTTCATGTAAGTCTTTCCAGATTTTTCTGAAATCATTTTGCTTGTCATTTCCTATAGCTCAATAGAGTTCCATCACAATCATATTCCACAACTTGTTCTACCATTCCCCAGTTGATGGGCACCCCCTCAATTTCCAATTCTTTGTCACAACAAAAAATACTGTAATAAATATTTTTGTACATATAGATCCTTTTCCTTTTTCTTTGATCTCTTTGGGATACAGACCTAGTAATGGTCAAAGGGTATACATAGTTTTATATCCCTTTGGGCATAGTTCCAAATTGCTCTCCAGAATGATTGAATCAGCTCATGACTATTACTGTCCCAATTTTCCCATACCTATTTCAACATTTATCATTTTCCTCTTCTGTAGTATCAATCAATCTGATAGTGGTAAGGTGGAACCTCAAGGTTGTTTTAATTTTCATTTCTCTAATCAGTAGTGACTTAGAGCATTTTTATATGACTATAGATAGCTTTGATTTCTTTGTTTGAAAACTGCCTGTTCATATCCTTTCATTATTTATCAATTGGGGAATGACTTGTATTCTTATAAACTCCAAGGTTATTTTAATAGAGTGTAAGTTCTGGCAACTCCTGCCAGCCTTTCAAGCCTCTCCAAAGCTCTTTCATAAAGGCCTTGTGATGTGATTATTATTATCAGAAAGTTAGGCCAGCTAACTTCACAGAGGCTCATTATGAATTTGGTGGTAAGGTGATAAAACTTTAAGTCACAGACAACCGTCTAAGTTGTAGACAGCCTATGATCTGCACATGCTGAGAAAGTATCCACCACAACAAAATTACAAAAACTTGAAGCAAGAAAAGAATTGGCAGCCTGAGAGTCTGTTTGTTCCGTAGTGGCAATATGGTGCTCCAGTGCTTCTAGACAAACTAAGGACTGTAGAGCTTCAAGAAAATGACTCTTGTTGAATTTTACTCATTCAACTTAAGTGAAGTCTGCCAAATCTTACCTTGATCCTTAGCTGTTCTGTTGGATTCACATGTTTTTTCTCAACACCAGGACTGTATTACTTAAGTCTCTGGGATTGCCTTGCCACCTGACAATTTGTTTGTTCTACAAACTTAATCTTAGTCAATAGTGGTGTGGCAACCAAATACAAAATAACATGGTCCCTTTTTTTATTTTTAGACATGTGATTTCATTGGTACAGGGATTCCCAATGAGAGATTCCTTAAATAAAAAATATTGGAAACTGATCTTCAATTTATAGTCAGCATAGTTGTCAGAGGGAGGATGTAAATTCAAGTCTACTTGATGATGAAGCTAATTCTTTATCAATTATGCTACATTAATAGAAACAGAATGTTCAGAAGGAGAGAGTTGATGGATGCCACCTTTTGGAAAGGATGTTGGCAGAATTAAATGATTTATTTTGGACTCATAATTGTTGTTTGTCCATTTTGAAAGAGGACCAATGACATCACAGGTAATGTCTCAACTTGCTCATGAATTGGATTTAAGTGAAGCAGAGCTGTGCAAAGTTGTCAACCTCGCTCTCTTCCAAAGTCATTGAAGTACAGTGGTGAGATAAAAGTTAAGATAACTGGCAATAGGCTGGGATACAGGAAATGACCTTGACATCTTTGATGTCTGACCAAGCTTTGAGCGTAATAATGTGTTGAGCACAGCTATAGACCATCACTGGGAACTCTTAGTCATTTCATCCCTTTAAATTCAGTTTTGAAATTACCGGCCACAAGATACTAAATTTAAAATTGGAAGGAAATTATCCATTGCAATGCCTTCAATGTGAAGGTGAGGAAAGAGATCAAGAGACTTGTTCAAGCTTATACATGTGGTGAATAGCAAAACTGTGCCTGGAATTCAGGTCCTCTCAACAAAAATCTATTGTTGTTTCCATCTCATTGTGCTGCCTCTCAATGATTGACCTTTGGGTGCTCTGTGATCTTAGATTACCCTAGGATGTGGCAATGTGACATTATTAGTAATCCAATGAACTGTATTCCAATGGCTCTCTCTCATTAAAAACAGTATACACTTTTAAATGTTCAACTCTTTTTATGCTCTAATACTTTAAGAGGCAGATGTCCTCATCATCATTCCCATTTAGTGAATTCTAGGGTATGAAAAGGAATGGATTATAGTGAATTAATTATCTTCACATATCTCTTTATGAACACATTGCCTGTAGTGCCCTCAAAAGCCTAAGGATTCACAAGTTCCTTCTCTATTGCACTGTTAAGTGGGTTTGCTATTTCCGAGTCTACAATAAATGGGTGGGATTGTTTTTCAAGCCAAGAATTTCTTTCCTCTCAGAAGAATGTATTTCCTTTAGCTGTGTATATTTACCCATAATTGACAAGTTGTTTTAAGGAATTAAGTATTCCCCAGCTTCTTGGCCTTTGCAGAGAAGAAGATCTTTGAAGGCAATCAACAAGCTGAATGAAATGCAGCATGTTTTCTTAGCTTGTAATTCCTCGTAAATCAATATCAAGCAAACATTCTTACTTTAAAGGTTAAATGCTTTGAGCATTTTGATAGTAATGAGAGTATTTTCAAGAGTGCAAAATGAGAAGAGGAAATTATGCTGTGATTTACATAAAATAGTAACCATTCCACTTTTGTTCAAAGATCTGCCTTAGTTCAAGTACTTTACATATTGCTTGTTTTTGTGAATGTCTAAGGAAATATTCTCATGAGAAATGCATCTCTATTTTAGTTTGATTTTATATATCTCAGTTGCCACAGTTGGATTTTGATAAATTACCAAAGAAAATTAAATCTTATTTTTTTCTCAAATAAATTTTTAAGTTTACATTTCTAGGCAAGTTTTTTTTTTAATAATTTATATGATCCATAATAAAATGGTGTATTTGTACTAATCACAGTAATGTTTCCTGAACTGAATTAAATTTGGACCTTCAATGCTTCTCACTTTTACTATAGTAATAGACTACTGAGTAATCTACCTTCTCCAATCCATCTGTTCTCAGTAATGTTTTTAATATACCTATGACATTATTCCTCAGCTCAAAAGCCTTTAGTGACTACCTATTGTTTACAGAATAAACACATGCAAATCAATCTACAATGTGGCTTCAGTCTAGCTTTCTAATACTATTACAATTTATGTGTGTCCTGGTCAAACTGTATTGCTGGGTGTCTCCAGATTTATCCCTATTAACTATAGCCTCCCTTTAAACATACATGTATGGCTGGATTTGTGCTTTAGAGAAATGATTTTGTTTGTTGAATGGAGGATGGATTTCAATGGGGAGAGACCTGAGGCAGGCAGACCTACCAGTTTGCAACTGCAGTGGTCCAGGTATGAGGTGATGAAGGCCTGCACAAGAGTGGTGACAGTATCAGGGGAGAGAAGGGGTCATAATCAAGAAATGTTACAAAAGTGAACTATACAGGCTTTGGCAACAAACTGGATATGGCCAGGTGAAAGATAGTGAGGAATTAATAATAACTCCTAGGTTATGAGCCTAAAGAATGGGGAGGGTAGTGTTGATCTCTACAGTAATAGGGAAGGTAGGAAGGAGGGAGAGTTTAGGGGGAAAATAATGATTTGCATTTTGGATATATTAAATTGATGGTGTCTACTGGAAATCCAGATCAAGATGTCTGAAAGTCAGTTGGATATGCAAGGATGGAGGTCAGCAGAGAGGCAGAGCAAATAAGTAGCTTTAGGAATCATCAGCATATAGATGGCAATTAAATTCATAGGAGTTAATGAGAATACCAAATGAAGATGTATAGGGGAGAAGAGAATAGTACCCAGGATAGAATCCTGAGGGTCACTTTATAGTGAGAGGGTATGAACTGGATGAGGTTCCAGCATAAGAGACTGAAGAGGAGCAATCTGAGAGGCATCAGGAGAACCAGGGGAGACTGGTATGCCAATAACCCGGAAAGAAGAGAGTATAAAGGAGAAGAGGATGTGTCAAAGGCTGTGGAGAGGTTGGAGAGAATGAAGTTTGAAAAAAGGCCATCTGACTTGGCAACTAAGAGGTCACTGGTAACTTTGGAAAGATCAGTTTCAGTGGAATGATGAGATCAGAAGCTAGATTGCAAGAGGTTTAAAAAGAGAGTAGAAGGAAAGAAAATGGAAGCATCTATTGTAGACAGCCATTTCAAGGAATTTACCAAAAAGAGTAGAAGATCTACAGGACAAGAGCAGGAAAGGAAGGATAAAATGAGGGTTTTTGTTTGTTTGTTTGTTTGTTTTTCAGAATGAGGGAGACATAGTCATGTTTGTGGGTTGGAGGGAGTGAGTTGAATCATCAAGATTTATTTGGAGATATGAAAGACTTTATGCAGGCAAGTCAGGACCATGTCATTACACCCAGAAATTATAGAAACTTTATCCTTAAGAAGCCTGGACCTATTGATCAATATAATATATGCAAGCAATTATAGAAAGTGCGCATTAACTTCACTGTTAGTTGCAAAAATACAGCACTTAACAATACCTAGAAAAATACAAACTGGTGGCTAGGAACATATATCAGAATCTTTCTACTTTCATGAACAAAAAGATTACATTGCTTATACTAAAAAAAGACTGATTTAAACATGTGTTAGAGCAGAGATGTCAAACGAACAACTTAAGGGCCACACACAGCATATAACACTCCTGAGTGCTGCCTGGTCAAATTAAAATGTAATTGACAAATATATGACAAAATAAATAAAAATTAAAAGAACACCATAAATAACTATATTTTCAAACAAAATTGATATGTGGTCAGCAGTGATCCTTATGTGTCCACTGGTGGCTTGATTCTATTTTGAGTTTGACACCACTGTTTTATACAACTCAGTCAACAAACCACATGAGATCTGGAACATTATTATAGAAAGAATTGCTGCCCAGCATGTTTAAGTCCAGTATGTTAAAAAGATGTCACTGTACAAAATATTCATAATCTCTAGTCTATGTGCAACAAAAAAGCCTACAAAATATAGAGACCAAGAATAAGAAATCAAAATCATGTGAAAAGGGAAAGTTGTTTCATGCTCTTTGTCCTATAAGCCACTACAATTGTCTTCAATGTAACTTCAGTGAATGTACAGAAGATGAATTTCCATCCCAATACTTTTAATACTTTTACTTAGTTACAAAAAATAGTTATTTTATCAACCAGTATAATAGACTACAGAACATCGACTACAATGAAATAATAGCAAAATAGAGTCTTCCTGGGACCATTTGTATTGATACCCTACCAAATATGATGAGAACAAGACTGAAATAAAAGCGTTTATTATATATCTACTATGTGCCAAGCATTATGTTCAGTACTGTGGAAATGAAGACAGAAATGAAATAGTCTCTGTCTACAAAGAGCTTATAGGTTTTCAGGGAAAACAACATGTACACACATAAATAGACAGAAATTATATACAAAACACAAGATAATTCTTTGGGGCGTGGAGAGTTGCCAGCAGCTGGAAAAAGGGTTTAGGAAAAGTTTCTTGAGGAAGATGGTGCATTGATTGAGCTTTTGAAGAAAAGTAGGATTCAAAAAGGAAGAGGTGAGGAGGCAATGCTTTCCAGACATGGAGAACCTGTGCAAAGCACAAAGTTGGGAGATTGAGTATTGTGGGTACAGAACAGCAAGAATACCACATTGCCTGAATTATGTAGTGTATGAAGAGGACTAATGGAAAGTAAAACTAGCAAAGTAAGTTGGGGTCAGACAGAGAAGGACTTTAAATTCCAGAATGGTTTACATTTAATCCCAGAGAAAATAAGGAGCCATTGGAGGTTACTGAGCAAGGAAGTGACATAGTCAATTTTATATTTTAGAAAAGTGTTTTGTAGGTTTGTGAAAAATAAATGAGAGGAGAGTCCTGAAGAAAAAAGACCAGACAAGAGGTTATTTCAGTAGTCCAGTAGTCCAGAGAAGTGAGGAGGACCTGAAACAGTGTGGTGGCTGCATGTAATGATGATGGTAATTACTCTTATTTCTTTTATACTTTAAGTTTGATAAAGCTTTTTCCTCATCATAATCCAGGGAGTTAAGTAATGTGAACTTTAGTTTAATTAACACTAATAATGCCAAAACAATAATTATAATAACTTTACATGTTACAACACTTTTGCAATTCGATTTTTATGCTGCTCCATGCAAGGTGATATGTTATATGTTGGGTGTCATCCTCACAACCACCCTGAGACAGTTATCTCTATTTTGCAGATGAGGAAACGTAGACTCTTAAAGTTTAACCAACTTGTCTAGATTGACATACTAAGTAAGTAGGAAAACTGGAACTCTTTCCATTCTTTTCATTCCTAGCCTATACCTAGTGCTTTCCATTCCAGAGAGTGACTTTTTTTTGTTTTTACTTTTGTTTGTTTGTTTTTTGAAATTCAAAGTTGCAGGCTGTCTGGGATTCTAAAAATCTCCGAGTAAAATTACTGATCCTTTCATCCTTCCAATGAAATTAAAAATTGCTTATTCATATTTGCAGTGTGATTTCTCAGATCTAGATCTATGCTTTTTTGTAGGCAGTCTACTGCAAGCTCATAGATAATGGGGCAGGTTTTTTTTTCCCTTATTGCAAAAAGAAAATGGAAGGAAATTTTAGGAGGTCCTGGAATATAGCAACAGTATGACAAGCCAGTGATGATTCCTTCTTGTAGATATCATCATCTTTTGTCTGGGAATAAAGAATAGTTCCCATAAAAATGAAAGGTTTGAAACATTCATTTTGGTGATAGCTTGACCTTGATTTAAAAAGTTACTAATTTGTCAAAATTTCCTGTGTTCAATCATGGTAATTTTGCTTTGTTTTGTAATCATAAAAAAAAAACTTCTAGGAATTGCTTTTTTGGGTGTTTTCTAAATAAGTGCTAGTTAAGAATTTAACACAATATTCTGAGAATTGTTTATTTTTTGTCACTGGTTTATATCAAATTAACCTTGGATTACCAATTAGCATTATTGTCACCTTCTGTTTTTAGAAGGAAATACTCCAATGGATTTGTGATATTATTAAAGGAACTTCATTCAAGGATATATATCTCAAACAAACTATACTTGCTCATTTTGTGTGACTCTTGCCCACATCCTTATATAAGTTCCTGCACAGGACTCAATCAACATACTGAGGCCTCTCCACATGTTTTCCTGACATCAGAAGGATGCAAATAGATTATCATGCACTTATCCATTCATTTAAAATAGTTATTAACTATATACTGTTTGCAAGGCAACATGCTTGTTGGTGGGTATACAAAAAAAAAAAAAAAAAACCAAAGGTGAGTGTCCACCCTTAGGGAACTTACATTATACTGGGGTTGGGGAACACAATACAAATGCAGATAATTAAATATCAAGAATTGGAGGGAATACTAGAAATTAGTGTGGTCAGTCATCACCTAACTATGTCACCTACATTCTGGACATTTTCCTCTTTCCACTGATAATCAGATTTCTGCCTCTTGATCATAGGCGCTGATATATGAGCTTTGACTTTTTCTTGACAAGAATCAAGATAACACATCACTTTTTAGTCATTTCTAAAGCATTTCCCCTGTACACTGGACATTCTTCCCCTCCTTCCCAGTGGAACTTGGGCTTCTGCCTCGGGACTTTAAACTGTAATTAGTGAGCTTTTACTTTATTTTACCTGGAGTCAGGATGCCGTTGTAATTCCTGGCCATTTCCAAACATGTTGACATATTCACAACCTCCTTGTCTCTCTCCAATTCTAGCTCCTATTTATATGTTGTTTTTCTGTGTAGAATAAAAGCTCCTTGAGGGCAGGGACTATCTTGTTTGCTTATATTATATACCCAGCACTTAGCATGATTAATGGAACATAGTAAGTGAATAATAAATCATTTCTCATTAATTTATTCAGTATAAGCCTCCTGCAGGAGGTGGTACTGAACTAACCCTGGAGGAAGCTAGAGATCACACAAAGAGGAGATAAGGATATTCCATGTACGGAGGACAGCTTGTAAGAAGGCATAGTGATGTGAGGAGAGTCCTATACAGGTAACAAAAAGACCTATTGGCTGGAATATAGAATACATATAGGAGAGAAATATGCAGTAACCCTGGAAAGGACTTTAAATATTTTTCTACTGTTAACCTTTATTCTCACTATGGGAAATAACTTGCCTTTTTTCTGAAAGTAAAACCACTTAAAAATCTAAATAAAGACAAATGATTTAATTTTTTGGACTGTTACAGTTTTTCTTCCAGTACTGAACCTGACCAGGTATTTTAGGATTTTTAGATTCTCTTTCTTTCTCTCTCTGTCTCTCTTTGTCTCTCTGTCTCTCTCCCTCTCTCTCCTTGTGGTCTTAGAAAGGAGATCAATGAAAGATCTGGCTTTTTCTTCAAATTATTAAAGTAAATCCTATAAAAAATCCTATAAAGACAAAAGATTTGATTTTTTGGACTGTTACAGTTTTTCTTCCAGTACTGAACCTGACCAGGTATTTTAGGATTTTTAGATTCTCTTTCTCTCTCTCTCTCTGTCTCTGTCTCTCTCTCTGTCTCTGTCTCTCTCTCTCTCTCCCTCTCTCCTTGTGGTCTTAGAAAGGAGATCAATGAAAGATCTGACTTTTTCTTCAAATTATTAAAGTAAATCCTATAAAAAGATCTGTTCCCATTGAGGTTAATTGTTACTGCTTCACACATCAAGAGACAATGATAGAGGTTCAAACCATGTGTCTTACTCATTTCCTTTTTCATTTTCTATACTTAACCTAGTTAGAAAGAACATGAAATGGTTTCCAAAAGCCATTATTATTCATAAAGATTCATTAATATGAAGCAATAACAAAGCATTCTTTTCATTCTACTAGGTCTCTGTCCTGAGACGACAACAGGATGTACCTTGGAGAGAGGTATGTTAACTAATAAAATATTTTAAAATACACCTTTAATTACCTCATGAAGAATGAAATAGAAAGTCTTTGGGGGTAATAATCATTCAATACTGATTATATGCCAATATGAGCCAAGGAAATTAAATTATCCACATAAATTTATTTGATCCAGAGTATCTTTGATATCAAGATCTGCCATTGATATTGACAAGCATTTGTTAGTCATTGTGGACATCAAATATTTACTGACACGCCTAGAAAAATATGCTCTCACATTGAAAATTCTTTAGTTGATATACAATGTACTCAAGGGTTATATTCACAGTTACCAGTGGTACTTTTGAAAGTAACCCAAGACACTATCCTTTCAGGTGTCAATACTGAGTGTATGTGTATGTGTGTGGGTGTGGGTGTGTGTGAGAGAGAGACAGAGAGAGAGAGAGAAATTAGTGTTCCTAATAGTATAAAAAGAAAAATATTTTGGGGAAATATATATTTGTTATATTTGCACAGAATATCACACTAAAAAAAGCAATTGGGAAAGGAGAAAAAGGAAGTATCTGATTAGAATTCAGGATGAACTTAACGAGTTGATGTCAAGGACAATAGGTTTCAATAGGAAAAGTGCAGATAGTACAAGGAAAGAATGACTGGGTGGGAAATTAGTGGGAAATGATGTAGACTGCAAGCTATATGTCTTCCCCAAATAGAATGTGATTTCTAAAGAAACAAATATGAACTAAGATGTGTAGTTATAACATGAAGGAACTTATACGCTAGAGGAAAATTCAAAAGAAAGCTATGAAGATGATTAAAGGATTGGAAAATAGGGCCTGTGAGGAAAAGGTGAAAGAACTGGGATTATTTATAGCCTGTAGATGAGAAAATTGAAAGGTAACTTAATAATGATCTTTTGTTGGGTGAAGGATGATTAGACATCTGTTCTCTTCCTCCATTGAGGAAACAACAGGGAAATGGATTATGTGAGTATGTGAGGGATTAGGTTAGATATAGGAAAAAATTTAAACATACAGTGGGTTATTGAGGAGGGTTTTTGGCTTTCCTTCCCTAGAGACTTTTAAAATGGGATATATTCCTGAATGTCTTGGTATAACACTCTCTGAAGGTAGACCAGATTAGCTATTCTTGTACATTCCCACAAATTACGTGTCTTATTTTTATCAAAAGACAATGAATTCCTTGATTTTAAGTAATTTTACATTGAATAGATATATGAGAAAATTACAGATATTATTAATGGGATGTGGGCAAAATGTTTTCAATAACTGATGCCTTTGTTATTTTATACAAATCTGCTATTTTAATTAAATATAACATATATATGTATATTAAATTCAGCCCCCAATTTCAATAATATTATATATACTGTGCTTTCTGTAGCATAGTAATCCAACATAAAAAGCAACAATTCTGGCAAAATGATTACATCTCTGTTTGTGAATATATATGGTCATCTATATCTATATGAGAGGCAGTATGGTATGGTGGATAGAATGTGGGCCTTGGAGTCAGAAAGTTATATGCTTAAGTTGTGACCATAGCACTTATTACCAGGGATAATTTGGACTTTTAAGACATCTTGCAACTTTCCAGTTTACCCTTGTTTATTAGTTTTATTCTCTTTCTTCCTGTGATTATTGGTAGGAAACATTTCACATGGACTGACTGTGTAAGCACAATCATGTTCTCAAGGGACAGTAGGATAGGAGATAAGCATTATAACTGTTGTACCTGGTGAAGTATATACTAATAGTAAGTCCCCATGTGCTCCTCTACAAATAATAATAACAATAATAATAATAAATATTAACAAAAATAATTAACATTTATATAGTGTTTACTATATACCAGGCCCTATGCTAACTTCCTAACAAATATTATCTCATTTGATCTGAGAGGTAGGTGCTATTTTTATCCCCTTTTTACAGATGAGGAAACTAAGGCAAACAAAGGTTAGGTGACTTGACCAGGGTTACACAGATCTTTCAGACTATGGGCCTGACACTCTATTCACTGAACTACCTAGCTGCCCCAGTAAGTTTCAAGAAGCCAAATCCCTAGTACCTCTTCTCTATGTGAACCCTGACTACTCTTTCCCCAAAGTAAGCTCCCCTTTCCTTGGGCCAGGACCTACTACTTGTTTATTTTCCATCTCCTGTGAGTTTATGAATTTTACAATCGGCTTTACCCCATGCTTTATTATCCTCTATCATTCAGACTTTACTTTTACTTCCTCTTTACTTTACATTTACTTCCTCTACTCAATTCCCTTTCCTTACTTACAGTGTGTGGATTTCTAGCTGCTCATCTCAGAAAGAGGTGGAAAATTATTGCTACTTACGTAATATATCCCAAAAGGATTAATAATAGCACCTATCTCCCAAGGCTGTTATGAGGATCTAGTAAGATAATAACTATAAAGCGCTTAGCACCATGCCTGACACATAGTAAGTGCTATAGAAATGTTAGTTACTGTCATCATTATTAATGTCAGAACAATTAAAATACTTGCCATTTTATTTATTTCTCCTCATTATGAGAATAAAATATTTTACAATGATGTTTCCATGTATTTGTTTTGGTCTTAATTTCTTGTTATTTGGTATGGTTACAATTTTGCATAATCAGGCATGGACTTTCATATGTACAAAAATTACCTATTTATAACATGAAGTGATACACATGTATCACATACTTATATCACTGTTTAGCTTTTTTTTTTCTTTCAAATACTCCAGGCATGCTAACACTTATTTCCAAATGTCCTGTTGAAGTAGACACAAATTTGTATGATTTATCACACTTGCTGAGCGTTTGAATCACTGAGTTATTTAGTGACTGGAATAGGGTCACAGAGTAATTGAGTCAGTGAGCATTCAGTCTCCAGATTCCCATCCAGGGCTGATGTTTTTTGTTTGTTTGATTTGCCTACAGACTTATTTTGTAATTTCTATGTTTTCTCAGATGAAAGTGCCTCACTGCCCCCTCTTCTGAAATTATCTAAAATTTATGCTTATATTTGAATATTTTTCTCCCCAATAGAATGTAAATTCTTTGAAGACAAGATCTGTTTCATTTTTGTTTTGTTTCTTTAGCACTTAGCACAATGCCTAATACATAATGGTAGTTACCAAAGCTAAATATACTATTTCATTTAATTCTCATAACAAGCCTGTGAGGTAGATGAATAATGTGTTCCCATTTTACAGATAAATAAACAGAAGTTGAGAAAGGTTAAATGATTGTTGCCCAATGATTGGTAGTCATGAGACTGTCTAACAAAAGATTTGAAAGCAGATTTCCTAACTCCAAATCCTCTGCTTTATATACTACACAACACGGTCTTCCATGTAGCATGTAGTAGATATTAATATATTTGGGCTGGAAAAATTGCAGAAGCCACAAGCTGGACCAAGGATACCTGAATACCTTTCTTAAACTCACATTGCCTATTCAGAGTTTATTTAAAGCACTTTAATCTTTTTCATTAGTGACTATAAGATAGAATTTGTACACAATTTCCAATTTTGAAAACATATGATAATCAGTTTAAAATTTTTATTTTAATATTTTGATAAAGTTCAAGGTATGCTAATAATTTCATATTTATCATTTTTAGCCCTAAAAATATTCTGAATTTTGCAAATGCTTATTAAAAGGTGGATATTTTTGTTGATACCATGAGATCAGTGAAACATGTTTTTGTTTACCAATATATTATGAATTTTTCACCTCCCTGACCCTTTATTTCTCTTTTACTTGCCTTGTGATCACTGTGCTTGGGTACTGCTTGCTAGTGCTGTAGGATATTTTAATCTCTATTAAGTTGTGTGAGCCTGCTCATTAAACAGAATCTCACTTATCCCACTTTTGTTACAACCAAGGAAAATCCTTCAAGCCAACTACTTGAAAACAGAGTCTCTCAACATTTGGTAAAAGTTCTGTTTAGTTGCAGATATTATCAAATGAAGGCACCTAAGTGGCACAATAAATAGACTATCAGGCCTAGAATCAGAAAGAATGGAGTTCAAATACAGCCTTGGACACTCACTAGTTGTGTGACCCTGGGCAAGTCACTTAACCCTGTTTGTCTCAGTTCCTCATCTGTAAAATGAGCTAGAGAAGGAAATGGTGAATTGCTCCAGTATCTTTGCTGAGAAAACCCCCAGTGGGGTCATAATGAATAAGACATGACTGAACAAAAGATGCCTAATAAGCCCTAGAATAGGTGTCATAGATATCTATTAGTCATACCTCTCCTGGTAAACTTTTATTCAGACTGGTGAATTATTCCTCATTTTGGAAAGGGTAAGACTAGCCTTCATAGAAACAAGCTCTGAAGATATTAGACCTCTTCTAGGACCTGGATGCAGGAGACAAATGTAAACCATCCACTTGTGTTGAAAAATGCCTCTACTTCCCTTTGAACAGTGTTTCCAAATTAAGTGACAATTGGGATGCACTTTGCATAGCATTCACATGGAGACCCCCCCATCTTTGAAGACTGTTCTTCATGCTTCCTCATTCCAGAATGAATGCTAACTCTTAAAAATGTAACTAGGTTGGGGTGAAGCTAGAAACATTTCCAATAAGATCTGGGGTGAAAGAAGAATGTTCATTATCACCACTGTTGTTCAAAATGGTACTAGAAATGTCAGCTTTAGCAATAAGAAGAAAAAGAAATTAAAGGTATTAGAGTAGGCAAAGAAAAAACAAAGCGGAAGGTAGTTGCATTCTCTGTGACAGGATCGCCCCTGGCACCTGCACCCAACATGGTGTCCAGCTGCAAAATCAGCCCGTCCATCCTCAACAGTGACTTGGCCTGCCTGGGGGGCTGAGTACTCCCAGATGCTGGATGCTTGGGCCAACTATCTGCATCTAGATGTAATGGACCGGTAACTCCTCCGGGGAGCTGGAGTGGGAGCCATGCCCAGGGTTGGCTGGGACGGCTGCTGCAAAGGCTCCCCCCGGGAAGCCTGGGTGCGAGTGCTGGGGACTGGGGGAACGTGGCCGCCCAGGGCCCTTGTCCTTCCCTTGAGCTGGGAGGGACTGGACGCAGATCAAATACCTCTCTAACAAGTTCATGCTCCAGGCAAGGAAACCGAGGCCCACAGAGAGGATGGATGTCATTTGCACCAGGCACCCAAAGGCACTGATGGCAAATGCACCACCCTACTTAGGACCCTGCTCCCAGTTCTTTTCAGCTAAGACTGATGAAAGTGAATGTGAACCAAAAACTACTTTTAAAAAGATTTCTTTAAAGTCATGTTTTATACACAAGTCATTTGCCAATACCAGGTGTTCCAAAAGTCTTAGTGCAGTTTTAAGCTATTAAGGAAACTAATTTAAGGCTCAAAATGCTGGTACAAGCTGCCAATGAGCTATTACTTCGTAGGTTTTTGTTCAGTCATTTCAGTCATGTTTGACTCTTCTTGACCCTTTTGGATCAGATCTAAATAATTGGAAAAACATCAGTTGCGTATGGGTAGGCTGAGCTAATAAAATAAAAATGACAATTCTACCTAAGTTAATTTACTTATTTAGTGCCATACCAATCAAACTACTAAAAATATTTTATAGAGCTAGAAAAACAATATGAAGATTCATTTGAAAGAATAAAAGCTCCAGAATATCAAGTAAACTAATGAAAAGAAATGCAGGGGAAGGTGGCCTAGCCATACGAGATCTTAAATTGTATTATAAAGCAGCAATCATCAAAACTGCTTGGTACTGGCTAAGAAATAGAGAGGTGGATCAGTGGAATAGGTTAGGTACACAAGACACAGTAGTCAATGATTACAGTAATCTACTGTTTACAAAGACCCCAGCTTCTGAGATAAGAACTCACTATTTGACAAAAACTGCTGGGAAAAATGAAAAAAGATTATGGCAGAAACTAGGCATGGACTGAAATCTTATACCATATATCAAAATAAAGTCAAAATGGGGACACAATTTAGATATAAAGGTTGGTACTATAAGCAAACTAGGAGAAAAGGGAATAGTTCACCTGTCAGATTTATGGAGAATGGAAGAGATAAAGAACTTAATGAAATACAAAATGGATAATTTTTATTACATTAAATTTTGTTGTTGTTGTTTTTTTTTTTTTTTTTTGCACAAAGCCAGTGCAACCAAGATTGGGAGGGAAGTAGAAAACTGGGAAAGCTTTTTTACAACCAGTCTCTCTGATAAGGGCCTCATTTCTAAAATATATAGCGAATTAAGTTAAATTTATAAGAACACAAGTCATTCCCCAATTGATAAATGGTCAAAGGATATGAACAGGCAGTTTTCAGATGAAGAAATTAAAGTGATCTATAGTTAAATAAAAAAGCTCTAAATCACTATTGATTAGACAAATGCAAATCAAAACAATTCTGAGGTACCACATCACATCTATCAAATTGGCCAACATGACAAAACAGGAAAATGATAAATGTTGGAGGAGATGTGGGAAAATTGGAACACTAATGCACTGTTGGTAGAGTTGTGAAATGATCCAACCATTTTGGAGAGCAATTTGGAACTATGCCCAAAGGACTATGTAATGTGCATACCCTTTGACCCAGTAATAGCACTTCTAGGGCTGTATCCCAAAGAGATCATAAAAATGGGAAAAGGACCCACACGTACAAAAATATTCATAGCAGCTCTTTCTGTGGTGGTGAATAATTGGAAATTGAGGGGATGCCTATCAATTAGAGAGTGACTGAATAAGTTGTAGTATATGAATGTAATAGAATACTATTGTGCTCTAAGAAATGATGAGCAGGTGGACTTCGGAAAAACCTGGAAAGACTTGAATGGCCCAATGCTGAGTGAAGTGAACAGAAGCAGGAAAACGTTGTACACATTAGTAGTCATGTTGTGTGATGACTAACTTTGACAGACGTAGCTTTTTTCAGCAATGCAAGGATCTAAGACATCTCCAAAAGTCCCATGATAGAAAATACTACCCACATCTAGAGAAAGAACTATGGAGTTTGAATGCAGATTGAAGCAACTATTTGCTCTTTTTTTTCTTCTGTTTTGTTTTTTTTCTTCTTTCTTGTGGTTCCTCATATTGGTTCTAATTCTTCTTTTCAACATGACTAATGTGAAAATATGTTTAGTAAATATGTATATGTAGATCCTATATTAGATTGCCCACTGTCTTGGGGAGGGAGGTGGGAAGGGAAGGGGAGAAAATTTAAAAGTCAAAAGCTTATGGAAGTGATTGTTGAAAGTTAAAAATAAATAAATGAATTACAACAACAAAGAAATGTAACTAGCCAAATGAAATACTGGATTTGCCCTTCCTAAAACCTTGCTACCTAATTCTGTAGCCATGTTACAGCAAGAGAAAGATAAATATCATGCTGTTAGAAAAATGTAAAGACAGACAAACACATGAAGCCCAACACTTTTTAAATGGTAAAACTGAGCCAAAGCCACAATCCCTCCCCAGGTTGGGCTTGTGTGATGTAGCCTGAAGGTTATTTTTGCAGCCAAGCAAGAAACCCAGCAAATGTAATGGAAACACTGACAGACACTTAACTATACTGGCACTAGCGGGTAGAGTCATAATTCACTTCATAATACAAATTGATATGTTGTCCAGAGGGGTCCCTGTATTTGTATTATTGAGTGTCTCATGAACAGTCCTGGTTCTGGGCTATAGACCCAGGAAATGAAGCTAAATGGTGCTCTCTGGAATGAATTCTGAATCAGCCACCCTCAATTATAATTGGAGATATCCTTAGGGTAGGCAACAATGGAAATTTACTATAAAGACCTGAAATATAAAATGATACACCAAAATGAAGGGGGAAGGGGAAAACATAAGAAACAAACTTTATTTCTATTTAAAGTGTAAGTCCTTCTCCTCATGGGGCCAAACAACTTAAAGGCAGATCAACAATGAAGGTGAATCAGGGCAAGGTGCTTTTAAGCGTGGAGCCTTGTTGAACTCAGAGCAAGGACACTCTGCATTTGCAAAACACGTGGAAGTTCAAGTTCAGCTAGCCCAGTGACCTTGCTGGCCCAGCCTTCCTAAGTGCTTTATAATATAATGCAAATGACTTACATCTACGATCATTGCCTTTCCAAATATCAATTTTGTCTCTAATGAATTGTCCTAGAAAGGTCATATCAGAGCCTATTCAAAATGTCCTTTTAAACAACTGAAGGAACTTGGTGTATAAGCTAACAGTGTTAAGTGTTGCGTAATATTTTGCTGTAGTCTTCACCCTTGCCCTCAACTAAAAGAGGTTATAGTGTCACTCCTATCTTTAGAGGCAAATTCCTATTTCATATGCTTTTTTCCCCATTTGCAAACAATCCTTTCTCAGGATTGCTCAGGATCAGAGAGATTTATACAAGAAGCTCAGGTCCTGTCTTGACTTAGAATCAATGTAGTAGAATGAAAAGAAGACAAAATCAGGAGTCAGGAATTCTGGACTCTGTACGTAGAAAAGCAACTAATGACCTATGTGTCCTTGAGCAATTGAGTTGCCTTCCTGGTGCCTCAGTTTCCTCACTTATAAAATGAGAGGGCTAGGATAGATCATTTTTTGAGGTTCTTTGTGAAGTTCCACCATACCATTTCAGCCTAAAAATGAAAGAATTGTTGTTTACATGCTGAGGATTGCTGTAGCACTTTAGAATAGCATGGGCAAGATACTTGGGAGTAATTTCCTCTCAATTACTGATGAGAATAGGACTAGAGACAATATGGATAATTAAAATTCACAAATTCATCCAAAGACCTCAATTTATTTAATTGTTCCACCTCCTACTCCTCTACCGGGCCATTTACTGGAGAGCCAAATAATGAGCAAAAACTGGTTTGTGTTTCATCTCTGTTTATAATCCTACCACCCTCTCAGTCCCCCCAGCAAAAGTGTTAAGAAATGTGAGTTTTGGAAACAGGAAAGAAGAGAAAGACAAACAAGACACATTTCTACCAGATAATTCTCCCTCTCTCAATCTCTACCACCCCCTCCTTCAACATTCGCATATATTCACATTCTGATTTTTTTTTAATTAGTGAAGATATGATTTTTACTAACCAAAATGATAAAACTATGTAGATAGAGTTAGTGAGTGATTTGGTTAGGAACTGAAGGGAGAGGATTTATAGGACCATCATAATGCAGGAAGGGTCCTTAGAGACCATCTACACTAATCCCTTCATTTTACAGTTGAGGAGAGGCCTGGAGAGATTAAGTGATTTGCTCAAGGTCACAACAGTAATTGATAACTCCTTCCACCATACAACAAGGAGCTGTCAGCCATACCAACAGCCCAGCTCCTAAGATGAAAACTCCCTAGTCAGATGAGACCCAAGAAGGATAAGACTTGGACCAGATAAGGTTTATGATAAATTCAATCCAGTTCAACAAAGATTTATGAAATACCTACTGTACAAAGAACATTGCTAGGTATCAGAAGAGAGAAATTTTAGGAGATATAGGGTCCCCTTCATATGCAGGGGGAATGAGACACATTCTATACTACCTATTAAGTGCACTAGGAAATGACAAAATAAAATGTTAACTGAAGTCCAAGTGCAATTAGGGAATGAGTTTTAAAGGATGAGTAGGAACTTAACAGGAAAAAAATGGGGAGATAAGGCATATCTATTATTAAAAAAAATAGTGTAAATCAAGGAATAGAGGTGGAAGAGCACGCAGGAAATTCTTTTCATGGGGGAAGCAGAACATAGAGCCATAAAATAGATATAGGAGCAAAAGATTGAGACTAAGGCTATTGAATTCAAATTCAAACATCAGAAGACAGTTTTAAGTACATACTATATGGAGAGCACAATCATGAATTACTCTATAGCCCTTGCCCTTATGGAGTTCAAAATCTAGTAATAACAGAACAAAACAACTTAAAATTGGTATATAATGATAGGAACAAACAAAGGACCATGGAATATCTGAAGAAGGAAAGATAATTTATGACTGGATACTAGAGAAGGCTTCAAGGAAGAGATTATGCTTAGACCAAGGCTGAAAAAATGGATAAATTATCAATTTGATATGATACAGAGAGAAAGCACTCCAAGTTTTGGCACCTTCATGTGCAAAAGGTACAGTGGTGGGAACATTCCATTTATTACTCCCATCCTCCCATATATTTTTTCTTTTATAAGCATTTTATATTTTAAAACAGATGACTCCACTTTAAAAAATACATCACTGTACTTCAATAAATAGAATGCAAGTTGATGCATTTACAGTTATGCACCACATGAGAACCCTGTCAAGTTATAATTTTACAATTGACTGTTAAATCAACATGAGAAATTATGGTGTCAAACTGAAAAGTGTAAGTAGTTGCATAGAATATTACCATGTTTTAGCACTTTTTAGATCATTGAAAACAAAAAAGAAGGTAGTCAAGAATTTACTGGCTCTCCAGTAAATGGCCTGGTAGAGGAGGAGGAGGTGGAACAATTAAATACATTGAGGTCTTTGGATGAAATGTGAATTTTAATTATCCATATTGTCTCTAGTCCTATTCTCATCAGTCAATCTCATCTAAAACAGAAGTGTGTCTTAATGCTGGTAAAGGGAAGGTAGGGCCATGAATAAAAGGCTTTAGAATGTATACTTTAATTGGGAGCCAGTGACGGCTTTTGAACAGATCTGTGCATAATAATGATAATGTCTTGGTAGTTGCCTCATGGATTGGAGGAGACAGCGAATGGAGGTAGAGAGATCAGTAAAGAGACTCTAACAGCAGTACAAGCAAGAGATAATGAGATTCTGGATTAAGGAAAGGAAGTCAATGTTTCATCCTCCTTGGAGTATGGGAAATTATAGATCTAAACATAGTCACTGAATCAAATCCCAGTTCAACCTCCACAAAACAAAAAAAATGGGTGAAACTTGGATTTGGAGAGACATGGAAAGGAGTCTGGGATCTAGGATAGGAAGATCATTTCTGGAGTAATCAGGAGGAGAAAGTGAGAGGGAAAAGCTTGTTTTAAACTCCTGTGAGGACTGGACCCTGAAATCCAAAGAAAAGTCTGGATCATATTATGTCTTTTTTTTTTTAACAGAGTGGCTAGGCATGCATCCCTCCTCCCCCCACAAAAAGATTGTTCCACAATGCCCGTGACACCACTAGTTTAAGATGCATATGGGTTAATAAACTATGTTGTTTGAAAATGCAAAGGCCTCCTTAATATTGCCTGCCCTCCTATTTGTAGACATTCACAATTTAAGGTGACACAGTTCAAGTAAATCATTTCCCTTCTCATTTCTATTTAGGGAGAAGCAATTTTGGATGATTAGTAAGCACAAGGAGAAAGGACAAGCTAGGGTATTGTGTTATAGTGTGAACTTTGAAGAAGCCACAGTCAAACATGAGAGAAGTGGGAAACTGGGGGGTGGGGTTTGTGGTATGTATGGTTATTGTGGTTTGTCTTTCTTTCTAGAAGAGGACCATGATATCAGGCAGATGATAATATGACTTGGAATTGACTTTGATTTGTATGAGGGAGGGCTGTGCAAAGTCACCAGCCTCACTTTCTCCTCAAGAGCCATCTGGGTCCAGTGGCCAGATAATGATCAGAATGACTGGAGATGGCTCCAGGAGGTGGGGTAGAAAATGTATCAAGAAATAGGAAAAAAGAAGGTCATGTGAGAAAAGGCAAAAAGAGCACCTAATTAACTAAGCAATGCTACATAGGATCAACCTGAGCACTTCGTCTTACCCCCTTGAAATCGTATAGGAAGCTCTTCTCTTCAGAAAATGGAGTTTGCAAGGTAAACTCCACCAATCTCATTGCCTTGCCCTGAATATATGGAAATGGCAGGCAAAGGGCAATGGAGGGGTGCATGGGAGTAGTCCACCTTATTTCATAATACTCCTTTTCACATAATCTACATTCCAGCCAAAATGGTCGACAACAATTTTTGTTTGAGCAAGACCTGTGCATTCTGCGTTCTACTCTGCTTTCTCAAAAGTTCTTTCCCAGACTGTAATGCATTCCATCCTCTCCTCCCATAGGTTAAAGCCTTCCTTTTCTTTCAGGCTCAAGCAAGACATCAACTTCTATGTAAAGCTTTCCTTAATCCTCCCAAATGAAATTGTTAGTTGATTTTTTAGAGTATTTTAAATCTGTTCTTGCCTCTTCTTTCATACCTTTTAAACAATCATCCATTATTTGTATACATATTTTGGTATTTTTACCCTTCTTTGCATCTCTAGCACTTAGGTTAACATAATGCCCAGTACATTATAATAAATGCTTGTTGATTGATTACATATCACACCTCTCTTAAGTAAATTGTAAACTCTTTGAGGGGAGGGACTCTCATTTTTCATCTTTACATCCTCATCCCCTATTACAAAACAGTTCCTTGCATAACTGAAGTAACTGAATACTTGGGCCAGCTTCTCTGTGCTTGACATATGAGCCTTCTGCCAGCTGAAGATTCTGGCTTTGTGAAGCTAGGTGGGAAACCCACCTTTTCTACATGATTCTCTGGATAAGCTTCCTTTCTCCCTCTCTTCCCTGCCGAGTTGGTTCAATGGAGAAACAGACAAGACCTCTCATGGTAACTTAGAGTTACCTGTTAGCCACAACTAAAAATCAATATTTTGTGAGGTGCACAGCTCAAGGTAAACATTGTCTTTACCCCACCCCCTTGATCTATGACAATTGGAACTTGAATTTGTTTTAATTTAGTAGTCATAGATGTGGACTAAATTTAGGAAACTTGTCTTACTTTCTACTTAAATTACTGGCTTGCTATTCAATGTTAGAATAAACACAAAGCTCCCTGTGAAATGTAATCAACAACATTATTATTTGTAAAGCATTTTTAATTTTTCCAATAAAATAGAGGGAGACTATAATTACATTATTAAGATTAAACATCTAATTAATTAAGTTTTGATTACAGACTGGTAAGGTACTAGAGAGAGGAACAAAAGGATTGACGTACTGATAAAATCTCCACCCACTTGCAATTTTTATTTAGCACTGGATGGCAAATCAGGAATGCTAGAGTTAACTTTTTAAAAATGCACTCATCCAGAAAAAGTTAATTTTTGAAAACTATTATCAATTAAAATACTCATTCCCCAATACCCAGAGCTACATGCTGGGCGTGTAGTTTTAAATTCATTAGTCAATACTTGAGCACCCTTTATTAGTTTTTTCAGGTACTTTGGAAAGATTTCCAGTTCTTTGTAGTGAACTAAGCTGAATTTATCTAAATTCCTGAGTAGCCAAATTGCTAATCTTGAGGAGCAATAGTACTATTAATGCTAGATTAGTTAAATTTAGATAGCTAGGTGGTGTAGTGGATAGAGTACTGGTATTTAGTAACCTAAGCTGAATTTATTTAATTTATCTATTTTCTAGAGTAAATAGATAGCTAATCTTGGTGAGCAATAGTAATATTAATGGTAAAAGTGTTATATTTAGACAGTTAGGTGGTACAGTGAATAAAAGATCACTGGACAAAAGATTTTCAGACCTTAGTAGTGACCTAAGCTGAATTTATCTAATTTCCTAAGTAACAAGATGGCTAACCTGGGGAAGAAATAGTAGTATTATTGCAAAATGAATTAAATTTAGGCAGCTAGGTGGTGAAAAGAATAGATCATCAGGCCTGGGAGAAGGAAAACCAGAGATAAAATCTAGGCTTAGGCACTCATTAGCTGCTTGGCCCTGAACAAGTAACAATTTCTCTGTGCCTCAGTTTCTTCATCTTTAAAATGAGGACAATACTGCCTAGCATCTTCTTCCCAGGAGTTGTTATTATAATAAAATGACAGCATATTTGGAAAAACACTTTGCCAGTCTTAATGTACTATATTTGGAGTTCCTACTCTGAGAGTTATCATAATAGCTTCTAGTTTGGGCCATGGTGGGATTTCCAAAGAGTTTTCTAAACCTTGATGCGAATCCGAAATCTAGGATATTCTTTATTGCTGATTTTTTTTTTCCAGAACACAAATTACACTTCTCCATAACTTTTATTAATGTGGAAAGAGAGAAAGAGAGAGAGAGAAAGAGGGAGGGAGGGAGGAAGAAAGGAAGGAAGGGAGGAAGGAAGGAAGGAAGGGAGGAAAGAAGGAAAGAAGAAAGGAAGGAAGGAAGATGGGTAGCAGTTTGATTAATGACCCTACATGTACAAGGGTTTCAACTTGTCCTAATTGGTCCCAGACAGTAGAATTATAAGCCATTGGAGGAAGTTCCAGAGAGCGCTATTTGGAAATGGGGGAAATCTTCCTAATAATTAGAATTGTAGGTAGGATGGACTGACTCAGAAGGCAATGAGATCCTCACCACTAGTGATCTTTAAGTGGAGACCTAGTGACTGGTCATAAGTGTCAGTTTAAAGGGGACTCCTCTTCACCATGTGTGACTTGTAAATGATTATTTTGGAGGTCCTTTTAATTCCAACCATCTATGTTTCATGTTGATGAAAGGAAAAGACATGATAACTCTTTCACTCTTGAAGATAATCTTTGAAGAATTGAAAACCTTAAGTTTCTTTTTAAAATAAGAAAATTATCTTTCTGATTTACATGCTTTCATTTTTCTAAAAGATTAGGTGATATTTAGAGACGTGTGCAATGACATATGTAAATTGCTTTACATATGTGTTGTCACTAAGAGTAACCTATACAGTCCACTTTTTCATTTATTTATTTATTTATTTTTACTGAGGCAATTGGGGTTAAGTGACTTGCCCACGGTCACACAACTAGGAAGTATTATGTGTCTGAGGCTGGATTTGAACTGAGGTCCTCCTGACTCCAGGGTCAATACTCTATCCACTGCGCCACCCAGCTGCCCCTACAATCCACTTTTAATTGAAATAATTTTATATAGGAAAATCATTAAAATTTATTATTTATTTATTATTTATATGATTGCACCCAGATGTCTGAAATAGATTTATTTCAATCATAATCAGTGATAAGTACTTGGAAGAAAGAGATACATGGAAAAATAATTTCCTTTTAGGGAAATAAACTAGAAACCCACCATTAATCTCAACATCTTGGTCAACATTTCAGACACAACCGCCTTCCAAAGGAATTTAATTTGACTTTTTAACTAAAGACAAAAATTATATCTAACCTCACATTTCATGATAGAAATGGAGCCATAGAAGTAGTGCAGTAGGTAGGTCCTGATGAGTGGGAATAACAAATCCCCCAAAGGGTTCCTATTATTTGAATTTGCACTGTATATTTTCATTGAGTTAGAACCAATTACCATATTTTATGTAATGATAGCATATAACAGTGCAGTCACTTCAGGGATTCTTTTTTAGTACTGATTGAGACTTGCCTGTACATCACAAGAGCTCTTGTCTATAGCACGTTGTTTCTAAAGTACTCTTCTAACAATGTCTATATAAGGTAAATTGTCCAAATATTATTATGCCTATATAGCCTCATGGCCTAATGGATAGAGATCCAGCCTTAGAGTCAAGAAGACCTGGTTTAGTTCTTGCCTCTGAAGAATGCTGGTTCAGTAAATTTGGGCAAATCATCTAACATCTCAATATCCTATATAACCCAATAAAACTCTAAATGGCAAAGCAGTTGCCAATATGCTTTAGTAGCGGAGAGTTCCTCCTAGGGGGTTCCCTATACGTGAGGTGTCAAACATGAGCCTACAGTTGCTGACATCTTGATGCCAACAATACTCCTGGGTACAACCTGGATCAGATCGAAATATAATTGGGAAATACTTAATAAAGTAAATTTAAAAAAAATTAATATTAGCTATCTCAGATGGGGTGAGGGAGGGATAAAAAAAGGAAAAAAGTTACATGATAATTTTATTGTATATTTTTAAAGAATAGCAAGTTGTACATAATGGATTTGCAGTTTCATGCACAATCATCTTTTGTTCCATTCTACTATGTTGTGGAAATGCTTGTTTTATTTCTTAAGTTGAGAATTAAATAAATAAAATTTAAAGATTATGCAATATTATATATTTTTTAACTAAGTCAATATGTAATCTTCAGGGTTTCTTATATATGGATCAGTGGACTACTTTATGAATGAGTTTGACATCCTTGGCCTAGATCAACAAATTCATAAGTATAGACAAATATGCCACAAAATTAGATGTAAGGAAACCCAAGTGGTTAAAAAACCATGCGACTTTCCCAGAGACACCTGACTAGTAAACATCTGAATAAGACTCAGTCCCAGGGTTTCTGACTCCAAATGCAGTGTTCCTTTCACTACACAACCCTGACTCTGGCATCAGAATTGGATACAAAGTATAACATAATGAAAACCTTAATTGGTGGAACCAGTATTATTATGAGGCTATTTATTACTTAGGTCTCCTGAAGAAAGCAAACTACTGAATTAGTCTATATTGAGCTACATGCCAACTGGATGGGACAGATGGAGATAGTTACTTCACTGACAGTCTCTGTTCCCTGTTGGAGTTACCAGTTGAATATCAAATCCAATTCGATATGTTAGCTTTGGGGGAGGTGTGAAACCTGATTACTTCAAAGACAAATTCACTCTACACAGTATCTTCCATATTACCGACACCAGGAGATGACATGAAAGACCCTGAATGATCTAGTTCCTCCCCACATTTCCAGTCTTATTTCACTCCACTTGGATTCATTTAGGAACATATTTTGGAAAATAGTTTGGAAAATTGTTTTTGAACCTTAGAGATCAAGTTCAATGTCCCTCATTTTACCAGTGAAGAAACTGTGACTCCGAGTGGCTATGTGACTTGTATAAGTTTGTACAGGTAGCAAATGGCTCAGGAGACTTCAAACTCAAGTTTTCTCTAAGACAAACCAAGCACTCTATCCAGGGAACAGCAAATTGATACTAATGTTTGTCCCGTCATTTCTCTCGTCCACTCACTAATCCTTTCAGGCCAGCTCACATAACTGGAATTTACTCCCTCATTATCATTACCTCTTCTTTCAAAACTTCATTTATGTACCACTGCTTTCATGAAGTCTTCCCAGATCCTCCCACAGACAATGTTTTCTCCTTCATCTAGTTAATCAACTAGAATGCCTATTATGGGAGAGACACTATGCTAAGTGATGAGGATACAAAGAAGGGCAAACAAATAAACAAAAGCAGTCACTGCCCTCAAGGAGCTCATTGTCTAATGGGAGAGACAATGTGAAAACAACTATTTTCAAACAAGATATATCCAGGATAAATTGGAGATAATCAATAGAGGAAAGGCACCAGCAATAAGGGGGTTCAGGATAGGCTTCTTATAGAAGGTAAACTTTTAGCTAGGTCTTGAAGGAATCCAGGAAGGACAGGAGACTGAGATGAGGAGGGAGAGAATTCCACACATGGTGTACAGCCAGTGAAAATGTAAAATCAGGAGATGGAATTTCTTGTGTGCAGAACAAAAAGGATGGCAGTGTCATTAGATCAAAATGTATCTTAGGAGACGTAGTGAGTAAGGTGTCAGAACACTGGAATTGTTGCGGGGGGGGATTATGAAGTTATATGAATGCCAAATGAAAGAGGGTTTTTATATTTGATGTTATAGGTAATAGGAAGCCACTGGAGATTATTGAATGAGGATGAGGGCTTGTACCAGGGTAATGGCAGTGTCAGAGGAGAGAAGGATGTGACTCTTTTTGATGTTTTCCAGAGAACTTTGTCCCGATCTTTCCTTTGCTTCAGTCATATGCTATCTTACATAGTACTTGTATGTATATACATTGTATTCTCCTTAGTGGAATGTCAGTTCTTTTTTAACAAATAGGGCTATATTGTTTTTCATGTATTTTTCTCCAACACCTTGGCATATGAAGGGCTTAATATTTGTTGTTTCACAGGTACTGTCTATGTAACTGATTTAAATTCTTTTAGCTAAAGTTTCTGGATTCTGTTTCTCATTCTTTATGCACCCATGTGTGTTGTTAGTCACTTTGTATAACATTGACTGTACCTCATTCCCAGGCTTTTCTCCATTAGGATATAATTAGCATAAAAAGCGGGTCCCCAAATTACTCTCTGGTTTTATCCCCATTATGACTAATGACAAGCTGACAAGTGAAGCTTAGGAGGCTGGATCACATTTCATTCTATCCAGGTGGTTACTATTCCAATGTGACTGTATTTCTAGGGTTAGCTATGGCAGAAATAGGGACATTTTTGGAAAATCATCTTTTCAGATTCATAGCATGTCTAAATTTCCTACTTCTGTTGATGTGGATGGGGAGAGTGTTGTTGCTTTAATCTAGTAAGGGCAAGAGATTCATGGAATCAACATCGTCATCTTGACTGTTCTACCCCTGTGTTGAAAATGGCATCCAAAAATTATCACATCAGGAGCCACTAAAGAAAACAGTAGGTTTGTGTAGAACATTTAAAAAGCTTTTAAAAATGTTTTCCTGCCTCATCTGCCATTCTAGTTTCCTTGGATTTCAGCTAACTGAAATCCATTTGTGCCCCATTTGCTTATTTAGTAATCATCTGTTTTTGCTGTGGCTTTGCACAGGAAAAATGTTAGTGGTTTTTATCTGTGTACCTCTTTCCTCAAACATCTACATTTAAATCTATACATCATGTAGAAATAATATCAATACATTATTTCAGGGAAAGAAAAGATGTTGTTCTCTGTTTCTAAATCACATTCGGACTTTAAAATAGGTAAATTAACATTTCAATTTTAACAGTTTAACATTCTGGTACAGCAAGAGGGATGGAACAGATTAATTCAAGTATCCCAAAACACAACTGCTACTGCATCCAGGTACATTTACAGGCATGTATATGTATATTTGGCTGTAGTAGTAGCTGTGTTCCTATATGCTGCATACATGAAAAATTATGGGACCTTGGAATTTATCAGTGTAAATAGGTACCAGTAACAAACTCCCTCTACCAATACAGATCAGAACTTTCTTTTCAATAAGTAGTCTTACAGATTTGTCTGGGGCACAGAGCCTATATGTTTCACAGATAGAAATTGAGTTCAAATCATCCTGACTCTGAAGTGGTTTTCTCCCACTGTTCCCTACTTCTTCTAATGCAAATACAAACAAGCTTACGTGCACACATCCAAACACACTCGTGTTTGTATGTGCATATTTGTCTGCAACTATAATTTTACTGGTATGAGAATGTGTAGTGGTTTAAAATGGGTATCTAGTAGTGACCACTTTGTAAAGTGTTTATTTTGTTTGTCTACCAGTCCAAGATGGCTTGAGCTTTATGAAGTATCCCTGAGCCACTGAGGGAAGTGAGTTCACACAGGTTGTTCAGCTGCTATTTCCTTAGCAATGGGGATATTTGCCTTATCTCCCAAGATTATTTGGGGAAATTTTTGTAAATCTTAAATTTCCCACTCTATACACATTGATCACTTTTTGTGTCAGCTCATCATTAGTCATAATGGGGATAAAACCAGAGAGTAATTTGGGGACCCACTTTCCATGCTAATTATATCCTAATGGAGAAACAGCCCAGGAGTGAAGTAGATGCAATGTTATACAAAGTGACTAACAACACACATGGGTGCATAAAGAATGAGAAACAGAATCCAGAAACTTTAGCTAAAAGAATGATCTCAGCATCCTTCAGGCAAAATTTGATTTCACCCTAGAGCCAATTTGGCATTGAGCCCCTTTGACTTAACCTATGCCTGTGCTTATGTGGCAAATGATCTGTTGTCCCTTTCAATATGAAAAGACTTCAAATATAGGTGGCAACAGATCATTTGCCACCTATGTTTGAAGTCTTTTCATATTGAAAGGGACTTAACATTTAATAGGGATAAATGTAAATTCTTGCTTCAAAAAATCAACTTCACGAGTACAAGGTGAGGAAAGCTAGACAGACCATATATCAGAAACATTTGTGGCTTTTAGTATGTAAAAATTCATGTCAAGAGATCAGAGAAACAGATCTGACCTAGATTACAGCAAAATATAAAAGAATGCAGCATAAACACACAAGTGATGTAAATTGATTGCTATGTGAAGTTTGAGCATCAGGGTAATTACTGATTGACAACAATAAGGGATAGGAGGAGATGATATTTGATTTGATTTTTAAAGGGTGAGTGGGGCAGACACCCAGCAAATGGGAAGAGAAAGGAGCCAATGGAGAAAGCAATCAATTAAAGGGGATGACATGAGCAAAGGAAAGAAGTTATAAAAGTAGTGAAGAGTGATGATGGTCTCATTTGACTACACTGAGTTTCTTTAACTTTTTTCACTCCACTTTTCATCAGTGTTCCTTGGCATTCCATGGCCTGAGGGCATGCACATTCTAAAGTGTGCATGCTTTGTATTCAGAAACAAGGCTGCAGTGAAGTTATGTGATGTAACACAGGCAAGAGCTGACAAAAACATCTTGGATTCATCACCAGTTGGATTTTGAATTAATTTTTGGTTGTTGCACGTTCATAAACCTTTTACTGTGATCAAATTTTTCACAACACCATATGGGTTGTGACCCAGAGTTTCAGAAGTGCTGAACCAGAGTGTAGGGTATGGATATGAAAGAAGGTAGAAGCAAGGCTAGATTATGGATGGGTATAAAAGCCATCCAAAGGAGTATAAACTTACTCATTAGTAAATAGGGAGGCACTAAATAGTTTTGAGCAAAGGAGTGACATGACAAGTTGTATATCAAGGGAGTGAGTTTGGCAGTAGGATGGAATGTAAAGGGGGAAAGATGGGAGCGCAAAAACTGGGCAAGTAGGTGGTTCAAAAGCCCACCAAGGTAAACTTGTGCTAGTGGTAGTGAGAGAGAAGAGATGACTGATGTTAAAGCTATTGTGCAACAAAAGAAATCAATAAATCTTGGCATGTGTTTGTATACATGCACACACATACATACACATGTATATATACATGTGTATGTACCCCCAGACATTATAAATATATGTGTGTGTGCGCATGTGTGTGTGTATACAGAGAGAGAGAATGAAACTGAACTCCCAGGTTTCTTGTGGTTTTTGAACATTTTGAACGAATGAAAAGCTATCAAATACTCACACTGTGTATAATTTGAAACTTGATTCTCAGGACATGAGCAAACGGCTATTCATCAAAAATCTAAAATAATTTTCTCTTTTAAAATAATAATGGCTAGAAGTTCAATATTTCTACTCAAACACAATAGCTAGTAGACATATTTACAAAAGGCCTTATGATGTTTGCAGTTGACTTTACAGAAGACAACATTTATAAAACCTTTCTAGCTCCCGTTAGGTACCATGTCTTCTCTTGGGAATTTGTGTTATTCAGATATTGTCTTTCATTTGAACTTCAAACATTTTTTTCCTAGAGCCTGAATTTTAATAACTTTTGGAAATTAAAACCCTTTAATTTGTTTAATATCCTCCATGAATTTACTTTTCAGAAACAAATGACTACAAAGCTAGAGAATGACAGTTTGTTTTGAGAAAAATATAGAAAGGCTAAGAAAATGGAAGCATCTACTCTGCCTCTCTTTAAAAAATAGGTTAAGCACTAAATGGTATTGGAGTGAATACATTTTCTCATAGTTTCTCCCCTTCCTTCTAAATATTTATTTATTTTAAAATGTTTCATTAATGCTTTTGGTTTTTCTTAAGCCACTTCCATTTCCCAATAATCCCCCTGCCGCTCACTCAATGGAAGCTTCCCTTGTAACATAAACACTGAAGCAAAACAAAATTATATAATGTATGTTTTACTAGTTCTGATCTGCTACCTCTCTAGAAGGAGTGTTTCATCAACAATCTTCTTGAAACTAAAATTAGTTATTACACTAAATCTAAATTCTGTGTTTATTGTGTATTTTTTTTATTAAATTGTATATTGTGGGGAGAGTATAATTTTGTGGATGTGTGTTTAACACTGGTATCCTTGAAGGAATTTTAAACAGAGGAATGATATGAAGGAGAAGGGAATAAGCATTTATTAAGCACTTACCATGTGCCAGACACTGCTAAACCCTTTACAAATATTTTCTCATCTGATCTCATTTCATCCTCACAACAATTTTGGAAGGTACATGCTATTATTATCATCCCCATTTTACAATTGAGAAAATGGAGGCAAACAGAGGCTAAGTGACTTGCTCAAGCTCACACAATTAGAACGTGTTTGATTCTGGATTTGAACTCAGGTCTTCTTGTCTCACGGCCGAGGGTCCTATGCATTGTACCACCTAGCTACAGATGATTAGATCAATGCAAGAGAAATGTTATTCTGACAGTGACATAAAAGATGGACTGAGAGGGGAAAGAATGGAACAATAAAACTTTCTTTGTGCCTTAGGATTTGTTTTTGTGCAACCTCAGCAATTATTTTATTTTCAGACTAACTTTTGAGAGGAATAGTAAAAAGTCCAATAAACTAAGTGTTTTTGAAACATTTTTAAATGGTGTGTAGAACCACTTAATACAAAAACTACTAAAAAAAAATACCACTATCAACATATATAGTCCTCTTAATTTAAACAAAGAAAATTGTTTTACCATGTGACATCGTACCATCAATCAAAAGTCAGAGTGACAAAATGTGTTCATTAAGAATGTTCAGTTGAATACCCCAGAAGTTAAAGGAAGAGAGAATTTCATTGCAGCATTTTCTTCAACTGCAAGAGATAATACTTTTGATGTGTATTATTCCCTAAAGATTATGTTTGTATGTAATTACAGTAGTTTGTACTAATTATCTGTATTTTGTGTACTTAGATTTAGGCTCTCTTAATTTAGTGTAGTAGAAAAAAGAAAACCAGAAGATTTGAAGTCAGAGAATTCAAATCCCAGCTGTAGTCCTTACTAGCCACCCTTGGGAAAGTCATTTAATTCTTCTGGGTATCAATTTCCTCATCTGTAAAATGAAGAATTAAGATTATATAACCTCAGTAAGTCTCTTCTGACTCAGGCTCTGGTTCACGTGGTCCTAAGAGGTTAAAATGCAAACGTATAAAAAATGAAATATAAATGAATAGTATTGTAGTGTATTTTTTAATGTTATCTAGAAAATTTAAATAAATTGTATCATCAGTTTGGGGGCTCAAATAGACTTCTTTTTGATCACTTAAATGGTTTATTTTATCTGTTTATTAATTAAGCTTTAGTGTTTACAGAAAATAAAAATAAAGTTTTGGTTGTACACTCCTGAAACCCTGGTTCAAGTTTTCAATTGTGTCTGAGCCCTTGCACTCTCATGAAATCCTTAGCAAAGATGCTGTATCATTGATAACCAGGACAAAGTCTCTTGAACTTCAGCTAATATATCCTCATTTGGACATGAGTGATTAATGGATACTCCTTTTTCTATCTTATTCCTCATTCATGGACCTTGCTTCTTATAACACATAGTAGAAATAGATTTGGTTCATGAGTTTCTGATTATATAAAAGCACTCTAGATAACCCTCAAATTATGCTTCATATACTTGATATCAGCCATTGGACTACTTGAAAATTACACATAAATTATTCATCTGGTACATTTCATTTCTAAACTGTTATTAGCTATCTTGTTTCTGATCTTCTTGATATGTGCCAAGTATTCTCTTACTGAGAAGTAGTTTTATAAATATGGATATTATTATGCATATTTGTATAAACTGAAAGGTATATGTATGAAGATAGGCAACTAGATGGCATAATGAACATAGCAGAGGACTTGGAGCCAGAAGACCCAAGTTAAAATGCTGCTACAGACACTTAAGTAGTGTGACCATTGACAAATCACTTAACCTCTCCTAGCCTCAGTTTCCTTATCTGCAAAATGAGGATAGTAATAGTAGCTACCCTATTGGGTTGTTGTGAAAATCAAATGAGATAACATATAAAGCAGTGGTGGGTGTCAAATTCAAATAAAAAGGAGAGGGAGAGAGTGACACTAATTCATACATAAGAATCCTTTTGAGCTGCATATTGGCTTAGTTTTTAAATGTAATGTTATCGATGTTTTAGTATGCACATGCGTGTGTGTGTGTGTGTGTGTGTGGGTGTGTGGGTGGGTGGGTGTGTGTGTTTAAATATTTCCCAATTACATTTTAATCTAGTTGAGGCCACATTTGGGAGTACTGCTGGTCTCACGTGACCCATGTTTGACACCCTTGATATAAAATATTTTGCAAACCTTAAAGCGTTATATAAATGAAAGCCATTTTTTTTTTACCGTATCTATTATTTAATTGGTATAGGGACTTCCCAGAGAATATCTTCCTTTGCAATTTAACATCTTAGAAAGTTGCCTAGGGCAACTTGCCGGAGATCACCCAGCCAGGAGGCAGCAGAGGAAAGAGTTGAGCCATGATCATCCTGACCCAGAGAACACTTAGTTCTAAATCACCCCTGAGGGTGAATTTGAATCAAATGAATGAGATGAATTTGAGTCAAAACCAACATATGTTCAATAGTCAAGCCACTGATAAAAAAATGTAAGGTAAGAATAAATAATTAATAATAAAAATTATTTAGCCACTAGGTGGTGCTTCTGACCAAATGTAAACATTTGATGATGAGGATCAAGCATTAACTCTGCCATACCCAACCAATACCAAAGAGCACTACAGCAAAGACAAAACTCTTTATTGTTTACAGTACTGACTACCTCCATCCCCTAGGGCCCAGGGTCTCTTTGTGTGTAGCAGTGCTTGCCATGTTAGTCAAGGGGTTAGGGTGCTTTTGGTCATATTCAGTTAGATTCTTATGACTGGGAAAACCTTACCCCTTTTTTTCTCTGCTTAATTTCAAAGAATTCAATTATATAAGCTTGGGTTAATATTTTTTAGGGTTCTTTACCCAAGACTATATATGCATAAGGAATACAAATAAATATATTCATTCACCAAATGAATACCTATGACTTCTCCTAGACCCAAATTATTCATATGCTCTGAAATCCAAGAATTTCCAGAACATGGTTAAGGTATTAGATGCAAACTTCCCCATTACCTATGTGCAATGTAACCTCCAAAAATACATAAACAAACAAACAAACAAATAATATCCAGGAGTCACAGGGAAGGGGGAGAGGGCAATCTGTTTCTTAAGGAATCCCCATGGCTACTTGCTGGAGATCTTGGACACCATAATGTCTGCCTCAGAAAGTTTAGTCAAAGGGTTGTTGAATGATTAATTGGTACTATTGCTTTTCTGCTCTCTGTTCTCTGTACCATTGTGTTTCATGGAAGTAATCTCCACAGAATATGATCAGCCTGTGTCTCTCAATTCTTACCAACAATCAAGAAATACACATAGGCCCCCTACAGGCATTACTGCAAAGGGCCATTTTCTATCTTTGCTCCTTCTCTTTAAAGTTTACTGGTTGAGTCCTATCCCTGAGTGGATGCCAAATTTCTCCACTCTTTGAATCTTTCTATCATCACTTGCCAGCTAATACATAGCTAGGCAGGCCTCCCTTCAGTTTTCTCCAAGACTCTATAGCTAAAGCAAATCTGACACAAGTGACCAATGACTCACCAGCTGGGGACTTAGGTACAACTCCCCTATCAGCATATTAGCTCACATTTATCTAGTATTACCACACTTATCACATTTAAATTTTACCTTGTGCTTTAAAAGTTTTGTTCTATTTTATCTTTGAAACAAACCTGTGAGTTAATATAGTCTGTATTTTGCATCTGAGAGCAATGAAGCTCAGGTCCAATGATGATCCAAGGTTACACATTTAGTAAATGGTAGAGCACAAAGTGCAATCTGGGCCTCCTGATTCTAGGTTCAGAGCTTTTTCCACTCCCCTAGAGTTCATCACAAGCAGCCTAAAGATCAGTACAGATGTTAGAGGCATATGAACATTTATTTAGGCCTAAAGACATTTGGGTTATCAGTAAAACAAGAAAGTTGCAAAAACTATTGTGTCTTACAAAGAATACCATGTCTGTTCACCCCCTATGGTTCCTTCTAGCCCCAAGATGTTCCAAACTAGCCTGTATATATGCTTTAAATTAGCTTGAAATTGTTACAATATATGGACATTTTAAATGGATTTTAGCACATTAAATTCTTCCTTAATGGCATTTTTGTAATAGGATTCTTTAACTCCAATACTTTTAAGTTGTTAGAAGTTTGACAGTCCTAGATTGTCTCTATTCTGTTAATAACTTTTGCTGTTTTGGGAGCCTAGATAGACTTCTATCCACTTTAACTTCCATTTTCTGACAGAGTGTTTATAAATGCTTGTGTAAAGACAAAAAAAAAAAAAGAAAGAAAACCCATTCTATTAATTCTACTGAATTTTTCTTATCTATCGTAGTTGTAATATCTTCAAAGAACTCTTGTGGTTAATTAAGCATGACCTCCCCAGCTTGAATTTCTGCTTGCTCTCCTAAATCAAGCTGCTTTTCTCCAGGTGTTCACCAAGGAAGAAATACTTCCCAAACATTTTATTTTCTCCCCAAATGATTTCAGGTTCCCTGGTTCATGATTTCTAGTTTTGTTGTTGCATTTTCCTCTCTGACCAGGGAAACAATACTACCAGTCACATCATTAAATGGTACCTATCAGATTTTCTCAATAAGTGGGGACATCCTCAACACTGCTTCTAGGGACCCTTGCCCCTTCTTTTCCTTGTTTCTGTTGCTGTATTTGGGCTAGGAGAGAATTACACATTTTTTTTCCCACAGCTTGAGAATACTGAATTATGAAGGTACCCAATCATGTTATTTTCCTCAATACTTTTCAGTTGAAAACATGAACAGATATCTATCTATCTAGCTATCTATCTACCTACTTGTATCTATATATCCTTTGTTATATACAACACCCACATTACTCATAAACTTTAGTGATTGTACTTTGCTAAGAAGTGATATATAGTAAGAGTAGTTCACCACAATTTCATTTGTGAATTCCTAGAGTGAGGATGCTTGATTCAATGAAAGGGGCAAGCATCTAATAGGGGATCCCCTGCAACCATTGCAGATGACAAGACCTAGAGAGTTGACTAAGGCAGGGAGTGGTTCAGTTACTTGCCCAAGGTCAACATAGCTAGTACATAAGACTCAGGATTTGAATCCAGGTCTTGCTTCTTCCAAATCTGTTACTGCTCCATAACTCCAAATGTTATGTGGAAATAACTCCAAAGGTTATAAGGGAAAAGTCAAAAGTGATAAAGAGATTGAGATTCTTTTGAATCCTCAAGCCCCTAGTATGAATGAATTTCATTATATTCTTGGTATTTTATGATTTTCTTGACATGAGTATTCTCTCTACTGATACACATGTTTTTATTCCATGAAATTCTTATCCAAATATGTCAATAAAAATAGAGGACCTATCTACCATATTAAAGATCTGCCTTTGGCTCATTTGCTGTCCTAGTATTGCCATGATAAACCACAACTCAGGATGGCCACCTGTTGTTTCTCATTCTCCATTTATGACCAGCTCAGCTGCTTTTCCAATCAGATATGTCTTCAATGGTACCTTTTATATCACTTCTTATGTATACATCATCATTCATAACAAGCCCCCATACATGTTTCTATTGCCACTTTCCTGACTTACAAATAGATTCTAATATCTTTTGGCCTAAGGCATTACACTACTCTTCAGGTACTTATAATTCTGATTCTAAGGTTGTATTGTTTCATGATTTAAAACAGCCTTAGGAAAATATTAGTGGCAACAAAAGGAATATTTGTAGCAGTGAGTGGTTTAAGATGATTAATAATTTTGTAAATTGTATTACAATTATTTATGTGCATGTAGCAGCCCCCTGCAGGCAACATGAAGTTGAAACTATGTTTTTTTTTTTCCATCAAAGTACCCTAACAGTACCTTGAACACAGTAGGTGCTTAATATTTATTGGATTTAAATGAATTTACTTGCAAAAGAGGATGACAAAATAAAAGGTATTTTATATAACACATTACATCTTGATAAATTGGAGTCTTAAATATATTTTAATAATAGTGGGGAGGGCTTCAGTAACTGACATATGGTGATGACCCACCATACCTAACATAGAGAGGCAGGATGATATTGTGAATAGTGGGCCAGTCTTGGAGTCAGGGTTCAAGTTCACCCTCTTGATACAAACTAGCTATGTGACCAGGGGCGATTCATTTAACTTCCTTATTGTCCCAGACCAGGCAACTCCCTAAGACAATTAAGTTACAAACTGTATTATTCTTTTACATTAGTGAGGGAAATTTTCATACCAATTAAATCATAGCTCTGGATAAAAGATTTTTAAAAATAATTTTGGTCATTACTATTGTTATTCCTCAACAAACATTAATATAGTATCCTATGAGTAATTATTCATGCTTTAGAAATGTATCATTTGAGTAATACCTTTGACTCCAATAGCAAGGCCAAGAGTGTCATATCATAGTATAAGTCAGTCAGCAGTCAACAAACATTTATTAATCACTTACTATGTGCCAATCATGTTGAAATGGACCTTGGTAGCCATCTAGTCCAGCCTGTGAGAGAATCTTCACTATCACATATGACCAAAGCATTCATCTAGCCTCTGGTTGAAGATTTCTAATATCGGAGGAATCCATGACCTCCTTTGACAACCCACTCCACTTTTGGTTAATTCTAAATGTTAGGAAGTTTTGCCTAAAATAGAATAAATTCATGTCTTTTAAAATTCTACCTATTTCATCTAAATGTGCCCTATGCATTCAAATGGAACAGGCCTAAAACCCTCTTGTACATGACAGACCTTCAAATACTTGAAGAGAGCTATCACACCCTCACTTATGAATCTTCCTTTCTCCAGACTAAATAGATGGTTTGCCAATGTTCAAAGCCTTCACCATGCCAATTGTCTTGATTTGGTTGATTTTTATTTTATCAGTGATTTTCTGAAAATGTGATTCATAGAACTAAACACATTACTCCAAATAGAGACTGAACAGGTCTAAGTGAAGTGGAATTATCTTCTTTCTGCTCCTAGAAATGATATCTCTCTTAATGTAGCCTAAGATCACATTAACTTTTTTGGGTGCTATTTCATACTTTGAATCAAAATGAACTTTTAATCAGTCCATATAAAACACCCAAATCTTTTTCATACAAATTGCTGTATGACCATGACTTCTTCCAACTTATACTGACAAAGTTGATTTTTTAAACTAAACTGTAAAGACTTCAAATGAATCCCTATTAAATTTTATACCATAACATTCAGTCTAGTGTAATAGGCTACCAAGATTTTTCTTTAAATCTTAACCTTATCATCTAGTCCTTTTTGTCACACAAAATTTGATCATCATGGCTTCTTTACAAGTCATTAGTCAAAAACATTTAACAGCACAGGACCTAGCCCAGATCCCAACATATTTATATTAGTTTCTTCAGACAATGTTAATTTTCCTCTATACTTTTAAAAGTTTCCCTCTGTGTCTTCAGAATTTAATTTTTTGTTGTTTACCTTCCCTTTCCTCCTACATTGACTCTTCCTATGAGATTTTCATCCTTTGGGATCTTATCTATCCTTTCTCTGAATCTTTTTTTGGAAAACCTACTCTCTCAAACTTTAATTTACATGATAGAAAGTATCTGAATTTTCTTTCATTCTTTATCATAAACTCTAGGACTAGGGTTCTTGACCTAGGGTCCATGGATCTCTTGGGAGTTTATGGATATATTCCAGGTGATCAATAAGCTTAAACAGAAAATAATAAGCCCTACCTTTCATTTTTAATGACCTCTGATTGAAATGTAGCATTTCTTCAATTATGAATTGGACTATCATTATTCTGAGAAGAATCTAACAAGTTTCACCAGAACTTCCAAGAGGTCAACGACATAAAATGAAGTTTATGACCTCTTGTTCCATAATAAAGTGGTCACAATCCAAGAAATTGGCTTTCAGTTCCCCCTTGTTAGTGAGAATCAGATCCAGAATAGAACAGAATGTTTCTGTCTTGGTTCCACAGCCGTTTGAAAGATGAAATTATCATTAAGCCAAGAGCTATAATTGTCTTCTTTGAGGAATTAAGTGGAGAGCAAGAATTCCATTATAATGTGGACCCTCTATAAACTATATATGTAAATATTGGGAAAATTGTAATATTGACAGGATGAAAATAAATTGATCTGCAAAGATCAGTAATATTAATTTATTGCCAAATTAACTTCTTATTAGTAAATTATGAGACCAATTGTTAATTCGTTATTACTACTATATTATTAAACTAATAATTATTGAACTAATGAACATTTATAACATACTTTAAGGTTTGCAAAATACTTTCATCACCACAGCCCTATGAGATACATAGCACAAGAACTATCATTTCCACTCTATAGATCAGCAAGCATATATATTCATCATATAAGACATTCCCTGAAGACAGAGACTCTGTTTATTTATTAGTAACAGGTAGGTGGTACAGTGGAGAAAGCACTGGGCCTAGAGTCAGGAAGACCTGAGTTCAAATGTGGCCTTAGGCACTCACTAGCTGTGCGACTATTCGCAAGTCATTTAACATCTGCCTCAGTTTCCTCAACTGTGAAATGGTGATAATAAGAGTACCTCTCTCCCAGGCTTGTTGTGGGGATCAAATGAGGTAATATTTCCAAAGCTCTTAGCACAATAATTTACACAAAATAGATGTTTAATAAATATTTATTTCCTTTCCTTATTCCCTTTATTTTACTTGCCTTGTAGAATGCACAGACCTGCACCACACCAACATGGACAACAGATGTTTAGAGGAAGGATGATCAGCTTGTTTATTTGTGACATCAACTAAGTAATATTTTGTTTCATCTAAATAATCACCATCCACATCCATAGTAGCAAAAATATTGAGTAAAGATAATATGGGGGAAAGTGTAACAAACTTGGAGATAAGAGATGTGGATTTGAACTCCTCTCTGATTATTATTAGCCGATTGAATGTGGGCAAGTTTTTTAACATTGGTGAGTTTTAGTTTCTTCATATATATAATGGCCTAATAATATCTATACTACATAATGAGTATCAGTTATTATCCTATAAATATATGTATAACTGGGTTGTTTGAAATTTCATGTGAAGTATAAAGCTGGGAACAAGAGCTTTACAGCTCCAAACTCCTTGACCTGGCTTTCTATAATCCATCCAAACCCAGATTTTGTATTCACACATTTTATTATAAAATCAAGTAACCTCCAGTCTTCCATTTACTCAGAGTTATTGAAAAATGTATCAGGAAATAGAATTCCAGTGTAAACAAATTATTTTTTAATGATTGAGAACCTAATATATCTAGAAATCAATGTCAATTTCAAAAGTTCATAAAAGGGAGAGAGGAGTTTAAGCTATGCAAAACAAATACAATTTTAATTTGTTTCCTTTCTTAATCAAATTCTATTCTGTCTTCTATCGTTTGAGTTTTGGACTTAGGAAATTAGGAAGACCTGATTTCAAATTCTTCCTCAGACACAAGCTTAGTGATCCTGATCAAATTAACTCTGACTCAGTTTCCTCATCTGTAAAACTAGATAGACTCACTGGTCCCTAAACTTGTTTTTAGCTCGAAATATATAATCTTATGTGGTCCAATTTATTTACATATAGTACAAGGAAACACTGGACAAAAGAAGTATATGTGAGAAATCTGCCTCCAAAAAAATGAACAAGATGGAATAAAAATCTCACGTATGAACTCTAATTATCTCACAATCTTCTAGGGAGGATTCCTAGACAAGGTTATTACTAAGATGGAATGATCAGAACTTTGCCTCAGAGTGACAGAATTTTGAGTGCTGATAATCTATCATTTAGAAGCAATTGAATTTCTCATGAAGTTAACAGGAACAATTAGTTAAGATATGAAGCTACTGCCTTAGTCCAGGCAAGTTTGGCTGAAGGACTGCAGCCTCCCAAACATGGTCCTTGTGATCTCCTATGGTTTCTGCCTTGATTTGAGAATTCATTTTGTGCTACTTCCCCCAGGCATAAAAATTGCTGGTTAAAGCTCTGTTCCCCAATGGCAGGCTCTCCAGAGGGAAAATATGGAGGACACAGGGAAATAAGGCCTTTAATATTAATTAAAGGTCAAGTCCCTAGTCCCCTCTGAAATCATTAAAGAACTAGCTGTAGATAATTGAGCTTTCACAGATAATGAAATATTTCTTTTTTTCCCCCTTAAATATACATTTCTCCAAATGCCTTAGAGCTTCCTTTGATTTTTATTAAAAAATTCCAGATATTCCAACAATAATTTTCAGATTCTGATATAGTTTACCTATAGACTATAGATTTATAATTCAAAGAACAACAAAAAGCCTCAGATATTTTTCAGTTAAAATATCATTATAAAATAATTTATTAGTCTTACTTTATGAAGTTTTTCTTTTTAGATGGTTATTTTTACATCTCCCAGGATGCATGATGATGCTGTTTTTTTTCTAGAGTGATAATGAATGAATAAATAAATGTATGCAACAAAATCACCATCATTTGATGATCCATGTGGTTTATACCATGGGTTATAAAACTATGGCCCTTGGATCAAATAGCAAAAAATAAAATATTGCTCAAAGGGCCATATAAAAAACAGGCAGTAGGCCATATTTGATCAGCAGGCCACAGATTGCTGACTCTTTTGTCTGTACCCTTATAGCTTATGTCAACTTTGGAATCACTTGTCACCTAAACTCTGTGGATAAAGTCAATCTGTCACACATAAATGACATTCCCAATTTACCCCCCCCAACACCCATTTCTACCCTAACCAAGAGGTTGTAATCAACTTAGTTTGGAAGAGGAGCAGAAGTAAATGTTGGAATTAAAAAAATTTCCATTCACATATTTTATCCACCTGCTTACTAAAAATTCTAGAACCCCACCAGTCTAACATCTTATACCCCTGGACATAAGGACATGACCCTGGGCATAATCTCTACAATCCCAAAATAAATCTAGCCTCCAAGGTTTCAGAGGCAGCTAGAGACCTAGAGTGTCAATGTTCAATGAATTCATGTTTTATAGGCCATTGGCCATAGGGTTTATTAATGCTTAAAAACCAGCATGTTTCTGTAGTTTGTTGAAATATTGAATAGTGATTAATTCTTTTTGGCTAGTTTTTCTTTGTATTATGTGACAGTTTAATAATTTTTTTTTCTGAATAAATGTACAAATTGTACATGATTCATGTCTCAAGATTTTTTTTTCCTCACCTAAAATCATAAGTAATTAATAAAGTTAAAGACTGTATTAAATAGTGACTATATTACCCATAAAATAGATTGTTTGGGCTCTACTTGCCATTTTATTTAATTCTCCTGGGGCCATAACCTTTATAAAGAAGTATTTCTTGCTGGGAAGGACAAAGGGAGAAAAAATTCCAATTTCCATAGAGTATATCAAGTTTTGCTTTTATAGTCATTTTGAAAGAAGAGTTGATCCCTTGTTAAAAAAAAAATAAACGGCTACCCGTGGCATACTTCTCTACTTACGATTATCTTGGTAAAGGTATCAAGCACAGAGAGTTTCTGAACTCAAGCTGCCTTGTTCAATTCAATTTGAAGGAGTTGATACTACATTGGCAAGAGCACTGAATTTGAAGTCAGAGAACATGGGTCAAAATCTGGGTGCTGCTATTTTTCCTATGGCAACCTCTGACTTTTGGCAATTCATCTAACTAGAGTTCACTTTTCTCATCTGTAAATTCATAGTTAGATTCAAATTTCTAATCCAATCCAATTCAACATTTATTAAGCACCTAATATACATAAAGCATACTAATACTTTGATAGTATACAACATGGTGCTATTGAATGATGTAAACATATTGAACTGGAGATTATTCACTCGAGTCTTGACCTTTTTAAATACAGAATGGCTTCTCTAGAGCCCTATCTGACCTTTCTGAGTCCTTTGTATATCCCACTACAGTTAAACATGGCTAGTTTTCCCTCATTTTATCCTCTGTCATCTTCTATGCTCCCTATCCATCCAGCCTGTCCTGGTTGTCAAATTCTACAACCATAGTTAAATCAATTTTGACATTGCTAAAGGAAAGAGTGAATCTATGACCTTATAGCTCCACTCACTGTCCCAGTAAAATTTCCAGTCCAAAACAGAAATCTTTGACCACTATTCCCTCTACAGATATTGTTTTATCCCTTTAGAATATAAACTTCTTGAAAATGAATACATTTTTTTTGTACATGTATCCTCAGTACTTGGTTCAGTACAACCACTTAATAAGTGAACATTCATTCATTCATTCATTCACTCATTCATTCATTCATTCATTCATTCATAGGTGTACATACAACATGTTATAGATGTTCCCAGATGTGCGGGCATATCTTCACCATATTCTATGCATACATATGGTACATATGAATGACTAGGGCCCTATGAAGGAGTGTTACAACCAACTGCTATTAGCTCTTTGGTTTACTGAGATTTATCCTAGATTTGAAGTGAGATGATAATAATAATAATAATAATAATAATAATAATAATAACAGATAGCATTTGTATAGTAGCTGCTATGCATGAGGCACTGAGCCAAGAACTTCATAAATATTATATCATTTGATCCTCACAATAAGCCTGGGAGATTACTGCTATTATTATCCATTTTTTTAGATAAGTAAACTGAGGTTAAATGACTTGCCCAAGGTCACACAGCTAGCAAATACCTAAGCTAGTAAGTAACTCAGGTCTTACTGACTCCAGATCCAGAGCTCTATCCTCTCTGCAATCTATCCTAAAAGTCATAGTGATGCAGTTTAGGGGTTCAGGGGTGCTGAGACCCCAAAATCACAATACGCAGGTCCTGCCTGAAACAATTCAACCCAAGCCTTCTTTCAGCCAAAGACAAGGTTTACTAAAACATCCATCATATTGGGCAGACTCTTAAGGAGTCTGAACATGGATAAGCAGTGGTTAGATTATAAGAATCTAAACAGTGGCTAGATTTGAAGAATCTGAGCAGTGGCTAGATTATAAGAATCTAAGCCTTGGCTAGATTTTAAGAATCTGAGCATCTTAATGGAGACGAGATGGACATTATATACAGAAAGACCATGGGAGAGTGGCAAAGTAGTCCATGAGGTAATAGAATTCCCAAGGGTGGGAAATGGAGCCTAGGTGGGACCAAGGGTGGGAAGTGGCCTGGGGCGATAGGGAGGCAAGACAATGGAGGGGAGATTGGGTGTAGTCACAATTAAAGACCAGTTGATAGGGTTATAGCCTCAGGGGAACACCAGAGATTCGGCCATGTGGGAAAGTCCAGGGTTTTTCCTTTCTGGGGCCCAGATTCCAACCCCATCAATAGGACCTAGAGTGATATCCTTGTGCTACTTAACAGACATTTAAACTTAGTTAAATTATTTTACTTTATTAGACCTCAAATACTTCACTTATAAAATGAGATACTAGATTAGATGATCTTTAGTTTCCCGCCATCAGGCTATTGCGGTAATGAAGGTGTGAGTTGATAGGGGCCTGCACTAGAGTGTTAGCAGTGTCAGAGGAGAAAAGGGAGCACATTTGGGAGATGTTACAAAGATGAAATCTATAGGCCTAGTCAATAGCTTGGATGTGAGGGTTGGTGGAATGAAAGATAGTGAGAAATCCAGGATGACTAGGAGGGTGCAAGTCTGAGAGATTGGGAGGACAACATTCCCTATATAGTAATAGAAAAGATAAGAAAAGGTGAAGGTTTAAGGGGAAAGATAATGAGTTCTGTTTTACATATATTGAATTTAAGATGTCTACTTGACAACCAGTTTGAGATGTCTGAAAGGCAGTTGGAAATTTAAGACTGTAGGTCAGGAGAGAGACAGATTGGAGCAAGAAAGGTAGATTTGAGAATCATCAGCATAAAAATGGTAATTAAGTCCATGGGAGTTAAGAGATAGCCAAGTGAAGTAGTATAGAGGGGGTAGAGAAAAGGTTCCAGAACCCTGGCACCTACAGTTAAAAGATGTGATCTGAAGGAAATCCAATAGAAAAGATAGAGAGGGAGTGGTCAGACAGACAGGAAAAAAAAATCAGGAGAGATTGGTGTCCCAAAAAGCTAGCAGAAAAAATATATCAAGGATTGACATTTATAACAGCAAAGTAATTTAAAGATCATTCAATTCAACCCATTTACAGATGAATAAATTGAGGCCTACAAAGGTAAAATTACTCAGCCCAAGGACATGCAGCTAGTATTTTAAATGTAAAAATGGAATTTGAATCAAGGTCCTTCAAATCAAACATTATTTCCGCTGCACAAAGGACCTATTCATTCCTTTATTCATTTAACAAACTTTTTTTTGTAAGCACCTAATGTATTCAGAGCCTGGTGCTGTGTTCTGGAGATAGGAAGTTTAGATAATTACCAATCTTTATTCAATTAGTAAAAAACATTTTTGGGGGTAAATTATTGCCACTATTTGACTATATCTAGTCCTTCCACCCATGTGAATTTCATGATAAATCAATTAATTCTTTATATTATTTTGTTTTGATTCATGATGAAATAAAACTTTTGTGAAAGAGTTTAGATTTTTTAAGACAGATTTTCTTTCTTTTTTTCCCTCCTTGTCTCTCTTTTTTATTAAAGTCTTTTGTTTATAGAAGAGTATCCCATTAAGTCATTATTATTGTCATGGCTTAACCTAAGTACACCATACCAGGGAATACTCTGAGATGGACTTAACTGAAAATAATCAGCTGAAACGTAACTATAGCAGTAAGATGCACCCCTCCCCCTTTACCACCCCCCAAATTCCTTACTTTTAATCATTCAAAATGTGATAGATGATGTGTAGATCCCAAACTCTCAATGTCCAAGGACTCAATGATTCTGGGTAGATGGCTAGCTTCTAATTCTCCTTCTAGAGCAGCAAATCTGTCTGCTAAGCTTAGGTTTTCCCTGTTTAAAAGCCAGGACTGGAGCATGGAGATGAAATGCCTTATTCTGATAAATACAGTGATATTTTCCATTGGTATCTCAGAGGATAAGTTGGCCCATGAGGCTGTTCAGTATCCTAATGTCATATGTTTATTGAACAAAGGTAGAATCATATGTCTTGTTGTCTTGGCATACACTGTAACTGATTCACATCCATGAGTGAGGTAGCCTTTTAATTTTATTTTTTAAAATAAATGTGAGATCCCTTCCTCCCCTATACTCTCTGCTTAAGCCTCACTTAGGAGTATGACTTATTGAGGAATGTATTTTTGAATTTTACATTCCATTATTGTTTTTTGTCCTCATTTTTATAGGATGTATATTTTATATATATATTGTATTTGTTGATTTGTAGCAAGTTTGTTGTACATTTAAATTTTATAACATATAATTAAAGAATCACAGATTTGGAAGGGGGATATTAAACGTCATCTAGTCTAATCAACCTCTCTATTTCTTTTTTCCCCTCAATAGCTTCTTTTTGTTTTTAACCTCCCCTCCCTTCATATTCCACAAGAAGCCATTTTTTCTAATTTGACTTTTCTCCATGAAAAATAGGCCATCATCTTTGGGAGGGACCATTACAAAAGTGCAAGGATGAGAATACAGGAGATACTAAAAATCTTAGAATTGGAAGTGATCTCAGATGTCATATAATACACTCCTCCAAGCATATTTTGGTCCTCTCTCTAATGTCCAGACTGTGCTTGAATACTTCCAGTCATAGTAAACTCACTACTCCTATGGAAGATATACTCTATTATCTGACAGTTATCTATAGTTGGCATTGCAAAGAAGGGAGAAAAGTAGATTATTCTGATCTCTTTTTTATATTCAAGCTTTATCATTATAATTACACAATGTCCACTTTCGGGTTTGGTGTTTCCTCACTCCCTATTTCTGTTCTTTCCGTTTACATTTCTACAGTGCTTATATATACTATTTTCCTGGTTCTACTTACTTCACTTTGATCCATTTAAAAAAAGTCTTCCCATGCTTCTCTTTATTCTTCACAGTTATTATTTCTTATGACCCAATAATACTGAATTATATTAATATACCACTGTTGTTGGGTTGTTTTTTGTGTTTTTTTCCCCCATTCTCTGATTGATGACACACTTTCATTTTGAACTAGTTCTCTGGATATGACTCTTTTTCTTACAAAAGAGATCACTTTTTTTTATTTTTATACCCAAGGCTCCCATACATAGTGCCATTCCTTTATAAGTTTACAAAATCTTTCATTTACTTTCATCTTATTTCATCTACTATAATATAAAATGAAAAAAAAGTTTTTATAAAATGGAAATACTTTAGGGTACAAAACATTTTCTACATCCAAATTCATTAAGGCCTTTTATCAAAAAGCCCAAACAGTGAAAAATGTTATGACAGAAGGGTTCAAGAGAGATATCACAAAGAAGGTGTCATTTGTATAAAAACTAGATTTCAGTTTGTGGTAAAAAATTGATTTTTCTGGAAAATAAAGTAAAACTTTTTATTTTCACTTTAGCTATCGTGTGTGGGTATGTGTGTCTGTCTGTCTGTCCGTCTGTGTGTATGTGTGTTTTAGGGTCCCACAATATATATATTTTTCCTGCTGTGGGAGAGTTATAGATGACAGTATCAAAGAGTTCATATGTTGCTATCTTTTTCTTATAAATGAAGTGTCTGATAATCCAAAAGGAATGGCTTATCATTATGAGAATAATTACTTCCCTCCACTACAAGGCAAACAGGCTTATTCTTCAGATTATCCTCCCAATTGTCTGTGCTTTTGCAGGTCTGCCTTTATTGAGTAACTACTTTTACTTCCTAGTTATAATGAAACTCACCACTTGTATCAGAATCTGCCATTGTCTGCTATTTTCTCACTTCTGAATGGTATTAAAATGGAACTCATCCGTCCTTCTTCATAAAGGTAACCTAAACAAAATATGCAACCTTTATTTATTCTTATGGTATTATTTCCAATTAGTGTATTAACATTTTAAAATTCAGGTCAAATACAACCCTTCCCCTGGTAGAATTAAAACTGTAATTACTTCTTTGCTAACAACTAGAGTCATAGAAGCCTAATCATCATCTGAAATGTCATCTATTCCAACCCCCTCATTTTACAGAGGAAGAAACTGGAATGCATCATTATAAAAATAACCCATTTTTGATAGTTTAAAAATTGTGAAAGTGATCATTCATGTCAATCATTAAGATTTCATTACTTTACTTGGCATATCCTTTCATACAATCACAGAAACTAAAAGTTGATGGGGACCTCAGGTGATTTCCAGTCCAACATTTGTACAACTTCTTCAACAAATGGTCCTGTAACCTCTGCTTGAAGTCTTCTGAGGCGGAACCTAGTGTCTCCCAAAGATACCTGTTCCATTTTGAGAAAGCTCTGAGAATTAGAAAGTTTTCCCTTAGAGGAAACTTAAATCTACTTCTCTTCAATATCTAACTATTATTCCTAGTTTTGTCTTCCTATGCCCATGTCTAAGTTCTCATTTATCTGACAGTCCCTCATATACTCCAACACAACTATTATTTTTTTCTGAGTAAAAGAAAAAAATATAATCTGTTGAATGTATAATTTTTATTCTATTTAAGAAGTCTTAAGGTTGAAATTAGAAGAATTATTACTCCTATGGTTATTGTAGAATAACCTGAAATAGAGAGATGCTAAGAAAGATTACAATTTATCTTTCCAGACTTACACTTACCTTCCACTCTAGTTAAACTAGACTGCTCATTGGCCCTGAAACCAAATGTATTTTTTTTTCATTTCTGTACATTTGTTCACATAATTCAACTTATCTGGAATTCCAGCCTTGCTTCTCACCACATATCCAAATCTGACCCAAATCCATGTGCCTTCTTCTCCACTAAAAGACTGTTCTCATTGCCAGTAGTCTTCTTACCCTTCAAAATCCTAAAGTAGTATCTGTGCCATTCATTTGCCTTTTATTCTGGATGGTGTGATTATCATCACTTACCCCATCCTGCTATTACTCTTTTGTAACCAAAGTTCTTTAGACTATAGCACAGGTGGCTAAAATAAGTACCTTTTGTAATTAAACATAAGTACTAGGATGCAAACTCATCTTCTGCAGATGTACTGAAAGAATTTTCAGGAAAATTCTATTAATGGATAGGGCATCAGGTGTGATGCAGATCTCTTGGTATTCCCACCTTAAAAAAAAAATTTCCATTAGATCATTCTATTTTATTTTTTTTTCATTCTATGTAGATTTGAGGTTATGTGTATTTGGTACAGTGACAAATATTTAAAATATTGATCTTAAAATTTTATGAATTGATGTTATATCTGGGCAATTGTAGCCAACAGTTCAGTATGTGATAATGATCCAGTTTCAGTACAATTTATCCAGAGCCCTCCAGACTATTTTAGGTTAGAATAACAGTGGCAACAAAATATTATTGTTGTTATTCTTTTTTTCTTCCACATTTTTTATTTTTATTTTTAACACGTGTTTTTAAAACTTTGGGTTATAAATTTTCTCCCTTCCTCTCTCTCCACTCACCATCATTGGAAAGGCAAGCCTCTTGATAGAGGTTATAGATGTGTAGCCGCACAAAACCCTTCCATAGTAGTCCTGTTGTGAAAAACTAAGTATATTTCCCTTCATCCTATCCTCCCCACCCCATTTATTCTATTCTCTCTTTTGACCCTGTCCCTCCTCAGAAGTGTTTGCTTTTGATTATCCCCTCCTCCAATCTGCCCTCCCCTCTTTGAACCCCCTGCTCTCTTATCCCTTTCCCCCCTTATTTTCCTGTAGGGTAAGATAGATTTCCATACCCAACTGAGTGTGTGTGTTATTCCCTCTTTAAGCCAAATCCTATGAGAATAAGATTCACTCATTCCCTCTCATCTTCCCCCATTTCTCCTCCACTATAAAAGTCTTTTCTTGTCTGTTTCATGTGAGATATTTTACCCCATTCTACTTTTCCCTTTCACCTTCTCCCAGTATAATCCTCTCTCACCCCTTAATTTTATTTTCAAGATATCACCCCTTCATCTTCAACTCACCCTGTGCCCTCTATCTATCTATCTATACATACATATACTTTTTCCCTCCCACTACCCTAATACTGACAAAGGACTCACGAGTTACACATATCATCTTTCCCTGCAAGAATGTAAACAGTTCAACCTTAACAAGTCTCTTATGATTTCTCTTTCCTGCTTACCTCTTCCATGTTTCACTTGAGTCTAGTATTTGAAAGTCAAATTTTCTATTCAGCTCTGGTCTTTTTCACAGGAATGCTTGAAAGTCCCCTATTTTATTGAATGACCATTTTTTACCCTGAAGGATTATATTCAGCTTTGCTGGGTAGGTGATTCTTGATTGTAGTCCTATCTCCTTTGCCCTCCAAAATATATACTCCATGCCCTCTGGACCCTTAATGTAGAAGCTGCTAAATCTTGTGTTATCCTGATTGTGTTTCCACAATACTTGAATTGTTTCTTTCTGACTGCTTGCAATATTTTCTCCTTGACCTGGAAATTCTGGAATTTGGCTAAAACATTCCTAAGAGTTTTCCTTTGGGGATGTCTTTCAGGAGGTGATTTGGTGAATTCTTTCAATTTTCATTTTGCCATGTGGTTCTAAAATATCAGGCCAGTTTTCCTTGATAATTTCTTGAAAGATGATGTCTAGGTTCTTTTTTTTTTTTTTGATCATGGCTTTCAGAGAGTTCAATAATTTTTAAATTCTCTCTCCTGGATCTATTTTCCAGGTCAGTTGTTTTTTCCAATGAGATATTTCACATTATCTTCTATTTTTCCATTCCTTTGGATTAGTGTTACAGTGCCTTGATTTCTCAAATTGTCACTAGCTTCCAATTTCTCCATTCTAATTTTTAAGGAAGTATTTTCTTCAATAATCTTTTGGACTTCCTTTTCCATTTGGCCAATTTTGCTTTTTAGGGCATTCTTCTCCTCATTGGTTTTTTGGACCTCTTTTGCCATTTGGGTTAGGCTATTTTTTAAAGTGTTATTTTCTTCAGTATTTTTTTGCATCTCCTTTAGCATCACTCTCAGTGTTTCCTCTACTTCTCTTACTTGCTTCTCAAAATCCTTTTTGTGTTTTTCCATGGCCTAGGACCAATTCATATTTTTCTTGGAGGCTTTGGATGTAGGAGCTTTGACTTTGTTGTCTTCTTCTGGTTGTATATTTTGATCTTCTTTGTCACCAAAGTAAGATAATATAGTCTGACTCTTTTTGCACTGCTTGCTCAAGATCCTGGCCAATTACTTGGATTATAAACTCTTTGTTAAGGTAGGAGTCTGTTTCTAGTGTGTAGAATGTACTGTCTCAAGCTTCAGGTATTTTGTGCAGCTGTTTTCAGAGATACTTCTAGGGACCTGTAAATTTTCAGTTCTTCCAAGGTGCTATGATCAAGGGTGAGGTGTTTATTCTTTTCCTGGCCTGTGCTATGGTCTATGAGCACTCTTTTCTGTCTTGGAACTGTGAGGAGGGTTTCCTCTCCACAGACACTACAAGCTCCACCATGCCAGCGCTCCTCCTTGCCCCAGGACCAACACCCAGAACTGTGACCCAGATCCAAGTACAGCAAAGCAAGAGAATCCTGCATAGCAGAGAGATTCCTGCAATCCTCCTCTGACCAGCCACTAAATTTCCCCTCTGTCTATGGGCCGGAAACTCAGGAGGCAGAGGCCACCCCAGGGAATGGGGCTGGAACCCCACTGTGCTTCTCTTTCAGCACCGCAGAAACAGACTTTTCCCACTGACCTTCTAAGTTGTCTTTGGCATTCATGGGTTGAGAAGTCTGGAAACCACCACAGCTGCCCATGATTCAGTCCTCTGAGGCCTGCTCCAGGGTCACTGTGGCCTACGTGCCCACACAGAACTACGCTCCTCTCCCCACCCAGCATGATATACCTTTCCGATCAAGCATTCAGGTTATCTTGGGCTGGAAATTTGTTTCACTCTGTCTTTTTTGGGTTCTGCTGCTTTAGATTTTGTTTAGAACCATTTTTTATAGGTATTTGCAGGGGTTTGGGGGAGAGCTCAAGCAGGTCACTGCTTTCACTCTGCCATCTTGGCTCTGCCCCCCCCATTGTTGTTATTCTTATCATCATCATCATCATTATCTTTATCTCATTTCTGTAGCACTTAAAAGTTTAAAAAATGTCTTCTTCACACCAACTCTGTGAAGAAGTTGGTGAAAATATTATCCTTATTTTACAGATGAGGAAAATAAGAGTTAGGGAGTTTAAATCTCTTTTGAAGGGTCATAAAGTTGGGATCAGATCTGGGATTGGAAACCACATCTTCCAGTTCCAAGTCCAGTATTCTTACCATTGCATCTCAAGCACCATTCTTACCATCTTATTACATCTCATCTTGCTTGAACTATTATTTTTCTCTTCTGTTGTTATTTGACTTTTTATATGTATCTGTCTTTTCCTACATAAATTGTAAACTCCTAGAGGGGCAGGGGACACACCATGTTGTACTCTGAAATTTCTTGTCCAAAGTACATAAAAAGGTAATATTTTTCATTCATTTATAGATGAGTATCCAAAAATTTAACCATGTTGGAGTCATACTGTCATTAATTTTTAGCACAAGAAGAAACTTTAGATTATCTAGCCCAAAGAAGAGTTTATCAAGAACAAATCTAGCATTTTAAAGAAAAGGAAACCAAGGGAGAGACAGATGATATCTCATAGCTTATTAAGAGTAGAGCAAGGAATACAACTTATGTGGCTAGAATTCTAAAGTGGTCTTCCACACCACCCCATACTTCAAAGTTTCCTTTTTGCATGAGGATATAACATTTCAACATTGTTCAGTACAATGTGCTCCATCTGCATCATTATCCCTCAAAAGCCTTAACTCCCCTCAAGGCTCAACTAAGGTTCCACTTTGTCAGTGAATCACCTCCTGATCTCCCCAGTTATTAGGACTTTCTCTCCCTCAATTAATCTTGCATTTACTTAACTATTTTTGTTCTCCCCTGTAAACTTCTTGAGGGCTGGGGACTATTTCATTTTTGTGTCCCTGGGCATAGACAATGTTTGAAGCAGATGCTTAATAAATGTTTTTGTAACTGAATACAATTGGAATTCAATTCAATATGAAATTATATCATCCTTTAGCAGATTTAGTAACAGCAAGTAATTTGCTTTAAGTTTGAATTATTAAATATTGTAGATAATTCATTAGTAGCTTCTTTGCTTATTATAGACTCAAAATTCTACCTGATTTAAAAAGCATCAAGTTATTTGTTTAAAAGAAGTCAAAGTAACCACGTTCCCATCTCCTATTATTCTGTCTTACACTTGAGATTTTTTCAAAGTCAATAATTGTCAAAACTGTGAATGATGATATGTCTTTTACTATTTAGTAGATTTAAGAAAATTATTTTGATTATGTTATAATAAATCCCATAAGAAGAGAAAGGAAGAAAGAAAAAAAGAGGGAATGTTATAACAAAAATTTATTTGAGAATTCCTTGATAAAAAAACATTTCTTTCTACTTTTCTTCTTTGAGATAGATGTTAAGTCCAAGTGAAATATGTTTACATATTTTTCAATTATCTCTATAGTAGGAAATAAAATAGTGAAAAATTATAAAAATGTTCAAATTAAATATAAATGTGGATGTTCCAGTGAGCAGAAAAGAGTAATATTTTCCTTTCCTGTTCAATGCACTTGTTTTCAGTTGGTATGTCACATCAATTTCTTGGGTTGGATTGAATTAGCATATGAATGAAAGGCAAAGAGATTGGGTAATAATAATAATAGTTTGGATTTATATTTTGCTTCATGGTTTGCAAAGCACTCTGCTTATATTGTCTCCTTTGATTGATTTTATCAATTGGGTATAATAATAAAGTGGCAGCATGATTGCAGTAGTTAAAGTGCTGAACTTGGAGCCTTGAAAAGAGCAGGATTTTAGAGAGGTAATGAGGAGAGACAACCATCTAGATCTGGAGGACAATTTATGCTAATGCAAGGAAATACAAAATGAAATGTTGAGTATAAAGAACAACTAATAGTATAGATTTGCTAGACTATGATGTTTTTGAAGGAGAATAATATGAAATAAGGTTAGAAAGTTAGTGGGAACCAAATTGTAGTAGGCCTTAAATATGAGGTTAGGGGGGTGTTTTGCTGTTGTTGTTTTGTTGTTTTTTTTTTTTTTTTATCTTAGAGACAATTGGAAACCACAGAAATTTTCTGAGCAAAGGAATTACCTCTGCCTTAGAATTAATATTTTGGTAGTTCTGTAGAGCAGACCTGCTTGACTTGGCAATAAGTAAGGGCTAAAATTAAAATAGGTTAAACTTCTTCGGGTCACAGATAGGTTAGACTAGAGACAGACTGATGATGGTTGGTGGTCAGGGTCATGTGACAAACAAGTGAATATGTAGTGGCAACCCTATATTTTTCAATTTTCCGTGGACCTAATCCTTTGGCAGGCTGCAAGTGACCAGCGGGCCATAAGTTGTGCAGGCCTGGTGTAGAGAGTGAATTGGAGAGGAGAGAGAGTAGAATCAAGGAAGCTGATTAGGACATTTTTATGGAGGTCAGAAAATGTGGCCATGAGGACCTAAATTAGTGAGAAGGGTGGCCATATTAGAGGAGGAAAAAGAGAAGAGAATAGAAGCAGAATTAACAAGATTGGAAACCAATTAGATATGGGAGATGGTCAAGAGTGAAGTCTAAACTTGTATATCTGGTTGACTATGAGGATGATGATGCTCTCAACAGATATACAGAGAAAAAGCAAGTTTAGAGGTGGATGGTCCTGAGTTTGAGGTGGCATATTCAGGTGGGTAATTATTGGAGTACAAGAAAGAGAATGAGACTGGCTATGTGTATTGGGGAGTAATATACATATAAAACTGAAAGTAAGTGGGAGATAGATGGGGAAGGATTTTAAGTGCTAGGTTAAGGATTTTGTATTTTAGCCTAGAGACAATAAGGAACAATTGAAGGTGTGTGAGTGCATGCATGTGTGTGTTGGGAGTTTGGAACATGGTCAGATCTGGATTTTAGGGATATCAAATTGGTAACTGTCTGAAAGAGTATTAGAGAGGGGAAAGGTTAGGAGCAGGGAGACCAATCAGGAGACTATTGCAGTATGATGCAGTATGATGCACTATATGCAGATGAGATTCTGAGCTAGGTAAAAATTTATGTGAGTATAGAGAAGGTGATGAAAAATATAGATGTTGAATTGATGAGTCTTGGCAATAGTTTGAATGAGGGAGAGACAAGAGTCAAGGAGAACTCTAAGTCTATGATGCTAGATTATTGTAGGAATGATTGTGCCGTCATCAGAAATATAGAAGTTTAGAGGAGAAATTACTTTTTGGGGAAATATAATTGCTTTTGATATGTTGATATTGATACACCTGTAGGACATCCAGATTGAGATGTTCAGCAGGATGTTGGTAATACAAGCATCACGATTCAGGAAAGGGCTTAAGGACTTTAGATATAAAAATAGATGGATAGATTTGGGAATTATCTGCAGAGAGATAATAATTGAACCAAGTAAGCTAATGAGAACTTCAAAGAGAAAGTGATAAAAAGGTTCAAGACAAGACTTTTTTTCACAAAGAGAAGGATAGAGATGATATCAAATGGACATAAGAGTGATTGACCTTAGCATAGAGCTGAACTGAATCTTGCTTGTTGACAAGAGCAAATGAGGAGGAGAGAATGGGTAAAGAAGAGGAATTTTGAGGTCAGTAGTAAGGAGAATGAGGAAGCTTATGATGACTAGCCTATACTTACTCAGTAAAATGGAGAGGGTGGGGTGGAGAAGGAAGACAGCATCTACTGAGAGAGAGATGAGAAAATCACTGAAGACATGTAGAAAAGAAATTTTGGAATATTCACTTAAAACCATGGTCCTATAACATAGAACAAGTCTTTTAAACTCAGTTTCCTTGTCTTTAAAATAGGCATAATAAAACTTGCTCGACCTAGCCCATTGTATTATCCTGAAGATCTAGTGAGACAATGAACAGAAAGCATTTTGGAAAACTTATAGAGCTATATGAATGTCAATAATTAAAATGGTTCTTCAAAGCCCCTAACTAGACCAATGCTATATATTCTGGGTCAGAACCAAAGTCAATCTTTCTAACTTTTAGCTTCACCTTGTGCCAGTGTTTATTGTTAGAATGATTTAATGGAGCAGGTGCTTCCGTTGCTAGGCAAAAAACTATCAATCTAGTGATGTTCCTTGAAAAACAGCTATGAAGCAAAATATACTGTAGACCTATAATAAGATTTCAGAGTATTTATGTCAAATAGAGGCAATGAAGCAGCTTCAGTTTTGTGATATTAGAATTTACAGTAAACAAAGGGAGACCACAAAATCGAATGCCTTTTTTTAAACAACAGATTTTTTTAAAAAAAACATTTAAAACAAATTAAAAAGATAAGCAAAAATGTGATTATTTTTATGTAAATTTAGAAATCGAGTCACCAAATTAGTATTTAGAGAGAGTTTTAACTACAGCATAAACTATGAAAAATGAACTGGTAATATATACATACATATCTTATCATAACTTTTTTTTTTTTACATGAGGCAATTGGAGTTAAGTGACTTGCCCAGAGTCACACCGCTAGTGAATGCTATGTGTCTGAGGCTGGATTTGAACTCAGGTCCTTCTGACTCCAGGGCTCTATGCACTGTGTCACCTAGTTGCCCCCAGTCACACCCTTTTGAAATGTCAAACTAGCAACTTCCTCTCTGTCACTTACCTTTTAAGGCTTCATTTTCCTCATCTGTAAAATGGGATTTAAGTGATACTTGCATCACTTGATTTAGGGCCATTGTGGAATGTTTTACAAACCTTAAGGTGCTACAAAAACATGAACTAGTATTATTTACTCCACAATTGCATTAAATGCTAAATCCATGTCCCTTAAAGTCTCTTAAAGCCTTTTAAAACTCTAAACCCTTATCACTGATGTCACTTCAAAGTAAGAAGCTCAGAAGAGTCAATTCTGATTTATAAATTTTCTTATTTAAATATGATATTAATAATTCTTTTGAGTCATAATATTAAATCTCCATCAAGACCATTCCACATTGCCTCAGTGTGGCATGAATGTGAACCATGGGCTTTCAAAGTCTATGATAAAGAAAACTTTAAGCCAAGGACCTGGAGATGTACAGAAAGTATGGCTGTGTTCTCACTATCAGCCTAGCTAAGCTGAGGAACAATCATTCCCAGAGACTTGGCTCTCAGGTGATCTTTTTTTTTTCTTGCTAACCCTACAGAATACTTTTATTATGGAATTGTTTCATAGACTGCTATAGACATGCTTAGATTGTTTAGGTGGTTATTAAACACCAGAACCTTAAACTATAAATGTTGGAACCAATCCAACAACTAGGATCTTACTAATTTGACTCAGTGCTCCATACTCTATTCCTGAACTTTATGTGAGGAGAAGGCACAGATATTCTTGTGTTATAATTGTCCCTATATCAAGGTTGCCTGATGTCTGCTATCATTCATCTAACTCCTACCCACCTGTCAAGGCATAGTTCAAGTCTTTCATTCTCCATGAATCCTTCCTTTAACAATCTAGGGGAAAGGATATTTATCATTCATTCCACTTGTTTGGTCCTTAAAATTCATAAACTTATAAGGCCAGTCATCTATGCGTGTACAATTTTCCCAATGAAATTAAAGACTCTTTGAAGTCTTTATTCAAAATATTTTACAATCTGGTGCCACCTTATCTTTCTAGCCTGATCTCCTGTTACTCTAGGCCAGAAGTTCTTAACTTAGGTCTATGGTTAGATTTAAGGGGCTCTATGAAATTGGTTGGTTAAAAATGCTTCCTTATTTTTACTTTATTGTTGTTGTTCAGTCATTTGAGTCATGTCCAACTCTTTGTCATCATATTTGAGGTTTTCTTGGCATTGACACTGAAGTGGTTTGCCATTTCCTTCTCCAGCTCATTTTACAGATGAGGAAAATAAGGTAAACAGGATTAAGTGACTTGCCCAGGGTCACACAACTAGTAAGTGTCTAAGGACAGATTTGAACTCAAGAAGATCAATCTTCTTGACTCCAGGTCCCATGCCCTTTTCATTGCATCACCTAGCTGCCTTAATTTTAGTAACCTCTAATTTAAATTTATTATTTCCTTCAATTACTTAAAACATTATTTGGAGAAAGGGTCCATAAGCCTGCACCAGACTATTAAAGGGATGTCCATGACACATACTGTACAAGATTAAAATCTTCTACTCTAAACAATACTTGGAATGCTAACCCTACTCCTCTGCTTTTTCATTTTTTTTTCATTGTTAAGCTTGTACAAAGAAAAAAAAAATGCCCTCTACTTGAGAGAGGTAGAGTGCTTAGCACAAGAGAAAAAGTGATAGCTATTTAGTCAGAAGACCCAAGTTCAAATTTTTCCTTTGACATTTACTACCTGGAGGACAGTCATTTATCCCATCTGGACCTTAGTTGCTTCATCTGTAATATTAGGGGTTTGGGAAACATGACCTCTGAGTTCCCTTCTAACTTTAAATTTATAATCCGATGTTGTGCCAATCCTCTAAAGTCCAATTCAAATTCCATCTTCTCTTTTTGAGGCTTTCCGCAATCTCCTCCTGATGTTGCACTCCCTTCCCCTTTTCCCCAAACTTCTCTCTTACTGCCTATCTTGAGGTTTCATATAGGTCTTTGTTCTGTTTCTTCTAATGCACTCAAGAGGACTTACTGATATATTTATCTATGTTTTAAAATCTTCTCTCCTTAGATAGACTCTAAGCATTTTGAGGACAAGGAAAGGATTTTCATCTTATCTAGAGTCTATTTTCCTCAATGCTAGGAATTTTCTTTTAATTGCATCAAATCCTGCACAGTTTTTTTTTAATATATATATGAGAATCATTAGCAACAATATTTTTTTTTTATTTGTGAGGCAATTAGGGTTAAGTGACTTGCCAAGAGTCACACAGGTACTAAGTGTTATATGTCTGAGACTGGATTGAACTCAAATTCTCCTGACTCTAGGGCCAATGCTCCATTAGCAACAATCTTGAGTGGTGTATATACCACTCAATGTTGGTGTATATACCATTGGTGTATATACCATGACCATGATCTGAAGTAAGACATGTCTCAGTTTTGTATTTGGGTACCCCATGGTGCATTGTACCTATCTGTCTTCCTCCAACACTACCACAAAAATCATAGAATTTCAGAATTAAAAGAGCCCTCAGTAGCTATATAACTTGGCCTTCATTCTGTTTTAAATACAATGAACAAAAAATGAGAATAGTTTTTCATTCTTTCAGTTTTGAGCTTGACTGTGCTCCAGAGTTACCAAACAAAAATTTTTAAAAAAGTGATAACACTACACATCTGTAATAAAGTATTTGTTTCTGTGATAAAATATTGGCCAAACCATACTCCTTTCTTTGCAGAAGTGGAGGCATATGGGTGTGGAAGATTGTATGTGTTGTTAGGTATACTTGCTTGTTTTTGCTGAAATGTTTTTCCCCTCATTATTTTGAATCTTTGTTTCAAGGGGGAACTCATAGGGTTAGTGTAAGGGAAGAAAAATGTCCAGAAATGAAAATGATACAAAACAAAAATCATCAGTTGTTTAGAGGAAATGAAGTACTGACAAAGCTTGTTTAATATGGTCTGAGTGGTAACCCTAGTCAAGTCAACATGCATTTATTAAGTTTTTACTATAATCCAGACACTGTGATAAGTGCTGGGGATATTAAGAAAAGCAAAAACAGTACCTGCCTTTAAGGAGATTACAGTCTAATGAGGGAGAAAATAGTTAAATTATATATAAATAAGACATATACAAGAGAAATTGAAGATAATCTCAAAGGAAAGACACCAGCATTAAGGAGGACTAGTAAAATCTCTTTATGGGAATGAAATTTGAGTTGATACTTGAGGGAAGCCAAGAATTAGAGTTGAGAAGGGAGAGCATTCCAGGTATAGGGTGCAGTCATTGCTAATGCCTGGAGGCAGGAAATGTCTTGTTTGAGGAACATCAAGGAGGCTAATGTCACTGGATTGAAATGAATGGAGGTGGAGGAGTAATGGGTAAAAAAACTAGGAAGTTTAGGGCAAAAGCAGGAAGATCATAAAGGGCTTTGAGTGACAAAAATAAGATTTTATATTTGATTCTGAAGTTAATAGGGAGTCATTGAAGTTTACTAAATGGGAGACAGCAGTGACATGGTTAGATCTGTGTTTTAGGAAGATCACGTTGATGGCTGAGTGGAATATGAACTGGTATGGGAAGAGAGACAAGGGAAGGAGATCAACCACAAAACCCATAGGCTAGGCCTGGGTTGATAAAGGACTGAACTGCAATTCTGGTGAACAATATTTAACCTTTTAGAGATGAAAAAAAGATCATTTCCACAGGTCAAGAGTTGTATTCTTTGTTCTAGGTAAACTAAATTCAAGGCTGAAAATGTTTCTTTCCCAATGTACCTTATGTAATTTAACACCAGGAAGACAGCGGAATCTGGCTCACTGGTTTTTTTCCCCAATATTGTTTCGTGTTATTTTACTAAAGGAGTTGCCAGCATAGAAAATCAGTTTTACACTGGTTTGGGATCTTCATCTATAATTCATCACAGGCTTCGTCTTGTCCAGTGGTCTCTCTTCCTCTAGCTGCAACCTGCCTTAGATTAAAAATGGTATGGTAATTCCATTCATGAAAAAAATGTCCAAAAAGGATTAGAACAGGTAATATGACTATTGTTCACAATTTTTTAAAAACCAAAAAAACTATATGGTAGATAGTTGAGCTTCAAGTGTTCAGACAAAGAAACAAAATTTGAGTTGCTATGGAAGAGATTGAATAAACTAATTAGAAAAAGCTTCTGTCAGGCCCTTTGTATATTAATATAGTATAGCATCTCAAGGCTTCAAGTAGATTTAGAAATGGCAGAGCACCACAGAGAAGGTGTGCTACTAATCACCTACCAAAGATCTGCTGTCAAGTGGTCCAGTGGTTTGGAGTGCCAGCTGCAGAAGAAGCTTTTTCTCATGGGGTAACATTTCTCCTTCCCTGAGGGTTTAATTTGTTTCTGACTGTGAGAGCATCATGCTTTGGGCACTGTGCAAATTAAAAATATTAATGAACTGAAATAAAAAGTAAAGTAAAATGTTTTTTATTAAATCACAATCAAAGTTTATGTACATATTTCAGACTTGTCAGCCTGTCACTATGTCCCTAGGCTCAAACAGTAGGAAAAAAAATCCAACAAATTTAATTTCTCAGGGCTTATGGTTATTACTAATTTCATTTAGAAATGAGAGATGTTATGATTTCCTTTTGCAGTCCAGATGGCTACTATTTCCATGTTCACCCATAAGGGGGACTAGAAAAGGAAGTAATAGAAAAGATTTCAAAGTACTTTATTTTCAGTTTGTTATTGGTTTTGTTTTTGTCTTTGCTTTCAAATGCCATAGGAACTCAAAATTAAATTCAGCAGGTGAAGTATATCGATGCAAACATTGTTCAAGAAATCTGTGCCTGCAAAACTGGGGCAAGAACTCAAAGCAACTAAGATTAAATTGAGTGCTAAAGGGAAAACATTTCATATTCATGCATCATAATGACAGAACTCATGCCAAGGAATGTGTTATTGGTTTATTTTCTCCATTAACACTCTTTTCCCAGAATTTGGGGAAAATTGTATAGCTTATACTTTGAAAAATCATAACATTGTGTTTTGTCAAATATGTCTAATTGTTCAGGTCATTGTTAATCCTTCCCCCACAATCCATAAATAGTAGAATACATGTTTGAGTAAATTAATTTGTATGGTAACTTTATTAGAAGTTTCTGACTTCATCATTATTATCAATATTAATTATTATTATTATTTTATTCAACATGGAAAATGTAAATATTTCTTGTTTTAATAGTATTTTATTATTTCCAATTACATCTAAAACAATTTTTAGCATTTATTTAAACTTTTTTTGAATTCTCAATTTTCTCCTTCCCTCTCTTCCCTCCTCTTTCCCTAATATGGTAAGAATTTTAAATAGGTTATATATGTGCTGTCATGTAAAACATATTTCCATATTAGTCATGTTGTGAAATAAGAAACAGACAAAAAGGAAAAAAAACATGAAAGAAATAAAGAAAGTGAAAATAGTATGTTTCCATCTGCATTCAGATTCCATTGATTCTTTCTCTGGATGTGGATAGCCTTTTCCATCATGAGTCTTTTGGAATTGTCTTAGATCATTGTATTGTTGAGAAGAGCTAAGTTTGTCACAGTTGATTATCACTCAATGTTGCTGTAACTGTGTACAATGTTCTCCTAGTTCTGCTCACTTCACTATGCATCAGTTCATGAATGTCTTTCCAGTTTTTTCTGAAGCCCACTTCCTTGTTGGTAAAAAGACTTTTAAGATAACTAGTACTGATGTCCCAAAAGAGCATCTGCATTGCCAATACCCCTAGCAGTACTCTGTTCCTAATACTTCAAGTTATTTGGAGCATATACAAGATTTCCCCAGGTAACACACAATATGGAATAATATGAATGTAGATATAAGGTTGGGGATCAATTAAAACAATTAATCATCTCACTCCATTTAATATAATTAACAAAATAATCAATTCCTGATACCTCTCTCAGGTGAGACCAGTTCTGTTCAATCAATCATTTAATCAAAGGCATTTAACTAATGTACACCCTTTTATGATCTGTGTCTCTTCTATAAAATAGCAAGTGAGTTTGGAACCCAAAATTACATGTCTGGTCATTTAGAGGAACAAGAACAGTTCCAAACAAACCTCTGAGAAGAAATCACTAAGGTAGGAAGAGGAGAGAGCTCTGTGTCCATCCTCTCCCATGAACAAAGAACCAGCTTGTGAACTTCAAAAGGTTAAAAGATTTGGATTTCTTATTGACTTTTTAGCAACATCTCCAGGATATTGGTGACAGACAGTAGTGTCTGCATCTTCCCCACCCCTCAAGGTCCAGTGGAACGATGAGGATACATGTAGTGGCTGCCCTATGAGGCAATCAACCTGTCAGAGTAAGTAGGGGTTACGAGAATAGCTGTAGAGCAGTGCAACACAGATATATAGGGAAAGCAGCCTAGAAACACTATGCCAAGCAAATCTACAATTCTCTGTCATAATGAGATTTCACCAGGGTTTTTTCTCCTCCTTTCTTCCAATACATAGCTCTAAACCTGCAGTTCACTAGGCTCTCTGAACTGTGGGCTCCTACTTTCATATATCACCTATGGGCAGCCTCATATCGAAGATGAGGGTTAGGGTTTGAGGGTGGGAAGGTTGTGTCCTCAATAGTGCTATTATTAATAGAGGTAATATTCCTGTTTCTCCAACTGTTCTTTCCCCCACACACACTTAATAGTATTTTATTTTTCCAATTACATTTAAGGATAGTTTTTAACATTCACTGTTATAAGATTTTGAGTTCCATTTTTTTCTCCTCTCCCTTTGCTCTCCCCTGCCCAATACAGCATGCAATCTGATATAGGCTATACATGTCCAATCATATTAAACATATTTTCACATTAGTCATTTTGTGAAAGAAGAATCAGAAAAAAAAGGAAAAACCACAGGAAAGAAAAAAAGAGAAAATAATATGCTTTGATCTGCATTCAGACTCATAGTTATTTCTCTGGATGTAGATAACATTTTCTATCATCAGTCTTTTGGAATTGCCTTAGATCATTGTATTGCTGAGAAGAGCTAAGTCTATCAAAGTTGGTCATCACATAATGTTGCTGTTACTTAGTACAATGTTCTGGTTCTACTCACTTCACTCAGCATCAGTTCATGTAAGTCTTTCCAGGTTTTTCTGAAATCTGCCTGCTCATCATTTCTTATAGAACAAAATTGATATTATTTTGGAAGTACAGCTTAAATGAGGATGTTAAGCAGTCTCTATTCTTTCAACTTTTCTTAAGTTTGGCCCTTATATTTTTCTGTTCATATACTTTTTATTTACTGTGTTGCAATCAGCATATTTAATCAGTTGGATGACCTCTATTCCTGACACTAACCAATGACTATCAAGATAGCCTAATGCTAGGGGCAGCTAGGTGGTGCAGTGGATAGAGTACTGGCCCTGGATTCAGAAGGACCTGAGTTCAAATCCAGCCTCAGACACATAACACTTACTAGCTGTGTGACCCTGGGCAAGTCATTTAACCCCATTACCTAGCCAAAAAAAACCCCAAAAAGATAGCCTAATGCTATCAGGGTAGGTTAACTTGTTAACATATTAATTTGAAAGAGGAGTTACTAAAAAGAGAGGCATTCTCCTTGTCTGAGAATAAAACTGGACAAGCCTAGGAAGAAAATTCCACAGAAACTAAATTGCCATGACTTTTATTGAAAACAGAATGAACTAGAATAGCAAATAAGGTTGTAAATATATTTATATTTACACAGACATAGAGATAGTACTTTGCTTGTCCAATTCATCAGTGCCAAGTATGTAGACTAAAATCTAAATAATTTTCCTAAGTTTTAGAGATGTAAAAGAGCTCAGAGATTATCTAGCCCAAGCCCTTCTATTACCTACTTATATGGCCACTGGCAAGTCATATCAACACTCTGGATTGGTCCTGAATCTCCTCATCTGTAATATGTGTCTCTCTGAATCAAAACACAATGAATCTGAATAAAAATTATGATTAAACCTAACAGCCTTATTCACATCTTCTCAATGACACTGGAAGTTGCCATTTCTATGACCCTCATTTCACAAGTGAGGAATTTAAGTTTCAGAGAAGTGAAATAGACTGACTGATGTGATGCCACTAGAGTTGGACATGACAAAGATCTTATTCAAACACAGGCCTTTTGACTCCACTGCCCATGCTTTGCCCCTACACCATATTATCTTCCCCATATCAATTTTCTTTCCAGATGCTTAGGCTCCAATTAAGGTTATAATTAGCCAAGTCTGTACACAAGAATTTTCCTGACTCATTATTTACAGTAAAATGTATTGAGGAAAGAACCTGACTAGGAATCACTAGACTGACCTGACCTTAGATGAGTCATTCATCTCTCTGGGCTGTTTCCTCAATGGCCCCCTAGCTGCAAAATGAAGATATTGAAGGAAAGGATTTCTAAGGGGTCAATTTTCTGGGGTCAATATTCCAATAATCTAGCTCAGTTATCATTTAGCTTTTTGCTCCACTCAACCAAAGAACAAAACTTGGAACTACTTGGAATTACTAGGAACTCAAAAACAGATAAAAACCTGCTTAGTCATTTCTTACTATCAACCAATCAGAGGTCACAGATTAAGTGCTAGGAATACAAAGATAAAAATGTGACAGTTCCTGCTCTTGACTTTAAATTATATTGGCTTATTACCTACGAATGGGACTCCACATACCTCTCATAGACAGCAAAGATCTCTTGGCTCTCATCACCTATCCCATTCTACAAGGTATATCTAAATAAATTGAAATGCTCTTTAGCACCAAAATGACAATTTCTGGTATAGTTAAGAAATTATGAATAAGAAGAGAAGGGGAATACTGATTTGATTTAATGATTTATGTTCTCATGCATTAGGTTTGCCCATTGTAGATGCAACCTTATTCCCATGCTACTGGAAACACTCAAAAAATGTCATCTTGGTCAGAGAACTTGGTTGACCAATTTTTCTGTCTTCTTTTCTGAATTTTTAAGTTATATTTTAAAAAGCAATTGGCAGTTCTAGGGAGGAGGTAGTATGACATTCTGGAGATAAGTGTTATGGTATTGTTTGTACATACAGGAATTTTTAAGAAAAGTTGCATAACTTGAGAAATAGTATCTAGAATGAGGGAAATAAAGGTGTATGTGTGTATATTTACACATACATATATAAATATTTATAAATAAAATGATCACTTTGTATATTATGTAAATTATCATTTATATATAATGATGTATATGCAATGATCTATATAGACCTTGCTAGTTATATATAAATCAAAATAATTATTATATTAATAAAATATATGAAGTTTTATTATTGTTTATATATGTACACTCATGGATACACATATATGCATATATGTTTATATGTGTGTATAAAAACTCATTCTAGATGTGTTATGAGATTCATTAATCATGGGGGTCCTATATCAACTCCATAACATATTGAGGACCTGTATTATTATATCCAGTCAAGTTAATAAAATAAGAAAAAAATAGTGGGGCAGCTAGGTGGTGCAGTAGACAAAGCACTGGCCTTGGATTCAGGAGGACCTGAGTTCAAATCTGACCTCAGACACGTAACACTTACTGACTGTGTGACCCTGGGCAAGACACTTAATCACACTGCCTAGTCAAAAAAAAAAGCAATTTAAAATGAACAAAAGTACATAAATATAAGGAAATAAAAAAATTGTCTACATGTCAAAATATACATGTTTAGAGGCTTGTCATTCCTGCTATAATTGTGGTCAAATAGGCTGATTAAGAAAAGTTTCTAAGTTGCTCTTACTAGTCTGTAACGTAGTCATTTTGCAAATCTATAGTCTCCACATTGTTTAACTTTCTCCTCCCTAATGAACTTCTCTGTAAACGGTAGTAGTCAATAAACATTTATTAAGTGCCTACTTAAGTGTTCCAGGAACCTTTTCATGAAATTACAATTAGATATGTGTGTGTGTGTGTGTGTGTGTGCAAGCCATAAAGCACTATGTAAATGATAGCTATTAATTATTAGTAGTAGTATCTGAACAGGATCTTACAAAAGGATATCCTTTGTATGCAATCCACAAGTCCTTACTTGAAGAGTTCTAGAGATCCCAGAATATTACAATTTTGCTCAGCTTTAATTATGAGATATTAATTGTGACCACAGGAAAGTCAATTAACTTTCTTGAGCTTTGGTATCTTCATTTTTAAAATTAGGATAATAATACCTATCCTCTTTAACTCACAAGATTGTTGGAAGGAAAGTACTTTGTAAACCATTAAGTGTATATCAATATAATCAATAATTATTATTATTAGTAATAATAAAACTACACTTAATAAGGTATAATCTTTTTATCATTCAAATGACATCTTAGGATCCCAAAGTGCATTCCAGTTCTAAATTATACTGAGGGAAGATACCAAAGAAAAGAAAGCTAAAAAGGATTGGGGAATGAAAGGGGTGCAAAAAGATTCTTGGCCTATGGGGCATAGCGGAGGAAATCTAGACAGTCAGCATAGAGGCTTTTAGAGGAATGAAGACGTGGCTGTACTATGCACTTTCCTTAAAATGAAGATTCTGGGAGTAACCAACCAATCAGAGGAAGGGACGGTTGGAAAAAACAAATTGTCCTGAAATAATTTATTTCTGAAACTCATCAGAGAAGATGAAAATAAAATAATAACAACAACGATATCAACCACAATGGATATATAACTAATGGATTTGCCAAACGTAGTTGAAAAAAAAAAACAGAGTTTATGAAGTCAGTAAACATTTATGAAGCATCTGCTATGCCCCAGGCACTGCACTAAGCGCTGGGGATGTATGTTATTGTTGCTGCTGCTACTGCTGTTGTTGTTGTTGTTGTTGTTGTTGTTGTTGTTATTGTTGTTGAGTTGTCATGGTGATAGCCATCTCTTTGTGACCCAATTTGTGGTTTTCTTGGTAAAGATACTGCAGTGATTTGCCATTTCCTTCTCCAGCTCATTATACAGATGAGGAAACTGGGGAAAAGTCACTTGCCCAAGATCACGCAGCTGGTTTGAACTCAGGTCTTCCTGACTCTAAGCCCAGCCCTCTGTCCACTGCACTGCCTAGGTGCCCTGGGAATATAAATACAAATAAAAACACAGGCAGTGCTGCCCTCCATGAGCTTGCAACCTAATGAAAAATGGCTAATATCCACAAATAGAATAGAAAAGTACTCTATGGACACCATCTACATGAACTCAGACAATATTTCTTTTTTTCCCCCCACCTAGGGAACAATATTTCTAAAAATGGCTTAAAATCATGGATGTCACATAGATTTGTCTGTGGAATTGGAAGGGTTTTCTATGGAAATTCAGAATCAGATCGTTACCACCAGAAATTACAGAAGTATCATCTATAAAGCATGGATTTAGTGATTAATGTAGAATATACAATGAAATGGTGAAGACTATGTGGAACATAATTGTAGACTATAAACATTTAGCACCTGAGATCTTTCATGGACTGACAGATGATAAATTCCCAGTGTATGATACAAATTTCAAAAATATCCTGGAAAACTCAACCAATAAACTATACTGAAGCAGCCATTATTATAAATGAACTGTTGTCCACAATCATCAGAGCATAACATTGATTCATAAAATTAAAAGGCAACATTTTTAATGGATGTTACCATACCAAATACTTATAATCTCCAAGCTACATGGAGAGAAATGATTTCAAAATAGAGAGATTTGGTAGGCAGAACAAGGAGAACGCTGTACACAGTGACAGCCATGTTGTGCAATGCAAAGATCTAAGACATCTCTAAAGGTCTCATAATGGAAAATGCTATCCACATCCAAAGAAAAAGCTATGGAGCTTGAATGCAGATTGAAGCATACTATTTGCTAATTTTTTTCTTCTGTTTTGTTTTGTTTCCTCTTTCTGATGATTCCTCCTATTAGTTCTAATTCTTCCTTACAATATCACTAATGTGAAAATATGTTTAATAGGAAAGTATAGGTATAGCCTATATCAGATTGCGAACTGTCTTGGGGAGGGAGAGGGAGAAAAATTTAAAACTCAAAAGCTTATGGAAGTGATTGTTGATAAATCAAAATAAATTAATACAAAATACAAAATAGAAACATTTGGCAAAGGGACTTAAAATCATGTGGTGATAAGGAGGGTATGACTGTCATCACATTGGTGGTAACATTCATAAAAACTGATTTACTTTCCATATATATTTACACAAAGATAAACAAAAGAAATTGATTCATTACATTAACACTGGATAGTAATCACAAAAATATTTAATTAACCCTACATTATAATTCCCACCTATCATTACATGATACTCAAGTCAAAAATAAACCTAGAGCTAAGAAAAATGATATTTCTGTTTTTGCCTCTTTGGAAGTTGTTTAAATTTCACCTTGTGATAATCTAAAGGAAATGATCTGCTACATTACCCAAATACTCTGTTTCCCCTTTTAGAAGTGGAGAATGTGAAATGTATTACTTAATAAAGCAGAAGTGAAGCTTTGTGTATGTATTAAGATAGATTACTTACGTGAATGAAAATGAAGATCATAAATCAAGACAGCTCATTATAGGTTCCTTGTTTTATGGCAATTTATCAGTTTTATTCTTAGTTTTTGTTGTTCAGGTCTGTAGTTCCCTGCTTGAGTCTTGGCCTCTCAGTGAAATTTCGTTACAAATTTGTGTTCTTTGATCAAAGGTGTTCACACTATATGAATGTACATGTGCTCTCCTGCCATTGAAAACACAAGGGAAACATTATTGAACAATTTGGAAAATAGCATTATACATAAAATATACTCAAGTACCCCTGAAATTAGTGAGGAATTTTTCTTAGCTACTGTTTAAAAGACAATTGAAGTAAATAAAATGATAATTAAAATCATGGAAGAAGTACAAAGGTATTCTTCATTTCAGAACATCCTTCTTGATTACCATTATATATATGTATATATATATATATAGATAATATAATATATATTACCATATATGTATAGGTAATATATATTATATTATCTATATATATATGGTAATATATATTATACCATATATATAATGGTAATCTTCCATGATTTTAATTATCTTTTTATTCTTTTCTTTTTGGTGCTTTTGGGGGGCTCTTTGATACCCAAGAGAATGGAAACATGACACTTTCTTGATGCTTTTCCATTTTTTACACTGCAATCATCAAGGGAGAAGAGAACATTTTGCTAGTCACATATCATGGCATCATACATAGATTTAGAGATGGAATGAGATGTTTAGAAATTCATCTAGTCCAATTCCTTTATTTAAAAGATGAGGTAACTAATGCTCAGCATTAAAATGGTTTGCCTAAAGTCATAAGATAGGTAAGTAGCAGAAGCAGGATTTGGATCTCCACCTTTGACTCTAAGTCCATTGCTCTGTAGACTGTAGATAATGCTTTAAGTTGGTATTTAATGATGTTGGAATGAGACAATTCAGGGTTACAAGTCTAACAAACAAGTCTAGGATTTGGTAGACATAGCAGGTGACAGCAAAAGAGTAAGGTAACTGCAAAGCTTAAAATGTTAAGAGATTATACTGTTTTCTGGAGCTGTGCTGTCTGATGCTAGGTTTTAAATACACATTCTTCAATGTTCTTCTTCTGGGGCCCTGTCTTGCCAAGTTTGCTAGGGAGATTTTGTTACAGAGTAGAAAATAAAGGCATTCACTCAGACTTGTGGACAGTTAAAATTGGAAGGGACCATAGAGGACATCTACTCTTCCTTTACATAATCAGAAACTAGTGCCCCTAAAAGGGAAAATAGTGTCCCAAAGTCTCAAAAAATTAATGAATGATTGAGCCCCTTGAGTTTCAAACCAGGTCTTCTGATTCCTTGTCCAAAGCATTTTCCCCTACATATTAGAAAGGATTTTTAATTTTAATTTAAAATTTCATTTGAAATGGGATAATATGGTTTAGCATAATGAAATGATAATTGGATTTAGAGGAAGAAGATCAAGATCTGAATACTTCCTCTGAACCCTAATACCTCTATGTCCAAGGACTGATCGCTTTACCACTGGGTCTCAGATGACTGTTCTGTAAATTGAAAGGATTGAATTAGATAATCTCTAAATTCTCTTCTGGTTTTATATATATATATATATATATATATATATATATATATAATGTGTGTGTGTGTGTGTGTATGTGTGTGTAACATATGTGAGTGTGTGTTTATACACACATACACACATACATATACATACACACATCTATGTATATAAGTACACATATACATATCAACCTATATCACATACAAGCAGGTTTTTAATAACCAGAATTATATATCTATAAAGTGAAGTACTTTTTAATATTCTATCAGCTTTCTACTTGAACAATAGAGAAAATATTAAATATTTGTTCATTTATATTTCTCCTTATATTCAGCTCTTAGTGAGAAATGTTTCTAAGTGGTCAATTACCATTATCCAGGTTTAGTTGAAGAAGTAAAGCTCTAGTAGCAGGCTTACTTAGGTGACAGATAATACATGATAAGAACATTGTTTTGCATATTTTTATTTGCTTTTCACTATGTATTCAATAATAATAAGAACTGCTAACATTTATATAGAGCACATCATGTGCCAGACACTATGCTGAGCACTTTACAATTATTATCTTATTTGATCCTCAAAACAACAGTGAGGGGTAGATGCATTTGTTATCCATATTTTACAGATGAAGAAATTGAGAGAAACAGGAAATAAGCAACTAGCCCAGGGCCACACAACTAGTAAGTATCTGAAGCCGAATTTGAACTTGTCTTCCTGATTTAAGGCTCAGTGCTCAATCCACTGTGACACCTACTTATTTAGACTACTAAATAAACATATTTAGATATATTTTCATCCATAATAGTTAAAATGGGGGGAAACAGTTTGGGCATTTAAAAGGTAAGCTTCAGTCATTGAGAAAATTCTCTTTGATGGAACCTTTCATTATCCAGAAGTAAATGAGTGAGTTATTACTAGGAATGATTTCCACAAATAATTTGCTAGGTCAGCTAAAAGTCTAGTACTCTTAATATAGTGTTTTTGAAATTATCTAACACTATTATACATTACTTATACAACAATATACATATATGTCATTGACAAGATGGAGCAAAGTTCAGAGGAATGCAACTAGGATGGTGAGGGAAGTGGGACCTAATTCATATTAAAACTATTTTAAGTAAAGCAAAATAATCTAAAGAAGAAAAAAATCAGAGGGTGAGAGAGAGAGGGGAATTAGTTTTCTTTGACTATTTGGATCATTGCTACCAGGAAAGAAGAACAATTGATCCTGCATAATATACTCCATTCTCCCTAAGAGGGGAGACCTAAAATTAAAGGGGAAAAAATTACAAGGATATACTTGTTGTAGGAGATTTGCAGCCTGGGCTCCATGGGGACCATCACCCACCATGAGGTTTATAAGACAGGATTCAAAAAGTGAGTAGTGAAAGAGAAAGAAATGAATTAGTACACTAAGAAAGACTGCACTCAAGCAGCAGTTTCAGTTTCTTAGGGTACAGATTAGATTTCTATTGCTTTTTATGTTTGCTTGGAGTAGACAATCAGTGGCATTTCCATAGTAGAATGGAAATAGGGAAGGTGTGCAAGCCTTGAAGTCACAAGTATTGTTAAATGTCAGATTTGCTCCTGTAGGGAAAATCATTTTTTTATGATGAGTCTTATCAGAATACCATCTGTTGGCAGCAAGTTTCTAAGCTTGTTGAGGCCTCCTCCAAGAATAGTCAATCAGATTCATCTTGTTTTTGCTAATGAGGAGGAGAATAAATATAGCCTGAGAGTCTCTATTTATATTTAACCTCTGAGGTTACTTCCTCTGGGGAGATGTTTCCTCCAAGTTCACATTCTTCCACTGATAATATATGGTTTTAATTTCAATGTGATGAAGACATTCCTAATAATGATAATAATATTCCCCAATATGGAATGGACTCTCTCAAAAGATGAATTTCCTCATAGTAGTGGTATTTATCTAGTCTAAATCTTTCATTTATAACTAGGGAAAATGAAACTCAGAGAAAGGATTAAATAAACAAGTTAGTGACTTACATAATACATAATTGTACTTATTGACAGACCCTTTCCTACTCTAAATCTATCTTCTTATATTGCCTGGTAAAAGGAGCAGCATAGTACACAATAGAAGGACCCTTGCAAATGGAATCAGAGGACCTATGTTTAAAGCTCTGCTACTTATCTCTTTGACCTTTGGAAAGTCACTTCCTTTCTCTGGGTGTAATTTTCTTCTTCTTTAAAAGAAGTATCTTGGATTCAATACTTCAATGACTCCTAGGGTCTTTTCTGGCCCTAAATCTATGATCTTATAATCCTATGATGCTAGATGACCACATGTTTCATGATTCAAATAACCTACTAAAATTATAGTAGTATTAAATATGGATAGACAGTATTTATTAAGTGGCAGACACTTAATATTTAATACTCTAAAACATAATGCAACCAATTCCATAGGAAATGGATTGAAAATAAAATACTCTAGCAGAAATGATGATTTGTGTTTTCTGTAATACTCATAATGATTAATGGGTTTCTTTCATCATATTGGATGATAGTGTCCAAAGGCTTTGCTCTCTAAATATGCCTGCATGCAGGATCTCCCATTAAAGTATTTCCTTCATCTTGTTTCAGCAACACTGTGGATTTATTGAACAATTTTCTTGTTACCATGGTTTTACGAAAATACCTTACATACAATTCAATACTATTTAATCTTGACTTCAAAATATTTTGTAGCATATAGCCAAAATGTTTTGAAAAGCTATTAGTGATTTATAGAAAGAACCTTTTATGGTGGTTAAAAGGAATATTTTTCTTTCAATGCAAGCTTGTGGAAGTGTGCACAATGACTTGGCAGTTCACATTTTTAATCAGAAAACAAATGGACCTGTCTGTTTCATTTTCTTTGCTGTATTCACTTGACTTTCATCCATGTTTTTACTTGACTGGAATTTCATACTTACCCCTTTTATTCCACTCCTTTTACCTTTTCAACAGTTTTATCTTTGCTGACATCTGCATCTCTCAGTGGGCATACCTGATCCACTTGTCTTCTTTTTTTCTTATCAGATCACAGATTAGTGGATCTCTCAAGGACTTTAGAAGCTATTTATCTAACCTCAAATTTACAGATAAGGGAATTGAGGCTCAGGGAGGTGAACTCACTTCCTTAAGATCAACAGAGGTGGTAGGTTGCAAAGCCAAGATTTGAAACCAGTTTTCTGGTATTTCTAAACTATAATCACCCTACTTCACTGAACACCTACTACAGACTTCCACTATCATAGACTTTCCTTCTTTATAATCCTACCTCTCCCACTGTTTTTCTTAGTTTTTTTTTTAGATCAATCACATGCTTAACTTTAGTAGAATGCATACAACATGACGGAAAGGACTGTTTTCACTTCGGTCTTTGTCTACTTGACACCATTTCATAGTCCCTGCCACATTGTAGGAACTTCATAAAATGGAATTAAATTGGGGAGCTTGAGAGATTAGCAATAGCAATCCCCCCAAAAGTTGGCCACTGTAACACTTTTTTAAATGTGAAGAAGAGAGTAGAAAGAAGATCAGATGGAAGCGTAAACAAGGACAGTTTTGAAACTAATATGAAGATACATATCTTTTTTTGAAAATGCAAGAGGTATGAAATGGAGATTCATTATTTTTATGGAGATTCATAGTTTCATGTAGCATTTTCTTTTTGTGTTCAGTATAAATAGAAATGCTCATTTTTGAATAATTGTTTTAGTTAAAAAATGAATTGAATTAATCATATACTCCAAAAGAATATACTGTAAGTTTCTTGAGGATAGGAGTTGGATTTGTTTTGCTTTGGTTTTTTTTTTTTTTTTAGTGTGTGTGTTTGTTTTCATTTTGTTCTTATCTCCACAGTGCCCAGCATGGTTCCTTGCACATAGTAAGCACTTAATAAATACTTATTCAGTTGTAGACTTGACTTCTTTCTAATATAGGTACTATATGAAAGGTACTGTGCTAGACACTTGTTGTATAAAGATAAGAGAATACTTAATCCCTGTGCTTAAGAAGCTAGCATTCTCCTGGAGTAAGAGTGGAAAATAAAACATACATATAAATAATTGTAATAAAAGTTAGAATATTATTAAGTATACATGGGGTAAGTGGTGACAGGAGAGTCACATAAAGCCATGAGAGCTTTGCAGGGGACAGAATCACTCTGAAATCAAGATTTAAAGGATGACTTCAAGGTAGATATGGCACTTGAGTTTTAAAGAAGGAAGAATTTAAACAGATAAAGACAAAGAGTGAATGTATTTTAAAAAATAGGGAATTGTGTGTAGAAATGAACAGAGATCACAATATGAGATTGTGGAATAATAAGAATGTGTTTTGGTCAGAGTACAAAATCATAAAGATGAGTATTATGAATTAGGGATAGAAAGATAGGTTAGAACCAGATTGTGGAATGACTTGATTTCAAGGTAAGAAGCTTCCTATTTGATTAGTAAGCAATAGGGAGCCACTTACAGTTTTTGAAAAGCAGTGTCATGATCAGATCTGTACCCTTTAGAAGATTAGTTCAACAGAAATGTGAAGGATTGATTGGAGACCAGAGAAAATGGCAGTAAGAATACTAGTTACAAGATATCTATAGGATAAGAATAGTATCCTTATAACTATAGGAAATAGTTGATGAGAGCCTAAACCACAGTAATTTTAAGTACATTTGGAGAGAAACAGATAGATATGTGAAAAATAACAAAAGTAGAATTAATAAAAACTTAAACATTGATTACTGTGCTATAAGAAATGATGAGCTCAATGATTTTGGAAAAAAAACATGAAAGACTTGCACAAAATAATGAATAGCGAAATGAGCAGAACCAAGACAACATTATATACAGTAACATTGTTTTAAAAGCAACTTTAAGCAAATAAATTATTTTATCTAAAAGACATATGAAGAAAGATGCTATGTGCATCCAGAGAAAGAACTGATAAATAGAAGTATTTATTAAATAATTTCACAGATATGTGTATACACATACAAATATATGTAGGTATATATATATATACATATATATATAAATACATACATACATGTGTATACACATACCTATTTGTATCTAATGGTGGCCATCAGGAGAAAGGCAAGGGAAGAAAAAAAAAGAAAATGAAAATTACATGATAATTTTGTTGTATATTTGAAAGGAATAGCTAGTTGTGTACAGTAGATTTCAGATTCATGTACAACTGTCTTTTTATTATACTAAGTTATGGGAACATTTATTTTATGCCATAAATTAAAAAATGAATTTAAAAAAGAGCTTAAATTTAGCTGATTAAATGTTGAATGTGAAGGACAAATCAGAGATAGCACTTAAGTATCAGCAGCAAAATAAGGGAAGTTATTGAAAAGGGTAAGTTTGGGGGAGAAATATGATGAGTTCACTTTGGGATATATTGGTTCTAAGATGTCAGTAATCAAAACATCCAGATAGAGATTACCTGTAGACAGTGAATAATATAAGATTAGCATTTGTGGGACATATGAAGGCTGACTACAAATATTTGAGAATTTTCTAAATAGACTTGAGAATTAAAGCTTGAGAAATGAAGAGTGGCTCATTTTCCCAAGAAATTCAGTTTAAAGAGAAGAGGAGAGGGTCAGAAACAAAGCTTTGGGAAATGTCCACAATGAGGAAGTGGGAAGAAGAGAAGCCAGCGAAAGATTTAAGAAGTAATATAAAAAATTGAAATAAAAAAATGAGTAATAACCAAAAATTTAAGAACCAACATTCTGTGGCCCAAGTATAATACTCCTTTTCAATATTAACTTATATTTATTCTATGACCAAAAACAAAGTAGAGAATAAAGTGAGGAAGAGAAAAGGGCTTTTGAAGGATATTAATTCATGCATAGGTTTGTGGGAGGTATGCATTGCAACGAAATTTGAAAATAAGGAGATAGGCTCTGACATTATGGGGCTGCAGGCAGATGATTTCAATTTAATTTAATTTGGCAAATATTCATTGAGTACCTGCTAAATTCTAGGCACTGTGCCAGTTGCTAGAGATACAATCTGTTCCCTCAGCGATCTTTCATTCTACTAGGCGGGGATACCATGTAAGTAAATATAAGATCTGCCACTTATTGTCTTAGAAAATCGCTTTGGAGTGGCATGAGAAGTTGTGGCTTGCCCAGGATGACATAACCAATATATGTTGGCAAAGGTCTGGGGAGCAGGGAAGGGGAACACATTTATTATTCATCTAGCATGTGTAAGACACTGTGGTAAGTGCTTTTCAAGTATCATCTCTTTTGATCCTTACAACAACCATGTTAGGTTGGTCCTATTAGTATCCCTATTTGACTATTGAGGAACCCAAAGCAGACAAAAGTTAAATTAGTTACTAAGGGTTCCATAGCTAAGTGTGGCTGCATTTGAATTCAGTCTTCATAACTCTAAGCCTAGCACTCTATTCACTGTGCCACCTAGCTGGTAGAGGGGTCTCCTCACTGGGAGCTCCACTTACTAACTGGTGTAATCAGAGACTTTTGGGAGACAGATATATATATATATATATGTATATATACACACACACACACACACACACACACGCATATACACATACATATACATATAAGTGCATGTATACAAATGTACATATATAAACCCATATATACATGTACATATGCATATGCACATGCACACACTATAATGTATGTATGAATGTATAAGGTATAGTAGTACAAATTATTTTGTAAATAAATAAAAATATTTTATTGTTCAGCATGAACAATTGTGGAGAGTAGGAAAATCCTCTTATTTCTTTATGTGGCACCTGAGCTGTGCCTTGAAGGAAGTTAGCGATTTTAGCAGATGGAAGTGAGAAGAGAGATCATTACAGGTATGGGGGACATGGGAGATATCCTGTGAAACAGCTTTGGGGCAGGAGGCATAATGTCTTTTACTGAGGAAAGCAAGTTTCAGTTTTGGCTGGAATATAATATGTGTGAAGGAAAATAATGTAAAATGTGTCTAGAAAGAGATTTGAAACACATTGTGAAGGGCTTTGAATGCAAAATAAAGGTGGTATTATTTTATCTTAGAGGTAACAGGAAGCCCCTGGAGCTTCTTGAGCATCTGTGTGGTATGGTAAGACTTACAATTTATAATAGAGTTTTACAATTGTATGGAATGGGGAGACACCATAGGATACCAATGAGGAGGCTATTGAAATAATCTAGGAGAAAAATGAGGAGGGCCTGAACTCTGATGGTTACTGTAAAAGAGAAGTGAAATCAATAGAATTGACAGGACTTGACAACTCCTGTGTTGTGGGATATGAGGAAGAGTTGAGAAGTCAAGGATGGCTGAGGTTGTGAAGGAAAGATCACTAAAGGGGTGATAGTACCATCAATAGCAAAAAGAAAGAAAGAAAGGAAAGAAAGAAAGAAAGAAAGGAAAGAAAGAAAGAAAGAAAGAAAGAAAGAAAGAAAGAAAGAAAGAA
>NW_020954548.1:20921450-21016341 GCF_900497805.2 Vombatus ursinus
AGAAAGAAAGAAAGAAAGAAAGAAAGAAAGAAAGAAAGAAAGAAAGAGAAAGGAAGGAAGGAAGGAAGGAAGGAAGGAGGGAGGGAAGGAAGGAAGGAAGAAAGGAAGGAAGGAAATTAGGAAGAGATGTGTTTAAAGGGAAGAAAAATTAAGTCTGTGGTAGGTATATGTTAATTTTGAGATACCCATGGGATCTTCAGAGAAAGATATCTAGTAGATGACAGTTGATGGTGCAGGATTGTGGCTCAGGAGACATATCATATACACACTATGTGTACCTTCTCTGCAATCTGGAATATTAGAGATTTCCCTTAGTCACTCAGAAGTTAAATGACTTGCTCAGTGCCATACAGCATGTATTTGTCAGATAAGCTGTCAGTCTTCATGATGTGTATGTGGGGGGGGTGGGGTTGGAGGACTACTGGGAACTTCTTACATTGATGAAATTATAAGAACAGGAAAAATCTTGTTTTTAAGAAAGCATGCATAGTTTATGGAGGTGTTTATATATCATATATAATGAGAGAGAGCAAGAGCGAGATTGAGGGGGGGAGAGAGAGAGAAAGAGAGAGGGGGGAAAGAGAGAGAGGGAGGAAGGGAGGAGGGAGGAGAGCAGAGTATATACAAAGCCCTGTTGTCTGGGGAGAAAAAAAAAGAAAGGTCTCACATAGAGTAGCTGGATATTTAGATTTGGGAGTCATGTATAAAAGTGATCAATGAAACTATGAAAGCTGATAAAATCAAGAAGAAAGAAAGCATGAGGAAAGTGAGAACAAGGCCCAAGACAGAACCTCAAGAGACATCTGCACAAAGGATATTGTCATTGAAACAAAAATAGAAGGGAACCAGGACAGTAAATGTCACTAAAAACTAGGAAGGGGAGGTCAATGATGTCAAAGCCACAGAGTGGTCAAGGTTGAGAACAAAGAAAAAAAGCCATTGAGTATAGCAGTGCAAAAATGTTGGTAACTTTAGAGAGAGATTTCTTTGGAGTGGTGTGGTTGGAAGATGGTTTGTAAGGATCTGAGAAGTAAAAGGGAGATGAGAAAATAAAGGGGAAATTCTAGATGGCTTTTCTCCTAGGAGTTTTTTCTGTAAAAAGGCAGAGTTATCCAAGATGTTACCTCAAAAGGATGACACGGTTAAGTGAAGGTTTTCAACTGAGCCTCATCTACAAAATAGAATACAGTAATATTTACTGTCTCTCTTGCAGAGTTGTTATGAGAAATTCTTTGTTAACCTCATTGTGCTATGGAAACAGGAGCTCTTTTTGGTTTATTATAATCAAGATTGGACCAACCCAATGATGTACTTCATTGAAGCCATTGTTTCATATTATCTGGTTCCAAATTACCAAGGAAGTTTCCAACCACAATGTTTAATGAAGGGGTGGACAGCAGCCAAACCTGATTGGGCCATGATTTTTGATTTGGCATTTGTATGTTTTTTGAAATTAGTGAGCAGCTGAAACCAGTCTTGTCTGACATGACTGTCGATATATAGTAATGAATCAGGCCTCTGCCTGTTCCAGAAGTCTTTCCAAGTCCTCATCAATTGACCTAAATACATCTTAAAATTCAATCTGCTCCCAAATCCTAAGGGATTCTCAGCAACACCTCCATTCTAGGGTAGAAGATCAGGTGAAGCAAGCAGATGTGTGGTAGGAGCCAAACCAAATAGAAAACCCCCTCGCTCCCAGAAATGATTTGTTCACTCTCTCCTCAGTTTCGTGTAATATGTAGGTAAGAAACATGTATAACTTTGTCTCTTCCATGGACCCATGATACTGCTGATATGATATGTGCTTAAGCAGGGCACTTCTCAGCCCTGCCATGCCTTCTCATCTTGTTCAATTTTCGCTTTTGTCTTCATAAATCTTTTATAAAATATCTAACTTGCATGCTATGAGACTTCCTATGGTTCTTCTAATCAATCAATCAATCAATCAATCAGTATTTATTAAGCATTTGCTCTGTGCCAGGCAGAAAATATATCATGGAAACTAGTGCTCTGCTTGGGTTATTCTTTACCCCTTTTATGATGTTTCACTGAGAGCAAAGTAAAATGGATTGATGCAGGAAAGAAATACATGCATACACACATATAAATGCATATATACATAAATACATACATGTATAAAATTTGGATCAAATGAACCAAAGCACACTTGTATCAAATACAGTTGAGTAAAATTGTATGTATTTTTTGTACATGCAATTGACAAATCAAATTCGAAGGTGGGAAAGGTTTATCACAGAGTGCCATAGGAGTTTATTAAGGGCCTACTCTTTAGAGAAGACAACAAGTGCTTATTAAACTGAGTTTAGTTTCACACACATATATGGGTCCATATGCAAGTAGTTCCATATAAAGTCTAAATACAAAATATGTCTGTAAATATGAATACTTCTAGCATTTTGGGTTTAGTAATTCAATCAGTAATGGATGTATTAGTCTATGTGTCTATCTTTTTGTCTTTAGTCAGAGGCTGTGTGTGGGGCAGATAGGTGGCTCAGTGAATAAATTTCCAGGCCTGGAGTCAGAAAAACTCATCTTCCTGAGTTCAAATCTGGCCTCACACACTTACTAACTGTGTGACCCTGGACAAGTCACTTACCCCCACTTGCTTCAGTTTCCTCATCTGTAAAATGATCTGGAGAAGGAAATGGTAAACCACTCAAGTATCTTTGCCAAGAAAACCTCAAATGGAGTCATGAAGAGTTGGACAGGACTGAAGCAACTGAACAACAAAGACTTTGTGTGGCTCTAGGTTTTTAAGAGTATTGTATTGTATTCTAGAAGACTCAGATCCAAATGCTGCCTCTGCTCTTTAATAGTTGCTAGGTAGTACCCTGGATAGAGCACCGGCTTGAAGTTAAACAAAAATCTTTTTTTAATTCTGTCTCAAGGCACTTATTAGCTCTTCAACCCCTCAGCAAGTCACTTAACCTCCATGTATTTAGGCATTTGAACTCATCTTCCTGAGTTCAAATCTGGCCTCAGACACTTTTTAGTCATGTGACCCTGGGCAAGTCACTTAACCATGTTTGCCTCAGTTTCCTCATCTGTAAAATGAGCTGTAGAAGAAAATGGCAAACTACTCCAGTATCTTTGCCAAGAAAGCCCCAAATGGGTCAGGAAGAATCAGACATGACTGAAATGACTGAACAACAACTTCAGAAATCTCCTTAAAGAATTTGTTTTTTTAAAGTCTTAGATGGATTAAGAACTGCTGAGATGGAGTTCCCATGCCAGAATCTCTCCAAACTAGGGAAATAACAGAACCTTCATATATTTGCTTTTATGTGAGGTGAAATAATTTAGTTTATCCTGTCAAAACAAAGCAATTACTGATCCCTGAAACACATATTAGAACCTTTGTGGCCTCCATAAGTGATTTTTATGAGATGAACAGAGAATCTTCTACATTGATTCATCTAAAAAGAAAACTTCTTGAATGTGTGTTATAAGTCAGCATTGCAACTGTCGCATTTTTTTTGGCAGTCTCAAAAGTGAATATTTGTAATCAGTTTAATTGAGGAAAAAAGTAATATTTTAAAAATGCAGAATGGTTTTCTATTTAAATTCTTATGTGTAATGCTTATTAGGCTTAGAATCTTATTCCTCCTGGCAAGTTTTATAGAAACTCAATGAATATTAGCTCATAATTTTAAATTGGATCTTCCTTAAGATGAAGGCAAATGGAAGGGGGTAGGCAGAAAAAAAAATAGAGACTTAAAATAACAAATCATTCCTGCTGCAAGAGGAAGAAAAACCAGTGAAAACTTACACCATTTCTACATTTCAAATGTCTGTATTATCTAATTCATAAAGGTGATATGTTCACTCAAGTTTTAATTTCTATTAGTTGGGAATCTTTTTAAAAAGAGGGTCTTAACCTTTTTTTTGTCCTGGACCCCTTAGACAATCTGATGAATCCTATGGGCTCCTCAGAATATATACACACATACATACATATAAATATGTATGTATGTGTGTATATATGTACTTATGTGTGTATATAGGTATATACATATGTATAATGTTGTGAGGAGCTAATGAAAATAAAGTTGTAATTTCTCCCACATACAAGTTCATAGACTTCAGGTGAAGAAGTCAAATTTTAATAGTTTAATAGTCAGACCCTTTCTTGCCTGAATCTGTCTGATGTGGAGGAGACAGTGATGAGTTGGGAACTAGCTATCCTTGCACACAATTCTCTAGACTTCATGCATTTTCATTGACTGTCTTCCATGCCTAGAATTTTTTCCCTCCTCATCTTTGCTTCTTTTCTTCTCTGATTTTCTTGAAGTCTCAGCTAAAACCACATCCTTTAGTAGAGAAGCCTTTGCTCGACCCCCTTAATGTTAGAAGCTTCCCTCTGAGATTATCTCCAATTTATCATATGCACATATATATGTATGTATATGTATGTATGTGTGTATAGTTAAAAGCCCCCCAAAACTTGTCTTCTTGAGTTGGACCAGAGTATGTAGGAGGTGCTGAACATGTTAAGGATGAAGCCTCACCTCCCCGCCCTTAGCTGACATAATTTGTTGTCTGCGCTCCAAGCTGAATTTCTTCTATGTCCTTGGGAATCAACAGGCACCAGTCAGATGTATGTAGATGTATGTTTCATGAAGTTGTGGTTTTCTGGATATAATACACATATACATACATACACACATACACACATACATCATGTGTACATAACAATACACATATATGACATATACATATATACATATGATATACACCTGTACCATCTATACAAATGCACATGTGTATACATACATCTTATTTGTATATAGTTGTTTGCATGCTGTTTCTGCATTAAATGGTAGCTACTAGATGGGAGGGGCTATTTTTGTCTTTCTTTGTATCCCTTGTTGCTTAGCATAATGCCTGGCATATAGTAGTATATAATAAATGTTTTTGACTTGACTTTAGAAAATAAGTAGTATCCTCTTTTTGTAAAAATAATACTGCATTTTTTTATGTTTACTAATCTTTTTTTTTTATTATAACAAAAGGATTCCTTTTTGTCTTTCTTGTGATCATGAGAAATAATGAGGTATAGTGGATATGGCCAATACTCATTTCAGGAAAGTACCCTGGGTTCAAGTCCTGCCTATGACATACAATATCTGTGTAACCATGAGCAAATGCCATACTCTCTCAATGCTCCAGGTACCTCAGGCTTCAGACACCTACTAGCTGTGTTACAATGAACAAGTCACTTAACTTCTACCTGCCTCAGGTTCCTCAATTGTAAAATGGAGATAATAATAAAGCCTATGTCACATGTTTGTTGTGAGGATCAAATGAGATAATATTTTTAAAACTCTGAACATAGGACACACTGCCTGGCACAGAGAAGGCACTCAATAAAAACATGTTCCTTCCTTCCCTCCTCTTTCTAAAACTAAGTTAAGAAAAAGTGACTAATATGCTGCAGTGTAAGGTGTTTCCACATTGGGAATTCCCCATACTGAGGCAATCACAATTCTAGGCTACTATAACCATACTTTGCAAAAAAAATTTCTAATTCCATTGCATAAACTGATTTTGATGTAAAAAAACTGGTTAATCTGCACTTTAACCTTCTGGAATTCTAATTCATTTATAGTAGTGCAGCAGTACCAAACCACCAGGGCCATTATGAAATATTACCTGTCATGTTCAATTCTATGATTGTTTACTGAACAGTACTTGACCTAAGATGCAGCCAACTACATTGGATGGATTTCCAACTCCGTGTGATATTAAAAAAAATGTTAAGTCAATGGCGATGGGAAGGAGAGAGATTGAGGAAGGATGGAGTCAAAAAATAAAGGGTAATGAAATAAAAAGTGAACACATATAAAAAGCGTATCCAGTAGAAAATCACAAAGCTCTGATTATTTTCTCTGCTTTGCCATAACTGCAGAGCTAGCTCCAATTGGAGGACCATATGTAATTTTCATGGAATTTTCTAAGTGTGTATCTGTTCCTCTTGGTTGAATTAGGGTGATATCATATTGGAGCTGTTTTGTAGAACACTTCTAAGGATAACAAGCAAAAGGTTTTTTTTTTTTTTGTGAGTGACAATTAATTTGCCAAGAGCCTATTTTTTTACTTTGATCAGGACTTTTTTATGTGAGTTGTATTCATCTTGTGTCTGAAATAATCTGGACGAAGAGAAGGGGCCTGGTGATTCTTGACTCCCTTTTCAAAGGCTTTTTCTGACAGCCTCTTTCTCTCACCTTGTCTTATATTGCACTAGTCCTCCTTTTGAGCACATGGCTCTAACATCTTGAATTTTATATCTGTTTTAATGTTGTCTAAAATTTTGAACTCATCTTTGAACTCAATTTTGAACTCAAATTCTCTTTATTTTCTTTGTTTGCATTTTAAGTGTCTCCCTTTCAAGGAACGGATTCGTATTATAATTTATATCTTCCATGTAGCTTCACTTAAACATGATTATATAAAAGAAATCTTAGTGAAAACTATTTTTTTCCTACAAAGCTGCTGCTACTGTTGCCACCACTGTTTCTGCTGCTGTCTCATGTGTGGTCTCTGGACTAGCTTCTACCTAGACGTAGATCTTTCCTGAAGATCTCCTAAGTTTTCTTAGGCTAGAAACAATGGCTTTTCTTGGCCTTTTGTTGTCTCTGTCACTCTAAAATTTTATTTAAGGCATTATTTTTAGAGCTTTTTGGAAGGGAATGTCGAGAAAGTTTAACTGAGTTGCCCCCTCAAAATCCCCATCTTAGCTCTGCCCGTCCTCACATAGCTTTCAAGAATACAGGATCATGGAACAGCTAGGTGGCACAGTGAATAGAGCACTGGCCCTTGATTTAGGAGGACCTGAGTTCAAATTTGACCTGAGGCACATAACACTTAATAGCTGCGTGATCCTGGCCAAGTCATTTAACCCCATTGTCCCCCGCCCCCCCAAAAAGGAATACAGGGTCAATTTAATGCCATGATGAGACATCAGATCCAGTGGATGTTAACTAACTATCCAAAGTGGCATGATAATAACTAACTGACATTTATAGATTATGATATAGAACTGAGTGGTAATACAATCTGTTACCTAGGGAGCTGGTAGTAGCACCAGAAAGATGCAGGCTCAAGTGTTGTCTCTAGCCCATACTGGCTGTGTGACCCTGGGCAAGTCACAACCTCTCAGGATTCTAGGTAACTAAGTACATAAATAGCAGAGAAAATAATGACCTACATTGATAGAAGGAATTCTCTCACCTAGGCATTTTGCGTGCCAATGAAATCACAGATCTAGTCCCTATCTTTTAAAGCACTAGACAGTAATGGTACGTTTGAAGTGAGAAAAAAGCTGGCATTGGAACCAGCAAGACCTGTGTGTAAGGTGCCTGTGCCAATGACACATACTGGCTATGAGATGCTGGACAGGTCCTATAAACTCTCAGTACCTGTTGGTAACTCACTGTGCCTGTAAGTTTCAGAGGAAGTACAGATATGTATTGGTAGAGGGATTTTCCTCACCTGGGAGTTTCCTTATACTCATGAAATTGCAGGTCTGTTCCACTTAAAAGTGTTTTTCAGACATCATATTATTGGATAATCCCAACAACCCTTAAAGATAAGCAATCCAGGTGTCATTACTTTCATTCTACAGATGAGGAAATTGAATCTCATAGAAGTTGCATGACTTAAACATGATAAAGGCCAGAAATAGCATTTGAATCTAAAACTCTCATGACTCTAAATCTAGGATTTTTTTTCCATTATATCCAGGTACCTCTCTGAATTATATTGAGTGAGCAGATACATTGTACAAATATCTGGTTGTATTCTATTTACTGACCAAGGCTATGAAACAGGCCTCATGAGACAAACACTGTTGTTTCATATCAATAACATAACACTCACAGATTAAAAATACAAGGACATTGGGAGATTGGGATAGGTGTTGGGGGGGGAGTCTAAGAAAAAAAAATGTGCCCACTGGAAGAATTAAACTCATCTAGAGCTGAGCATCTTGGGAAAATGAGATCTAGATTGCTGCTTTCCCTGAGATTTCCTGATGCTTTGCTTGTGCTCACTGATCCCCTCTTCTGATGTCTCCTCTTTTTTCCTCTCATTTTCCTCCCTTAGCCCTTCAAGAGAATAGAAATTAAATATCACAGCTTATATGCCTTCCAAATCACAGTCAGTATTTATTGGCAAGTCAGCATATTCTGACAATTTCTGCCTTCTTCTAATCCCTTTCGCACTCCTTATTTCACACACTTAGAGTCTTTTTTTTTAACCTCTGGAATGGCAAACAATGAAGTGTATCAGAAGGAATTTTCCTGACTTTCCTTAGTGTAAAGAACAGGCTGATCAGGGAATGTGATTGTCTGAAATGTCTTGCCAGGAAACTCTTAGTCATGTTGCTTTACAGAAATAATATTACATAGGCATTGGCATAACCTGTATAATTTTCTTGGCAGTTGGGAAGCAAATGGATATTTTGCAAAGTGGTTATGTCCTCCTCACATTTGTTTCACTACTTACAAGTCCACTGGAAACTATAACCATATTTGATATAAAGTAGAAGTTTTATAGAAAGTGGTCTGAGGGATTAGTTAGTAAAGCATTGGAAAGATATTACTGTAAGGGAGTTATACCTATGTGATATAATTATATATCCACAATACCCAGAAAAGGATTGTAGCATTTTATAAGTGACAGGAAGTTATTCTAAGAGGCAGGTGTGATGTAGTCAGAGCTGTTTTCCATGGGAGGGAGATCTGGTTTCAAATCTTACCTTACACACACACAGGCTGTGTGATCAAAGACAAGTCAGTTATCATTTCAGTGGTCCTAAACCTGCATCTAAACCTAAACCTACAAAGGGATTCTAAATTCTTGGTCTCATAACTTGTTTTTTTTCTAAATATTTTTTTATAATTGTATTTCAATAAAATTGGTTTCTTCTGTAATCTTAGGCGTTTCATTTTATGTGTTTTACAACATCATTCTGAGAAAAGATCCACAAGCTTTTGCAGACTGCCAAAAAGTCTAGGATGCACAGACACACAGACACACAGACACACACACACGCACACACACACACACACACACACACCACACCACACCACAACACACTGCACATTAAGAATATTTGAATGAAGCTTGTAGATAGCAGAGCAAGAATTGATCCATAATTGTAGTGAGTTTCCTTTCTGGGACTTCTGGATACTAATGAAATCACTGATCTGGACTAAAAATAAAACAAATGAAAACAAAAATAGTGATTCTTAGCATTTCCTGAAATTAATTGTCCTTTTAGTCATCCCCTGCTTTACTACTTATGTGGGTCTATAATCTCATCTCTTTTCAGTATTTCCCTCCAAAAAAAAATTGCAGACTAAAGCTCTTCCACATTTTCTCCATACTGGGCAGTTTTAATCTTTCTTAGAATCTTCTATATAGGATCTAATTAAGCTTTTTTTCCTTGTTCTTTTAATACTTCAGTTAGCAATGTTGGTCCATCTGTTGTCCTTCATTCTTGCTCTGTTGCCTTCAAAATTTTGTAACTTTGAAATAAACACCTCATTTGCTTTTATTATGTAGCTCACTTTAAAGCAAATGTTAAGGCAAATAAATGTCCTCCTTTTCTAATCACACATGCCCTTGGTGATGTCATTAATGCTACTGATGAGGGACATAAAGAGAACCACCCACTGATGAATCTCTACAATCTTGGCATTTGTTTGAAGCAAAACTTGGTCTTAGCTCTCAGGAGTTTTGCTTTTTTGATAGTAATAGTGGATTTGTCTTAAAGTCCAAAAATCTATTAAAAGAAAAACAAGGGGGGAAAATATCCTTGTAGTAATATATAATTCTGAAGTATGCAGAGTTGTCAGATTCACATTCCATTCTGTACAGGGTTATCTCCCAAGAACTGGAAAAACATTGCAACCTTAGATTAAATGAGCAGCTGGTACAGTGGTTCTGATTTGATCATGTTGCTTTTCTAGACAGACTAATTGTTCTGATTTATGGTTATCACCTGTATTTCATGGGTGCTTGCGCCCAGCTCTAATTAATGGATAATTTTCAACTGCTGAAACTTTAATTGTCCCTCTGATTTCCAAGAGTGGAAGGAATCCAACTTAGCAAATTGAAGCCCTGCTGCTGTGACCTTTTCATTGGACTTGGTTGGTCAAAAGAGAATTTGGATCCTTCCAAGTTGGTATTTTCCAAAATGGGATATTTTAAGTTGTGAAGATTATCAAGGATGAGAGTTTTAATGATGGGGGAAATACATTCTAAGTAGAGAAAATTCATTTTGGACACCTTCATTTCATCAGTTGCATGTTTATTGCCAATGTCCTGAGGAACCTGAATCATAGACTCCATATATTTTAATGAGAAACAAAGACAGAGAGAGAGACAGAGAGAGACAGAGGGAGAGAGACAGAGAGAGACAGAGGGAGAGAGACAGAGAGAGACAGAGACAGAGAGACAGAGAGAGAGACAGAGACAGAGGGATGAGAGAGAGAGAAAGAGAAAGAGAAAGAGAAAGAGAGAGAGAGAGAGAGAGAGAGAGAGAGAGAGAGAGAGAGAGAGAATTGCTGATGTGGCCTATATCAAGGGAGTTGTTTATTAGAAAGGAACTAGAAATTAGGTGCTAGGATTCATTTTTATTGGAGAAATAAATGGCAAAGTGCTACAATACCTATGCCAAGAAAACCCCAAATGGGGTCATTAAGAGTTGGACATGACTGAAAGTGGCTGAAGTTGTAATGTGAATAGAGAAAGTTCGCATTAGTCAAAATAGTACCAGACTTGAAGGCAGAAGAACTGAGTTCAAATCCAAGCAACTACTCAACACTCAAACAATTTCTGTATAACTTGTTTGATTTTGAATAATACTTCTCTGATTCTCAATTTCTTTTTTCTCAAAATCAGGGACATTATCCTTATACTTACATACATGGATTTTGTAAAAGCAATATAGAAATGTGAGTTGTTAGCAGCTCTTATGAATTAATGTGTCCTTGGTGAAGCCTTAGGGCATACGGAAATTGGTAAAGTGGGACTCATTCATACTATTGATCGGTTTTTTTTTAAAAGGATTTTTTTTCCTTAGTTATTGTTGAAGAGAAATGAGGAAATATAAAAACATATAGTACATAAAAGTAAGGGAGGTGGGTTTAGAAGGAGGCTGTTGTAGTGACTAACCCCTTAAACATTTATACCAAAGACCAGGGTTCAAAAATAGAAAAATCAAAAATCATAGTGTTAGTTATGAGAGCTAGAAGGGACAATAGAAGTCGTTGAGTTCAACCCATTCATTTTATAGATAAGGAAACCAAAGTTCAGAGGGATTGTTTGATGCTTTCAGGGTCACACAGCTAGTGTTTGAAGCAGGATTTGAACCCAAGTCTTCCTAATTCCAAATCCAGCACTCTAGTTACCATTCCACATTGCCTCTCAAGAAAATAAGAGACTTTCAAAACAGATGGGTTTGACTTCATAGCACTTTGGACCATTACTCATTTGTAATATTGTAGTTTATGCAATATTTATAGATATATGGGGTATCACAAAGGTCTTAGGGATAGTTTTTTGCTTTGTGCAAAACCACTAAGACCTTTAAGAAACCCTATATTTATCAATGTACATATCCACCCCTCTGTCTTAACTTTTGATCTTCCTGTTTTTTTTTTTATCTGAAGGGGAAGCTCTTTAGACAACAAATGGTAGAATAGAATTTACTATTACAGAATTGGTACCCAAGATGAATGAGAAATTATAAGAGAATACCTGGATGTCCTTGATGAATTCAAGTCACCTGGTATGATTACTTAGCTATTTAGTACATTTGAAAGACTAAGGAGAAAGAGCAAAGTACACTACTATTGAAGACAGGCAAGTATGATTTTTAAAAGGGGTGGGGGAGAGTAGAGTCTACAAACTCTATATCGTTGAGCTTGACCTCAACTCTTGATACAATTCCAGTCTTTATTATTAAAGGGATGTTCAATACACATTTTGAAAAAGGAAACAATGATCACTTAAGAGTCAGCATGGCATCATCATCGACAAGTCATGCCAGAATAACCTTGTATTTTTGACAGGATTAGTAGACTGATGGGTCAGGATAATACAGTTGATATGGTTTATTTAAATTTCAGCAAAGAACTTGACAAAATCTCTCAGCTAGGTGTTATAGCAGAATAGAACCATGGAGCTAGAGTAAGGAAGATCTGTGTTTAAATGGACTCTTAGATGTGTACTAGTTATGTGACCCTGGCAAGTCACTTATTATCTGGTTTGCCTCAGTTTCCCCATCTGTTTTGTTGTGAGGACCAAATGAGATTAAATATTTTAAAACAGTTTGCAAACCTTAAAGCTCAATATAAAGGCTAGTTATTGCTGCTGTTGTTGTTGTTATATTATTGTAGAAAAGATAAAGATGTGTGTTAGGCAATAATATAATCAAGCAGATTCAGAACTCATTGTTTTGCAGAACCTAAAAAGCAGTAATTAGTCATATGGGAATTGGGAAGGTCTTCAATGGAGCCTAAGAAATGTATATTTTATTCTGTGTTGTTAGACATTTTTAGCAATGACTTGGCCAAAGCTGGATGAGATAGTTAGTGCACTATATGAGAGAATCAGGATTCAGAAAGGTCTTGCAGAATAGAACACCAGGCTAAATCTAATAAAATGAAATTACTGGGATAAATGTAAAGCCTTACACTTGGGTTTTAAAAATCAACTTTGGAAGTACACAGTGGAAGAGATATGATTGAATAGGAGTTAGTCAGAAAAAGGTCTGGCAGTTTTAGTGAACTGAAAACTCATATTGAATCAACAATGATATAGCCGCTAAAAAAGCTAACTAAGTCTTAGGCTCCATTAAGAAGGTATGATGTATAGGAATACAGAAGTGATAGTTTAATTTTTTCCACATAAATTTTATTGCCATATTTTGTTTTTACATTGTCAACATTTCCCCTTTATATTCTCTTCCTCAGAGAGCAATCCTATATAATACATTTTTAAAGAAAAAGAGGAAGAGAAGGGAAAAAATCAATAAAACCAATCAACACATTTTTAAAGTATAGCAATATATGGGGTAGCTAGGTGAAGCAGTGTGTAGAGTGCTGGGCCTGGAGTCAGATACTTACTAGCAGTCACTTAATCCTGTATGCCTCAGTTTGTTCATCTATAAAAAGAGCTGGAGAAGGAAATGGCAAAACACTCTAGTATATTTGCCAGGAAAACCCCAAACAGGGTTCAAAGAGTCAGAATCAGCAGAAAAGGACTGAAATGACAACATGTACAATCCTGCCTCCCTGCACCCAGCCCAATGGATTCTCCATTTCTGCAGAATAGTGAGAGGAGGTGTTTGTAGCTATTATTTTGGGCCAATCTTATTCTTTGTAATTTTGCAACATTCATTATTAATTAATTTGTTGTGGTTGTTCTTATTGAAGGATATAAATGATCAGGTGGAAGTCAATAGCCCTACATTTTGTTCCCACTAACCCTTTCAGCATAGCTGTTCCTGAGTCTTGGTCTCCCACATTCAGATATATTCCTAGAAGCAAAAATATCAACCATACTATGTGGCAAAAAAAAAAAAATACAACAGACTACCCTATTGTAAAATGTCCCAAAGTCTCCTTAAAGGAGTGGTTTTTATACCCCAAAGAATGACAGATGGAAAAATTCTGGAAATACCCTTATGACTTCTCTTGGAATAGTCTTTCTCCAGGCCCTATGGGGGAAAACAAATAGGAGACAGGTTTCCAAGCAACTTGTGTTAAATCTACCTTCCAGCAAACCCCAGGCAGACCTAATGTTCAGGCAGCCTTAACATAGTGTCTGGCACATAGTAGACACTTAACAAATGTTTACTGATTCATATTCTAGGTCTGAATCATAGCAAAAGACAAAGCCAGATAACTCCCCAAGTGGTGGAACCTAGTCTTAACCACTATACTCAGGATCAAATGGAATCTTCCCATGCCAATCAGAAGGATAGGAGTAAAGTTTGACCTAAGCATAGGTACCAAACACAGAAAGTGAATGTATGAGTAAACAGAAGAAAATGCCAGAGTGAAGAAATACCTGGGACTTAGAGATGCACAAGGAGTAAACCCAAGAGAAGAGAGAAACTCCACAATAGGACCTCAGAGAAAAGGATATTTTAACCATAAGTCTCTGGGGGCAGAGGGGAATGAAATAAGCAATACAAAATGAAACACGTAGGGGGTAAAGAATGGCAAGTAGAATAAATATTTTAGAACAGATAGTAGAAAACCCTATCCAAATACTGAAAGCTCTGAAAATTAAAAATGGGCCTAACAGAAAATAAAGACTAATGAGACAGTAAGAAATATTAATATAAAATCATTTTACAAGGAAGTAGAGAACTTGTGACTTGAAGGGTGGGACTTACCTGTGGGGGAGGTCTGCAAAAGTTAAAGGTAAATGGTGTATGTCTGACACATTGGAGGCTCAAGCTTTATAGACTCAAGTTTTTCTAATTCATCTATGGGTCACTAATCTTCATTCCCTAATATTCAATTTTCTTTAACTTGTCAAGTTTAAAAAAGACAGTAATAACTTATTGCCTAAACTTCCCAAGGCTTGTTCCACAGTCAAAATCTTACTTGAATGAACTCCAAAGGACAGTGAAAGAGCAGAATACTGGAATTTCAGAGGGAGACTTTAGATATCATCATGTCCAACTCCTTCTTTAGATAAGTGGGGAAACTGATGCCTCAGAAAGGGTGAATACCACTCATAATCACACAGCTGAAAATGGAAGAGTGAGGACTCAAACTCAAGATTTGTGATTCTTTTAACTCCAGGTCTAAAACTCTTTCCACAACCAATAGAACTTCTATAGATGTTCCATTGTATAGAAATGTATAAATAAGGACACTGACTGTGTAGTAATCTTTTTTTTTTTATAAGATAGACATCTTTGTTGTAAGAGTATTTTTGAACGTACATGATTGACATTTTTACTATTAAAATGTTTTGGTAAAGGATCAGAATTCAAGAATTACCAAAAACAGAGGCAAATCTTGGCTAAATATAAAGAAAAACACTCTACTAATCATGTTGTTTTAAAAAAACAACAACAAAATACACTTCCTCATAAAGCATTAAGTTTCTAAGTAAAATTTGGGACTACGTGGAAATTAATCTTTAATGGGTTAAGAGGTTGAACTAAGACTTTTAGTTGTTTCCTAACTTAGTTCAGGATTTTGTGACCCTTCATTTCATTTTTTACATTGTACTAAAGCCTAAATGGGTGCAAGTACTAATAAATTGAGGGCCTAAATCCAGATGTCTTGTATCTGAATGAGGTTCAGAAATCTAGTAAATTTAGAAAACAGATTACATGCTATAATAATAAAAAACAGCCATTATTTAATGATCTAGAACAGAAGTTCTACTGGAAAACAAAACAAAATTCCAACTAAAAATATCTTCCATCAGTTAGCTGTAGGCTTTCTGAAGTTTGGACAAAAAAAAAGATGAAATATTTCTTCTAGCTTTGATTCACATATGCTGGCTGAAAGCTTCTCAGAATTCTTGAAATTTTAAATTAAGAATATTAATATCCCTACCATAAATTCCAAACACTATAATTTCCACTATTGATGGAAGCTTGGCTTCTAGTAAAATTTAGTAAGTTGCCAATCTAAAATTCAATAATCCAAAATTAGTAAAACAAAAAAAATTAAGTTTCTGTGTGTGTGTCTGTGTGTGTGTGTTTCTGACTCTGTGTTTAGTAAAAGTAGGTTGAATAGTCTCACATTTGGAGAATAAAAATAGAGCTGCACATTATTGTTTTTTGCTGCATTGATAAATTAAGAGGTTCTGCTGTGATGTGAGTTGTCTTTCTAATTAACAATATTTTGGCTTTTTAACTATTTTCCATTATGTTCCTAACCCATTGCAGAATCCTCCTTTATTAACAAAAAAAGATCCAAAACCAATTGGCAAAATGACTATGACTAATAGTATATGAAATATTTTATATCCATACTCCACCATTCTCAACCAAAAGAGGAAAGGTATATTTCCTACCCTTTTTGCTGACCTGAGACCAACATGGATTATTATAATTAATCTAAATTTAGCTACATTTACTGTTGTTTTTATTTACATTATTTATATTATTTTCTTCATTCTACTTTCTTTGCTTTTTATCAGTTCTTAAAGTCTTCCCATGTTTCTCTGAATTTGTCAGATATAATTTCTTATGGAACAATAATAATCCACTATACTCTATCCCCAAATTGATACTTACACACTTTCCAATTTTTAATTATCATAAAGAATCCTCTATAAATATTTTGTTATATATGGGATCTTTATTTTTATCATTGATGCCTTTGGAATATATTACTGGAATATAATAGGATGAATAGGTTAAAGGGGATGAAGAGTTCAGTAGCTTCTGCTGAGTACTTCTAAACCAGGGACTAGCCAATAAGGAGCTCCTATCCTGGGCTTGGGCCTGCTTCTGGAAATACAATCTGACTCAGAATTGGAAGTTGAATACTGGAGATAGAACAGATTTGGTTACACCCTTTCAGGTGAGGAATTCTTCAAATGCTGTCAGCTCCAACCCCATTCTGATATGTTCTCAATATCACTTAGCCCCATTTCAGTTCATATCTCCTCAATATTATAGATAACAGTTAACATTGATTATCTTTTACAAAGTGATAGATACTGAAAATATATAACAAGAACCAAAGTACAAAAAATATCCCACTGAACTGAGTATAGGGTAACTCCCCTATTAACTTTAGTCCCTGGGGAAAGTGGGCTCATATTCAAAGTGGTTGATATAAATCATTTGCCCCTCCCAGGTCACTTCTGAATATGGCACAGCTCCTTTGATTGCAAGACACAAAGTCTCAACTGCCCAGTGTATCCCTTTTAGGGTTGGATCAAACAGGTGGCTCCTCAGGGTTCTCCTGGTGTACCAGGCTCAGCTGTCAGCAAAACCTAGTGTGGAATCCAGTTCCTAGACCTATGGTGGCTCCTCTAAACTTTTCAAAACTGAAAAGAGAATAGCCTAATAGTTACATTCCCCAATATTCTTTCACATAAGAGCAGGAGAGAAGAAATACAACACAGACAGAAGCAAAAGCAGGCCATTTGCTCACAGACTATATGATGTCCTGAGAGGTGAGAGTAGGCCACCGTCTCTACCTCTGTCCACCTAGATTCTTGTTTTGATCACTGCTAGGAAAGTGGATAGAATTTGGCCAGTTAGTACATTTTGTATGCAACTTTAGTTCCAGTTTAAAAGCAATTAAATTTAAATCTTCACCCACAATAAAACCCAGAAAACCTGTGAGTTTTATAAATAAGGGCAAGGCACCTCCATAGTGAATAATTATGGAATTCCAGGAGCAGGTACATGCTCTTACTCATGCTATCAAGACTGATCTCTCTTTGGTCCATTATGCTGCCAGAAATTAAGGAAAAACCAATTCACAGACTTTTTAGTATGTCTGTTTCCCCAAAGCCCCTCCAACATTGATATTTTAAGGTCTAGTCAGATAAAATGGTGGTAGGTATATTCAACCATCTTCAAACTAAAATACAACTGTAATAAAATAAAGAGTTAAGATGGTAAAAAAAATGTTAAAATGTCTTAATTTAGATCCTGATGTTCCAAGATCTATAGAAACATAAGACTTGTATTCTAGAAATATTTGTGATTAAAAACTGATTTTTTAAAAGAAACTTTATGTTTGTGAGGAAAGGAATTCACTATTAAATATTCAAGGGAAATAATATCTTCAAGGTTCATAAACTATTTGATGTTGAAATATTTAATCCTAGTTGTGTTTTGCTTATTATGCACATTCTAATTAATTATTTTCTAAAAGAGCCAGTCCTTATAAAGATGAAACTTCTTTTCTTAAAAAAAAAAGATGCTTTCCCTAAATTGACATTTAAGATGAATGTGCTTTACTTTGAATGTAAGGAAATTGTTTTTTGAATTGAAATGCAAGGGGAAATGTAGCTGAGGGTTCTGGAGAATGTGGTCTTCTAGACTTTGATGGTTGAACTGTTTTTGGACCTTTACATTTAATGCTAAAAACGGTTTGTGTCAAATGTATTATTAATGAAGTAAGGAATAAGCATGCTATGTGGGTTAAGAATGCATCTCAAACACATTCATTTGTGTTGACTAGGGAAGATGTATATATGGAGTAAGGTTGAAATGCCTATACCTTTTTTTTTTCAAATTATTTTTTGCTGTTTAAAAAAAATTTGTTCCTTGGGGGAGGTGAAATGCTTAAGTGGACCTGTTCTCTTAACCTAAGGCCTTTAGTTTTAACTTGTGTGACCCAGATTTCTTCCTTGTACATTGGGTAAGTGGTCTTTTCAGTTATGATTGGTGAGTTTGGCCTTTGCTGAATGATGAAAACAGTTTTATTGAAATCTATTACATTCCCATTAGCCAAAAGGAAATGCTCTTACTGTCACTATAAGAGCCTGTAAGAGCTTGTTTGCAAGGCTCTCTAGCATTTGTGTTGATCAGCTTTGCCTTAGCCAACATAGGTCTCTGGAGTCAGATAATTGCTATTGAAATTAGAGTAATTCTGTGTCTCAGGATCCTAGCTAGGCTCACATTCACAGAAAATATGTCCTTGTGATTATGAATATTAATGCTTTTAAATGTGTAATCTTTTTTGAGTTTTCCATCTCTATTTCATGATTTTTTGCTTTTTTGGGGGTACATTATATAATTCTATCTCAAAATAAATATTTCTAAAGAGCACTAGTCTGTCAGCATTTTTTAAATTTTATTTTCTTTTTCTATTCAGGGTAGATTTCTATTATATGATTTTTAAAGCAATGCTAAGACTCAGCAGGCAATTATGTCTTAGCAAAGACCTTGAAGTTAACATTTGGTGTTAGGTTGTTTTTTTTTTCCCTGAAACAGTGCTTGTTCTTAAATGTATGCATATAAAAAGATATATCAATTATCCCAATAGATCAATCATTTAATCTACATTTTTTAAAATATTTCTGCCCCTGTTATGTTTGTTTTCAGAACTCTTAGTATTTATTCATTTATATCCCAGAAATAAATGTGTTATTCCTCTAGATAAATATCAAATATAGTTTCTTTGAATTACTTGAATGGGCTAGTTGAGGCAGGAGCAACAAGAGAGAGAATATTTTCCCAATATTGAATATTGCATAGTTTCAAGTTGGTGTATGGTGTGGAGGGGAGGGGGTTTGCCAAACTCTGAAAACCAATCTATAGTTTAAAATGGTGGTAGTCACTGCAGAGTTAGATGCTCAATCCATAGAGGCAAGTCTACCATCCTGAACTTAATACTACAGGATCACCAAATTCAGCAGGGTTCAATAAATATCTGAAATGAAAATTTAAATATATAAAGAGAAATGATTCAGAATAGTAATATTGAGAAGAGATTAGTTCTCCAAAGAGAAAAATGTGGATGAAAAGGAAATTAATTAATCAAAGGAGATTTTAGAACACATGTACAAGATGGAAGGAAGAGATGGCAATGAAGAATGAACACGAAATTGTCATAGTCCTTTACAAACAGCATCATGAGTACTTAGAGTGAGTTGATGCTGGTGCTGTGAGAGAAGCCAAGTGCTGCAGAAAAAAATATATATATATATGCATATCTATACTTATATATGTATATGTATGTGTGTATATATGAATGAAAAGAGTAGGACCAAAGGAAGAATAGAGAAATGGCTCAGGTTGAATGTGACACTAATACTAGATGACAGAGAAAATCCAAATATGGATGTAATCATGGTACAGTAGAAGGAACCCTGAATTTTAATCCTGCTTTGGTTAATGCCTCTGTGACCTTAAACAAGTTTCTTTGCGGCACTCAGCTTCTTCATTTGTATAGTGAGGGAGTTGAATTGGATAGAATCTGAGATTCCTTTTAGCCTCCAATCCACAATCCACCCTTCTTATGAAAAAGTAGGAGTAAGTAACTCTTACTTAGCTTCTGCTTTATCTGTCTAAAAGAATGACCCCTGGATTGGAGAAGATAAAATTAAAAATGGCCAATGGGGAGTTGGAAACCAAGATAAATGGAGAGATAAAAAAGGAGAGCACCTTGCTACCCTTAATATGTTTAAGTCTCTAGATCAGATCTATTTAGCATAGAATATAGGAGAAAACAAAAACAAAAACAAAACAAATAGTAATAATAATAATAATAATAACAAAACAGCAAAGGAGGTTCATGAAACAACCAGTATTATTTTTTAAAGATCAGGAAAACTGGCTTTGGTGGCCATGTTTTAAGAAGGACATCAATAAGCAGGAAAATATTCTGAAAAACATGGTGGGTTTTCAAGGGCCTATCTTAAGGAATTGTTGAAGGAACTAGGGATGTTTAGACTACAAAAGGGAAGATGTTAGGGCAGCTAGATGACACTGTGAATATAACACTGGATCTGAAGTCAGGAAGATCTGAATTCAAATTTAGCCTCAGATACTTATCATCTGTGTCACCTTGGGCAAGTCACTTAATCTGTTTGCCTGAGTTTACTCAATTGTAAAAGGTAGATAATAAAAGTGCCTACTTTCCAGGACTGTTGTAAGGATGAAATGAAATAATATCTATAAAGCCCTTAGCACAGTGCCTGACACATAGCAGGTTCTATATAAATGCTAGCTATTATTGTTGTTATTATTTCTTATAGTGAAATATTTAAATATGAATTATAGAAGAAAATTTTGATTTATTCTACTTGACTTCAAATAGTGGAATAAGGAACCATTGGATGGTAATTTTAGAAAAGGGATTTAGGTTTGATGCAAAGTAAAAACATCTTTACAATTAGATTTATACAAAAGGTACTAGGCTCCTATAAGGTAGGGTAGGGTTAACCATTTCTTTTTATTTCTTGGACCTCTCTGCCAGTTTGGTAAAACCTCTCTCACAATATTAAATGCATAAAATATAATGAATTGTATCACAAAGGAAACCAATGTTTAAAGTTATTAAATATTTTAAAAGACAATGACACAGACCCATCTTATGATCACTTGAGGAAGTGGATTACCCTTCATTTGAAGTCTTCAAGTGAAAGCTGGGTGGTCACTTCCTACATATGTTAAAGAGAAGATTTTTTTTTTTTTGGTCAAATATGATTTGAATTATATGAGTTCTGAGTTCCATTCCTAATCTTACATTTTGTGATTTTGTGATTGTGTAATTGTGTAATTCTGGATCAATTGATGTTCAGTATTTCTGGGAGGAAATACTGACTTCAAAGATAGAGATGTGTTTTTCTCCTTCCCAATTACTGAGCACCTGGACCCTTGATTGATCCCAGCAGGAACCACAGGACAAATAGGTAAACCTCATGCCCACTGGCTCCCCACCATAACTTTGGGGTCTAACATCTACCCCTCTTTTTTTTCTTCTTCCACCTTTGTATGTTTTCTTCTTCCATTAGAAAATAAACTTTTGGGGTAGTTAATTGGCACAGTGGATTACAGCTCTGACCTTAGAGTGAGGAGGACCTGATTTCAAATCCGGCCTCAGACACTTGCCACTTATTAGCTGCGTGACCCTGGGCAAGTCACTTAACCCAATTGCCTAGCCAAAAATAAAAAGAAAGTGAGCTTTTTGAAGTCAGTAATTGTCTTTCTTGTTTATACTTATCTCTACAAAACTTAATTGTGCCTGGCACATAGTAAGGTCTTAATAAATCCTGCATCTAGCTATCTATCAATCTCAGAAGAACTGGATCTGGTCTATGAGATTTAATTTTAGGTCTATTTGGAGCTACCCAATATACTCCAAATTCAGAAATAGTTGCCTAGAATTCCACTGTCAGTGTATTATTTCTGATAGCTTAATTCTTTGATATCTTTTAAAATACAAATCATCCTGGGAGATATAATACCTTAAGCTGTTTTAAGTCATTTATATTTAAGTATGAATGAATTTTAAGTTTTCTAGACACTAGGCATTAGTAAGGAAAGAACAGTAATCAAGGAACTGTTTAGGTAAGAGGAGAGGTAAGTAGCCAAGGGAGGAAAAAATAGTGCAAAAGAAGGAATGTGAAGGGATAGAAGATATCATAATTTCACCTAGGGTCAACAATGATTGCAAGATTTTGATGTACTAGCAAGCTGGCTTATAAAAGTACATTTTCATTAAGATGTGCGTTGGGTTTGTGGTATACCATCACTTTGCTATTACCCAGGTGGTGGAGAGTTCGGGCCTCTGCAAATTATGAATTTGGCAGCTTAACAAGGCTGTCAAGCTCATCAATTGTCAGAGAAAGAAAGTGGATAATCATGAGGAGGAAAGTTCAAGGTAATGTCTTTGCTTATCTTCGGAATGTTAATAACTGAAGAGAGACATTAAGTGTGCCCTATATAAATGTACACAATACCATCACATTATTACCTATTCTTTTTCAATAGCTAACATGTTCTGAGTGGCATCCCTCTGCTGGTTATCATGTGCCAACTATTTTCCATTTGTAAGTCAACAACACGATAGGAAAGCAACCCTCTGGTGATCACCTTTTAATTAAGGCAACTGCTAAACTTGACATGCAGTTTTCTATTATTAAAATGACTTCTTTGCTGTACAGGGACACTGCAGAAGAGATTAATTTTCCTCAAGGAGACTAAAGATGCAAGGAGAAAGGAAGTAATCTCTCACTACCTCATATGGTGTTCTCTTCCTTTCAGATAGTCTGATTAAAAGAGAGATCAAAGTGAGAAAAGGTCACATGGGTAGACAGTGGGAGAAGACATGTGGTGGCCATGCTGTTTTCAGACCTGATTACTTTCAGTCATGTTATTTTTAAATATGATGTCTCCAGTTGTTTTGATAGTATACTATTATTTAGGAAACCATGATACTTCTAAAGTTAAGAGAATAGAAAATAAAAGGATTGCTCTAGGGAAATATTGAAGGACCAAATACTCCTTCAGGATCTTTTTAAGCAACTCTGTTATAATACACATGACTTGTATTTGACTTCCTTCCTTATTTTCTAATATATAAAAACGTTTCTTGAATAGAAACAAAGACGTAATTCTCTCCAAAGAATCTTTTTCAATATGATGAAGTATATTTTCTAGATTAATAATATCTCCTTGAGGAGAGTTTCCTTTTTTATCTTTGTTTCTCTCTAACACTTAGCACAATGACTTGCACATGATAGGTACTTAATAAATTCATGTTGAATTTTATTCAAAAGAATGACAATTATCCATTGGTTTCTGAACTTAAGGGAAAATGAGGCACTTTGAAAATGGACAGTTTTCATATCACATTATTTTGTATGAATAGTTCATTTGGATGACATGAAAAGATTAGCTTCCATAGACATAGAAGGCTACTTGGGTACTATCACATTAAATTTCATGTACACCTGACAAAAAACACAATGTTCAGACAGTCATGTATAGTTTTCTTTTTCTATCCCTTGTATGTCAAAATAATCATGGTTGCCGATGTTTAGGTGCATAATTTTTAAAATGACGAAAAGAAAAATTAAAACTCCTGGTTCACAAGAATAAAAAAGAAAAATAAAATAGAACCTCAGTGTTTTAAATGTGAACAATATGTATTCACCTCTCTAACATATTTTGGGTTTGCCGTATTAATTATGAACATGTAGAAAATCCCAAGTTCAATTCAAGGAGTTTTTCAAATACATACTGCCATATCTATTAGTAAACCTCAATCCCCAAACAACTTTGATCATAAAAAGGTAGAAATCCATCCTTTCATAGCAGGAGGAGGAAGGGAAACACACTGATGAATATAGGACATCAATTTAATCACAGAAATTTGGGATGGTGCAAGTTTATTTTAAAAGGAAATGCTATTTAGATGTACCACATCAGGTTATAAATCTAAATATGATAATAATAATGATATAAAATGAATTCCTACTCTAATGCAGTATTGAAAAAATGCCTTCATTTTTCAAAATAAGAAGGCACTGAGACTACATTCAAAACTTTAAGAGACAGCTACATTTTCTTCAAAAGGCTGAAATTTTAAAATTGTGAGTATGTAGCACTAGAAGAAATGCGCAATGTATAGATGTTAGTGTTGGGTATTGTAAATTTTTTAAAGAATGAATTACAATGCATGTATTAAGTGCTTATTATATAGGCCAACCACAGGACTAAGCCAAATATAAAAAGAGATACATGTCCTGAATTCGAGTTTACATCCTAATAAATGGAGATAACAAATTTGCACAATCATTACATAACATATTTTGATATTTCACTGGAAGTACCTATATTGATTTGAGTATTCTTTCTATTGGTGCAAAACATAATCTATCCATTCTTTCTAATGCTATGTCTCTTGGCTATATTTTTGCATAGACTCTCCACAGGACATTGACCTATTTAGCTGGAGGTCTTCCTGTAGGTCTTTTTGGATTTGGAAGGCATTACTACAGCAATGTGTTTTACTGTCTATTCTTCAACTTTCTTCCCAGGTGATCAATCTACCTCCTTTCCAAAATACATTGCTTGATGATGTATCTTATTTCATTTTTGTTTCATATCTTGTATTTGAAAATATTGCACAAGTGATCCCATTCAATTTCATCTCCAAGAACTCTGTAATCCCAACTCTATCACTTATCATTAGTCTCTCTCTGTCCACCGGTTCCTTCCCTACTACCTTCTTCCCCATCCTCAATAAACCTCACTTGATCCTTCCATTCCTATTAATTATTGCCCTATTTCTCTTCTGTCCTTTGTGGCTAAACTCTTTGGAAAAAATACATAATAGGTGCCTCAAATTTTTCTCCTCTCATTCTCTTCTTCAATCAGAATCCATTTTCTGATCTTATTCCACCAAAACTGTTCTTTCCAAACTTATCAATGATCTCTTTCTTAGTTGCCAAATCCAATGGCTTTTAATCAATCCTCACTCCCCTTGACCTCTTTGCAGTTTTTAACACAGTTGATCACCCTCTGCTCCTTGGTATTCTCTTCTCTATAGGTTTTTGGGACACTCTCCTGCTTCTCCTGCTATCTATCAGAATATTCCTCAGTCTCTTTTGCTGGGTACTCATTTAGTCATGTCTTCTGACCAAAGGTATCCCACAGGATTCTGTCCTAGGTCTTCTCCTCTCCTCTCTCATTTGGTGATCTCATCAGCTCCCATGGATTAAATTGTCATCTCTGTACTGATGATTCTCAAATCTATCTTTCCTGTCCTAACTTCTCTGCTTACCTCTAGTTTTGCACTTCTAACTTCTTTTCAGACATTTTAAACTGAATATCCAGTAGACCTCTGAAAACCAACATATCTGAAATGGAACTCTTTTCTTTTCACCTAAACCTATCCCCAACCCTAATGTCTCTACCATTGCTAAGAGCAACAGAATCTTCCCAGTCCCCTAGGCTCATAGCCTAGGACATCCTTGACTTCTCACTATCTCTCATCACCCACATCCAATTTTTTGCCAAGACCTGTTGATTTCCTCTTTGCAACATCTATTGAATGTGCATGCCCCCTTCTCTCTTCTGATATTACCACCATTGGTGGAGGACCTCTTCAACTCACACTTAGAATATTACAATGGTCTTCTGGTGGGTCTGCCTGCTTTAAGTCTCTCCCCAATCCAATCCATCCTCTATTTAGCTGCCAACATGATTTTCCTATTTCCCCTTAAGTATTACAGTCAGTTTTGCTGGGTAGGTTATTCTTGGTTGTAATACTAGTTCCTTTGCCTTTTGGGATATCATATTCCAAGCCCTCTATCATTTAATGTGGAAGTCACTAAGTTGTGTTTGATCCTATGACTTCACAATATATGAACTGTTTCTTTTTGGCTGAGTTTATATCTTTGGTGTTTCTTGCCACCACAGTAGCTTTGTATGGTTGAATTATTTGTTGTTGTTATTTGGGTCTTTTATTTTTTTTTTTACTATGAACTTTACGTGAAAGTTGGACTTTGTCACTTAAAGGTATGAGGGCACTGTCCCAAGCTTCAGGTTTTTTCATGCTGCTGTTTTCAGAACTAGTTCTGGGGGTCTGCAAGGTTTTGGTCTTTCCAAGGTGGAGTGATTTTGGAAAAGATATGGTCACTGCTCTCCTGGTCTGCACTCAGGTCTTTACCCAGAAAAGGCTCATGGTCAACTACAGCCACAAACATGCTCTTCTTTCTTTTGGTACTGTGACCAAAGCCCCTGCTCCCTTGTACTGACCACCAGCATTCCTCTCTGCTCTGGAATTGCAACCCACAACTGAGCATAGGCAACAAAGTTGCTAATCAGTACCAACTGTACCCAGTACCAGTGGAGGATCCACCATAACCTCTTTCTGATCAAATGTCTGATTACCTTACTGTCTGTGGTCTGAGAATTCTCAAAGCTGTCAATGCTGCTGGAGTTGTTGCTACTGCTGCTAGGTTTATGGGCTCCAGATAGGCCTCCACCTCAGTGTCAATAAATTCTCCTGCCAACCTCTTAGATTTTCTTGTCAGAAAAAAAAAGTCTCACACTGACCCTTTTTTGACTCTGTCACTCCAAAATTTGATATGAAGCCTTATTTTAAAGTTGTTTGGAGGTTTGGGAGGGTACAGCTGTGTGGTTGCCTCTAACCCACAATCTTGGCTCCACCTAAAGTGATTTTGCTAAAGCACAAGTCCAACCATATCCCCCTACTTGATAAACTCTAGCAGTTCCCTGTAGCCTCCAGCATCAAAATTTCAAAATCCTCTGTGACACTCAAAGCCCTTCATAACCTATCACATAACTACCCCCCCAACTTTCCAATCTTCTTACACCTTATTCCCTACCACATTCTATTTGGCCCACTTACCCTGGTCTCCTTGCTTGTTCCTCAAGCAAATCACTCATGTCTTAATTTTGGCATTTTCTCTGGCTGTCCCCCAAGCCTAGAATGTTCTTTCTCCTTCGCTCGGCCTAATGGCCTCTCTGATTTCATTCATGTTTCAACTAAAATTCCATCTTCTACAGGAAGCCTTTCTTTTTCATCTTTCTACAGAAAGTCTTAATTCTAGTACCTCCCTTCTTTGATTTCTTTCCTATTTATCATGTAGATAGTTTGTTTGTACATATTTGTTTGTTTGTTATTTCCCATAGTTGATTGTGAGTGTCTTGAGAGCAGAGAATATCTTTTGTTTTTTATATGTATTCCCAGTACTTAGGACAGTACCTGGAACATGGTAGATGTTTAACAAATATTTATCAGTTTAACTAACTGAAAATATACTGTAGACTACTTAGGCCCATGAGGAATGTCTCCATTGCCCTTTGGGTCATCTGAAAATGTGATTCTTTGAAGATTAGGATATTCTAAAATTTGCAACTATACAGCATCTGTGGGAGAATATTTGAGTTAAATTGTTAGGTTTGGGGAAAATATCTTGGAATCTTAAAAATATTACATGGTTTCCTAAGTGCACTGTAGCCCCTGAAGTTTCTGAGGACAGTGATATTACAGATCCATGTGCAAGAAAGACTGTTTTGGCTGTCAAATTCCAACTCAAGGAATATCAGTCTTACAAAGGGAAAGGGAACCCACATCTTTACTTGAAGATTACACTCAATTCTTGAGGCAGTTTTGCAAGCTTCTTTCAGTCTAGTCAGTCAACAAACAATGTTTCAGAGCCTATGATGAGCCAGGAAGTGTGTTAAGTACTAAATATACTTAAAGGGGGAGGGTGGTGGTAAAAAAAAAAATAAAAAACCTGTCCCTTATATGAAAGAATTAATAATCTAAAGGGGGCAGGGATGAAGAGATAATATGCAAACAACTATGTACAACTAAAGTATGTGTATGTATGTTTGTGTGTGTGTTCAAAGATAATCAACAGTTGAAAAGTATTAACATTAAGGAAAACTGGAAAAGGTTTCTTGCTGAAGGTGAAACTTTAGCTGGGACTTGAAGAAAGCCAGGGAAGTCAGGAAGCAGGTATGAGGATGGAGAGATATCAGGGAAGGTATCCATCGGATTCTACCAGACAACCATGGGTCCCATAAAAAAAGTTGCAGTCATTGTCTTTAATTTGAGGAACATAAAGATAAAAAGAGTCATTGCTTCAAGAAGCTTACATTCTACTGAGGGAGGGATTACAATACATAAGCATATAATAGCTAGCATTTATGTAACTCATTAAGATTTGCATATATTATCTCATTTAATCCTCACAACCACCTTGTGAGGTAGTTGTTATCGTTCTCACTGTACAAATTAGGAAACCGAGCAAGATAGGGGTTAAGTGACTTTCCCAGTATCACGCAGCTTGTGTTTCAGGCAGCCTGACCTCCAAGCCTAGCACTCTACTACACACACTCTACTGCACACAGCACATGAGCACGCTCACATACGTAATATAGAAAGTGTCATACAAAGTGATTTCAAGAGGGAGAGACATCTAATAACTAAAAAAAACAAACCCATAAAATGAAATTATTAAGGAAGAAAAAAGAACCATATGTATATATTTGTATCCCCATATCATTTGACCCAATGTCTTGCATATAGCAGGAACTTTGGAAAAAGATTATAACATTGAATTAGTATTATTCTTACTATTTTTAAATGCAAAAAATATGCTGATTCCTTTTAAAAAGCAATGCTTAGCTGTCAGAAATAAATGTTTATTTCTAATAAGGATTGCTTTTCTAAACAACCAATAATGGTCAGGGACATAATAATCTTTCTAATCTCAAATATTAGTCTTAATCTTAGAAATTTAGGAAAATAAATTGTCATCATTTCTGAGTTTGATAAACAAATTATTCTTAAAATAAGTGAAAAAAATACCCTTAGAAATAGGTCATCTTCAATTTTCAAAATTAGCATATTTAAATATGAATGGTTTTGAATCATTGCTCTAAATCATTGCCTGTAAATTGGCAAATTTACTTCTAATTTTGCAGATCACTGAATTTAGAGGTTTTCTATCATTTTAAGTAGAAATGTAGTTAAGATGAAAGATTACTTTGACAAGATTGTTTGAAAATAAAATCTCATTGTCAGATTCAGAAAATATAATGGGCTGTGGTTGTCAAATCTAAGTGAATCTTAGCTAATACTCATTATTTTCCTGATACCATAATCATCTTAAGGAAATTAGCAAAAGAAATATTACTTTAAAATTACAATTCCTCACATAATTGAGCCACCAAACATTTTGTGGCTTACTTCTTTTTACAATGTATTTATTTTTATTTTTATTAATTTATTTTGATTTATTAATAATCACTTCCATATGCTTTTGAGTTTAGAATTTTTCTCCCCCTTCCTCCCCACCACCCTCCCCAACACAGCCCACAATCTGATATAGGCTATACATTTACATTTATATTAAACATATTTTCACATTAGTGATATAAGTAAAAATTAAAACCAATAGGAGGAACCATCAGAAAGAGGAAACAAAACTCAAGAGAAGAGAAGAAAATAGCAATTCAACTTCCATAGTTCTTTCTTTGGACATGGATAGCATTTTCCATCACCAGGCCTCTGGAGATGTCTTAGATCCCTGTATTGCCAGGAAGGGTTAAGTTTATCAATATTAATCATCACACAACGTGGCTGTTATTGTGTACAACATTTTCTTGGTTCTGCTCACTTCACTCAGCATCACACCATACAAGTCTTTCCAGGTTTTTCTGAAGTCAGCCTGTTCATCATTTCTTACAGCACAATAGTATTCCATCACATTCACATACCATAACTTGCTCAGCCATTCCCCAATTGATGGGCATCCTCTCAATTTCCAATTCTTTGCCACCACAAAAAGAGATGCTATGAACATTTTCGCACATGTAGGTCCTTTTCCCATTTGTATGATCTCTTTGGGATATAGCTCTAGAAGTGCTATTGCTGGGTCAAAGGATATGCACATTTTTACAGCCCTTTGAGCATAGTTCCAAATTGTTCTCCAAAATGGTTGGATCATTTCACAACTTTGTGGCTTACTTCTTCAACTGTATGCAAGTCTTATGCTCTAACAAACAGAACTCCTATCACTCATCCTGTCCCTGAACCAGGCCCACTGTGATTCTTAAGCCTGTGCTTTCTCTTTTTCTATTTTACAGTGTCAGGGAACCAGGAAAATGTTCAATAGTGTCATAGGCTCTTCCTTTTTTTTTTTTTTTTTTGGCTTCAAGACAAGCCTACAAGCACTTATTAAAGGCTTATCATGTGCCAGGAACTGTGCTAACTGCTGGAGATACAAACAAATACAAAAAGCAGTCCCTTTTCTCAAAGAGCTCAAAATATATTGCAGAAAAATTGGAGATAATCTCAGAAGGAAGGGCACTAGCTTTAACTGAGATCTTATTATTGCATTTTTTAAATTAATGATACTGTATAGCATACTGGATAAAATAAAAAAAAAAACATTAAGTGCCTACTATTTGTTAGCACTCTTATAAGCACTGGGGATAAAAGCCAAGCAAAACAAAACAAAGCAAACAAAATAAAAACTGGCCCTAATCTCAAGGATCTCACAGCCTAGGAGACAACATAGGAACAATTATGTACTAACAAGACACCTAAAGGATAAATTGAGGCAATAGCATTAAGGAGGAATGGGGAAGGTTTCTTTTGCAAGCTTGGATTTTACCTGGAAACTGAAGGAAGCTGGGATAGTCAGGAGGCAGATATGTGAAGAGAGAATTCTAGGCATGGGGGCAGCTAATGAAAATGTACATTACCAGGAGATTCAGGGTTTTGTGGATGGAATATCAAGGAAGCCAGTATCACTATATTGCAGAGTACTTGGAGAACAGAAAATTATAATAAGAGGTAAATAGGAGGGAACCAGACTAAAAGGGCTTTGGATTCCAAACAGAGGATTTTATGTATAATCCTGGAGATGAAATGGAATTACTGGTGTGAATAGAATTTGTTGTTGTTTAGTCATTTTCAGTCATGTGTAACTCTTCATGACCTCTTTTGGGCTTTTCTTAGAAAGGATACTAGAGTGATTTGCCATTTCCTTCTCCGACTCATTATACATATGAGGAAACTGAGGCAAACAGTGTTAGGTAACTTGCCCAGAGTCATACAGCTATTAAGTGTCTGAGGTCAAATATGAACTCAGGTCTTCCTGACTCCAGGGCTGGCATTATATCTAGTGGTCCACCTAGATTATCCTGTGTATACAATAGGGAGATGTAATTTTCAGCCCTGCACTTAAAGAATAACAATTTGACAGCTAAGTGGAGTGGGGAAACAGTGAGATAGAGAAACAAACCAAGAAGAAATTGCAATTACATAGGTTGAGGATGACAACAACTAGGTTGTAAGCCTGGGTGACTTGAAGGATGGTGTCATCACTATTATTAAAAAAGTGGGAACATGGTATGGTTAACAGGAGAACATTGTAGATAGTAACAGCCACGGTATTCAATGACTAACTTTGACAGACTTAGCTCTTCTCAGAAATGCAAGGATTTAAGACATCTCCAAAAGACTCATGATGGAAAATTCTATCCACATCCAGAAAAAGAACTATGGAGTTTGAATGTAGATTGAAGCATACTACTTGTTCTTTTTTGTTCTTCTGTTTTGTTTTGTTCCTTTTTTTTCTTGTGGTTCCTCCTTTTGGTTCTAATTCTTCTTTTCAACATGGTTAATGTGAAAATAAAAAAAAAAACATAGGATGGCTAAGGTGGGAAAGCTAATGAGTTTTGTTTTAGATACTTTGAGTCTGGGTATCCTAAGGGACATGTCATTTGAAACGTTCAGGAGGTACTTGGTGATCTATTAGTTTAACTCAGGAGAGAGACTAAGAGTGTATGTACACATTTGGGAATCATCTGCAGAATTCAGGTATGAAGGGATAGGCATAAGTAAAAAAGAGTGATTTCAACACACCTCTCATTCAATTCAACAACTTCTTCTTAAGTACATACTATGTGTACTCTTCTAAGTGTAAGGGATAAACATTATTATAACAAGTAAACAGTCCCTGAGCTTAAGGAGCTTATATTTTACATTGTTTTTTTTTTATCATGAGTCATTTGAATTTGTTTTGTATCATTGCCTTGATCAAAATAGCTAAGCCTTTCACATGGATTATCCTTAAAATATTTCTGTAACTGTGTGCAATGTTCTGGTTTTGTTCACTTCACTTTGCATCAGTTCATCTAAGGTTTCCCAGGTTTTTGTGAAACCATCCTGCTCAACATTTCTTATAGCACAATAATGTTCTATCACAAAAATATATCACAACTTGTTCAGCCATTCCTCAATTGATGGGCATCCCCCAGATTTCTAACTCTGTCATCACAAAAATTTTGTAAAAATAGATCATTTTCCCTTTTACTTGATCACTATAGGATAAAGACCTAGTAGTGGTATTTGCTGGGTTAAAGTTCAGATTTGGTCTTAGACACTTACTAGTTGTGTGACCCTGGACAAGTAATTAAACCCTCTTTGACTTAGTTTTTCATCTGTAAATAGAGCTGGAAAAAGATATGGCAAACTGGTCCAGTAGCTTTACCCCAAAAAAAACCCAAATTGAATCATACAAAGTTTCTTCTTTTTTTAAAAATCAAATTAACAGCTCCTATACGTATGTGTGTATGTGTATGTGTGTGTTTACTTTTTCATAAATCCAGCTCCTAGTTTTATTAGTTCAATGGTTATTTTTACTTTCAATGTTATTATTCTCTCTTTTGCAGGATTTCTATTTTGGTGTTTAATTTGGGCTTTTTAATTTGCTCATTTTCTAGGGTTTTTTTAGTTGCATGACCAATTCATTTATCTTCTCTTTCTTTCTTTTATTGTTGTGTGCATTTAGAGATGTTTCCCCATGAATACTACTTTTGCTGCATCTCACAAAATTTGGAATTTTGCTCATTGTTATCATTCTCTTTTATAAAATAATTGACTATTTCTACAATTTGGTCTTTGACCCGCTAATTCTCTGGATTATTTAGTTCCAATTATTTTATGCTTTCAAAGCCCTTTATTGAATGTCTTTTTATTGCATTATGGTCTGAAAGGAGTGCATTTAATAATTCTGCTTTTTTGCATTTGTTTGTGAGATTTTTTTGGACCTAATACATTTTTTGTAAATTGTAAAGACAAATTTTGTGAAAGTTCAATGTACAGCTCAGAAAAAGATACACTCCTTTGAATTCCCATTCTCCTTTCACCAGTTTTATCATATCTAACTTTTCTAAGATTCTATACATACTGTTACTTCTTTCTTATTTATTTTATGGTTAGAATTATCTAGCTCTGAGAGGAGAGGGTTGAGGCCCCTCACTACTGTAGTTTTACTATTTCCTTCTGTAATTCATTTATGTTTTCCCTTTAGAATTAGGGTGCTATGCCATTTGGTGCATATGTGTTTGATGTTGATATTACTTCATTGTGTATGGTACCTTTTAACAAAATGTCATTTTCCCTGCTTATATCTTTAACTAAGTCCATTAAAGATAAGTCCATTTTTACTTTTGCTTTGTCTAAGATAATGATTGCTACCCCTGTCTTTTTAACTGCAGGTGAAGTATAATAAATTATGGTGTAGCCCCTTATTTAAACTCTGCATGCGTTTCTCTGTTTTAAGTGAGTTTATTGTAAACAACATACTGTTGGATACTGGTTTTTAATCCATTCTACTATATGCTTCCATTTTTTAGGGTGAATTCATCCCATTCATAGTTGTGATTATTAACTGTGCATTTTCCTCCATTTTATTTTCTTATCATTCTTTTCTTTCTCTCTTTATCTTTTCTCTCCTCTAAAATCTGTTTTGTTTCTGAACTCTTCCTTCTTTTATCTGCCCTTCCTTTTATCATACCCCCTTTCTCTTACTCTCTTTCTCTCCTACTTCCCCATTTGGTAAAATTGATTTATATATATAAATTAACTCTCTCTCTCTCATCTCCCTCTCTCCCCATCCCTCCTTCCCTCTCCCTTTCTCTTTCTCTCCATATATATATATAATATATATATATATATATTCACTACTGCAACCTCTGTCTATGTAAAATCTATCTAATTGCCAGATTAATGATAAAGTTCTAAGAAGGTGCAATGCCATCTTTCCACATAGGAGTTTAACCTTATTGTGTTATGACTTCTGTTTCATGTTTATTTTTTTATGCTTCTTTTGAGTCTTGTATTTTAAAGTCAGAATTTCTATTCAGCTCTGATCTTTTTATCAGGAATACTTGAAAGCCCTTTGTTTCATGAAATATCCATTTTCCCCTTGAAATATTATATTCAGTTTTGCTTGGTGAGTATTTTATCAAAATCTCAGCTCTTGCTTTCTTCAACATCATATTCGAGCCATTTGCTCCTTTAACATGGTACCTGTTAAATTTTGTGTGATTCTGATTGTGGCTCCATGATATTTGAATACTTTCTTTCTGACTGCTTGAAGTATTTTCTCTTTGATCTGGGAGCTCTGGAATTGGATATAAAATTCCTGGGGATTTTCCTTTTGGGGTATTTTTCAGGTTATGATTGGTGGATTCTTTTAATTTACATTTTATCCTCTGATCCTAGTATATTGTGCCAGTTTTCTTTTATAATTTATTGAAATATGTTGTCTAGGCTTTTTCTTTGATCATGGTTTCAGGTAACCCAATCATTCTTAAGTTATGTCTCCTTGACCTATTTTCCCAATCACTTGTCTTTCTGATGAGATATTTTGTGTTTTCTTTTATTTTTCATTCTTTTGACTTTGCTTTATTGTTTCTTGATGTCTCTTGGAACCATTAGCTTCTACTTGTCCAAATTTAATTTTTAAGGAATTTTAAGGAATTATTTCTTTGGTTAGCTTTTTTACCTGTTTTCCATTGGGCCAATTCTGCTTTTTAAGGAATTCTTCTCTTCAATATTTTTTTTATACATCTTGTATCATTTGGCCTACTATTTTTCTTTTTAATTAATTGATTTAATTTTACTTTTCAACATTCACTTCCACAGTATTTTGAGTTCCAAATTTTCTCCCTATCTCTCCCCTCCCCCTACAGTGAATGACAGTGACAGTGAGTATTCTGATTACACCTTTACCCAATCTACCCTCCCTTCTATCACATCAAAGTATTGGTGAAGCTAGGGAGCATTTGCATTTGTTATTGTTTGCCAATTCAATCATGCATTTAGGTTACTATTTAGGGGAGATATTTGGGGTCCTGGGACCTTGAGGTACAATTGGCCAACTCTTGATTATATGAGCTATTCTATTAAGTAATGTAATTGCAATCAGTATTATAGCCCAGACCTGGTGCTCTTTTGCCCTTTTTCTCATTTTTACAATCAACTTCACTCCCTAAACTGGCACTAAATGAAAATAGCAAACATTGAATAATCTCAATGAAAGATATAAAACTCAAAGCATATCATCTTTTACATATGAAGAAAAATGTATTAATTTTATATTTCTTTTCTAATTTTCTCATGTTAGAATGAAATCTAATGTTGTGAACTTAGACTGAATTAGAAATTAATTTTTTCAGGAATGTTCACATATATGACCTTATTGTAGTGTGGAAGTGACTTACTTTTTCTCAATAGCTACACCAATGAAACTTAGTAGACCACATCAAGCTCAAAAGGTTTCAAAGCTGATAATAGATTTTGTATCTGTCTTCTGTTCAGGTAAATTCAGAAGGTCAGAAAACCTAATTACTACAGTAATCCACCAAGGAGATTAATAATTTTGACCACACCATCTCACAAAAACTTTTTACTAGCAAACAGATTAATATTAGAAACACTGAAGTAGAGATATCAGATATAGCAAATATTGACTTAGTTTGTCCAGCAATTTTGTGAGAGAATAGTTAAAATAATTTAATCTATGCAAGTCTATATTTTTCCCATACTTAAAAAAGAGGTGTCAAGGGTGAATACTACTGAGTATGAGTACTTTTTTTTGTAATAAAAACAGCTTTATTAGTGACAATGGATAAAAATAATACAATTCATAAGGTTAAAAAGACAACAATACAGCTTTCCACAGGGCAACATTCCACAGTGGTCAAGGAGGCCTTCTCTTTAGGGCCATAGGAGTGCCAAGAAAACTTCTCAACTCATCTTCCTATAGGCTGGGTCTTTTTTTAAATTATTTTTCTTCTTCCTTTTTTTCTTTATTAATTTATTTTTAGTTTTCAACATTCACTTCCACAAGATTTTGAGTTCCAAATTTTCTCAACATCTCATCCCTCCCCCCACCCCAAGATGGCATGCATTCTGAATGCCCCTTCCCCTAATCTACCTTCCCTTCTATCCCCTCTTCCTTCTTTCATCCCCTTCCCCTTCTATTTTCCTGTAGGGCAGGATAGATTTCTATACGAAATTGCCTGTAAATCTTATTTCCCAGTTGCATGTGAAAACAATTTACATTTGTTTTTAAAACTTTGGGTTCCAAATTGTCTCCCTTCCTCCCTCCCCATCCACCCTTATTGAGAAAGCAAGCAACTCAATACAGGTTATACATGTGTAGCCATGCAAAACACTTCCATAGTAGTCATGTTGTGGAAAACTAAATGTATTTCCCTTCATCCTATCCCACCCCTCCATTTATTCTATTCTCTCTTTTGACCCTCTCCCTCCTCAGAAGTGTTTGCTTCTGATTACCCCCTCCTCCAATCTGCCCTCCCCTTTATCATCCCCTTGCTCTCTTATCCCCCCCCCCCCATTTTCCAGTATAGTAAGATAGATTTCCATACCTAATTGAGAGTGGATGGTATTCCCTCCTTAAGCCAAATCCAATGTGAGTAAGATTCATTCATTCCCCCTCACCTTCCCCCCCTTTCCCTCCACTGTAAAAGTCTTTTCTTGCCTGTTTTATGTGAGATAATTTACCCTATTCGACCTCTCTCTTTCTCCTTCTCCCAGTATAATCCTTTCTCACCCCTTGACTTTATTCTCCAGATTTCATCCCTTCTTCAACTCACCCTGTGCCCTCTATCTATCTATCTATCTATCTATCTATCTATCTATCTATCTATCTATCTATATATCTATCTATCTATCTATCCATCTATCCATATAATTTTCCCCTCCAACTACTTTAATACTAACAAAGGACTCATGAGTTACAAATATCATCTTTCCATGCAGGAATGTAGACAGTTCAACCTTAATAAGTCCCTTATGATTTCTTTTTCCTGTTTACCTCTTCATGCTGCTCTTGAATCTTGTATTTGAAAATCAAATTTTCTATTCAGCTTTGGTCTTTTCATCAAGAATGCTTGAAAGTCCTCTATTTCATTGAATATCCATTTTTCCCCTGAAGGATTATACTCAATTTTGATGAGTTTGATTATTGGCTGTAATCCCATCTCCTTTGCCCTGTGGAATATTATATTCCAAGCCCTCTGGTCCCTTAATGTAGAAGCTGCTAAATCTTATGTTACCCTGATTACATTTCCACAATACTGGTTGTATGTTCTGATCATCTTTGTCACCAAAGTAAAATTCTATGGTCTGACTAATTGCACTGCTTGTTCATGATCCCAGCTAATTACTTGAGTTATAAACTCTTTGTTAAGGTAGGGGCTTGCTTCCAGTGTGGAGAATGTACTGTCCCAAGCTTTGGGGGTTTTGTGCAGCTGTTTTCAGAGATACTTCTAGGGACCTGTAAATTTTCATTTTTTCCAAGGTGGTAAGATCAAAGGCAAAGGCATCAAAGGTTATAGAGAGATCAGGTAGAATGTACATTTAGATTCAGCAATAAAGAGATCAATGGTAACTTTGTAGTGTCAATTGAATGAGGAGATCTAAATCCATATTGTGGAAGAGTGTTTAGGAACAAATCAGATGGCTTTCTCAAGGAATTTAGTCTAGAAGGCAAGGAGAGATAGAAAAGGACAGCTAGCTCAGATGTTCCAATCAAGTAATGACTGGTTTAAGGATGAGGGAGACATATACAAATTTTAGGAGCAGGGAAAGAGCTAGTAGATAGTCAAAGACTGAAGAGAAGAAGAGGAAAGTGAGGATGATAGTTGGAAACAATCCTTTACTCCTTTCCTGGCCTGGCCTATGAGAGATCACAAGCACTCTTTTCTGCCTTGGAACTGTGAGGAGGATTTCCTTTCCACCACCACCACAAGCTCCACCATGCCAGCACTCCTCCTAGCCCTAGGACTACCACCCAGAACTGTGACCCAGATCCAAGCACAGGCAAAGCAAGAGAATCCTGCCTCAGCACCAGCAAAGAGAGCCCTACAATCCCCCTCTGATCAGCCACTCAATTCCCCCTTGGTCTGTGGGCCAAGAGTTCTGGAAGTAGCTATCGGGCTGCATTGGTACTGGGGCTGGGACCAAGCTCCTCTTTCACTGCAGTCACAGAACTTTCCTACTGACCTTGTAAGTTGTCTTTGGTGTTTGTGGGTTGAGAAGTCTGGAAACAGCCACAGCTGCCCTTGATTCAATCCTCTGAGGGTTGCTCCAGGTTCGCTGAGGCCTGATCTTTGCCTGGGAGCCCATGATGAACTGAGTTCCTCTTCCAGCCCTGCACAAGAGACCTTTCCAATCAACCATGCAGGTTGTCTTGGGCTGGAAATTTGTTTCACTCTGTCTTTTTGTGGGTTCTGCTGTGCTAGAATTTGTTTAGAGCCATTTTTTACAGGTATTTGGAAGGCTTTTGCGTGTGAATACTTTTTATAACTTGATTCTGGACTCAATGCAATGTTTCGGCCATATATTGATCTTATTTATAATGATTTTAACTTCTACACTTGTCTCATTATTTGTTCTACCAATTTTCTCTTGGGTTAAAACTTTCTTTTGACTATTTCTCAGTATATATTGATGATAAGAGTTTTCTAATTTATTTTAAATATCATATATATACACATATATACATACATATGCATATATATGTACATATATATGTGTATATGTGTGTGTATATATATATATATATATTCACAATCCATGGCTGAATTACTCCTTCTCCTCTTCCCTCTGTCTCACATGAGAGATGGCCCTTCTCCTTAACAAGTCTAGCTCCTCTACATGAACTCAGGGTTCCATCCCAGCTCATGTTCTCCAGCAGATTGTCTCCAACTATCATCCTCACTTTCCTCTTCTTCTCTTCAGTCTTTGACTATCTACTAGCTCTTTCCCTGCTCCTAAAATTTGTATATGTCTCCCTCATCCTTAAACCAGTCATTACTTGATTGGAACATCTGAGCTAGCTGTCCTTTTCTATCTCTCCTTGCCTTCTAGACTAAATTCCTTGAGAAAGCCATCTGATTTGTTCCTAAACACTCTTCCACAATATGGATTTAGATCTCCTCATTCAATTGACACTACAAAGTTACCATTGATCTCTTTATTGCTGAATCTAAATGTACATTCTACCTGATCTCTCTATAACCTTTGATGCTTTTATTCATTCTCTCCTCCTGGATATTCTTTACTTTCTAAATTTTTTGAAATTTCTCTCTTCTGATTCTCCTTTTACCTGTTAGAAATGTACAATCAGTAGTTGATAATATAGGACCCAGACTCAAGATAGAGGGTAAGGCTGGGTATATAGGTGGAGGAATCTTGTACATAGAGATGATAATTGATTTCATGAGAGCTGATGATATCACTAAATAAAAGAATATAAAGGGAAAGAGAAGAGAGCCCAGGCAGGGCCTCCTTGTGAGACACTTAGGGTTAATGGGTGGGACCTGGATGAAGATATAATGAAAGAGACTGAGTAGTTACCTTCAATCTACCCTCTGTGTATGTTGTATTTACCTGTTTATGAACATACTTCCCTATTTGAATGTAAGTTCCTTAAGGGCAGTGACTCTTTATTTTTCTTTATATTTCTTGTACTTAGTGTGGCACCTGGTACATAATAAGACATATAAATACTTGTTAATTAATTGATCATCAATTTACAAAAATGTTCATTGGATGCCTATTTTGCTGTTGCTTGATTTTAATAATAAGTCAGTTTACAATTTCAATATACAAAAAGGTAAAACATTTTTTGAGAAGATTCAGTTTTAAAATGTTGGCTGCACCTGATTTTTGCAGCAAGTGATGGGCTCTTGAATTCAAATGGAAAACAACATAGAGGTACAGAATTTGGATGCCACAAATTATATCAAACATCACTGGGCATGTGTGGTATGGGCTTGCCATTTATAATGCATCTAGATTTTAGTGTTATACTTTTACATAGATGTTCGGCACATTATTACTTGAAATATGCTAGAATAAGGAAGGTTTAGTCATGATGGAAAGGATAGGGAACATATATGACTTTTGCCATTGTAGGGCTTAGCTATTGCTTTTTCAGTGAGCACAGGGTGAAGCTAGAGGAATAGAAGGACAAAGCAGGAGAAAGAAGGACAAACCATATTTGAAACAAGATACATTTCCTCACCAATATGGAGAAGAGGGAAGTAAACAAGAGAATTGGGAAATGAGATATTTTAGGAAGAGGTAAGTTGGAAATGTAATGAGGTGATGCTATTTTGGGTCACAATACCCAAATTCTGTGAGGAAGGCAATTTGTGCTGATAGAATCCCTCTAGAATATAGAACTATTAAGCACTTGCCTCCTAGTCTTGGCCATCTCATGAGCAATCTACTCCATCCTCCAAGGACTATGCTTCCTTAATGTCCTCATTCACTTATCCAACAAATATTTGTTAAATATCCACTTTATCTAGAACACTGAGCTCATACAAAGTTTAAGACAGAGTTCTTATTCTCTAGGTTTGAGTTTAGAATATACAAGAAGAGTAGAATATACAATATTTCATGAGAATTGCAACAAAGACCTATGAAATTGAGTGCTGTGTAGAAAGGGAGGATATTACTGACCTGGATTCCTGAAAAAAAAGGTGGCAATTCAGATGTGCTGTGAATAACAGAAAGGAATTCTATAGTTGAGAAGGGGAACTGAGAGACTTCCAGATGTAGAAAATAACTCTCCTGTGATGACATGTTCAGCTTTCTTATCCTTAGCATCCTCTTAGTCTAAAGTCAGAGAATTTTTGGGGTTGATATGGGAAGGAGACTGTATTTTCCTGGGACATGATTCAATCTGAGTAACTTGTCCCTCAGTGAAGAGTCTCAATTGGAACAAAGGACTTAGGCCCCCAACGGGTACCGAAGTGTCATATTAAAAGAAGTTTATCTTTTAAAGGGACATTTTAAGATTATATAAGCTGGTGTGAATGTTTCCATACAGTGATGGAATGAATAACTGCATTGATTAAGTCATAGATTCTTTGAACTACCAAAATATATCTTGATATAAAACAAGAACTGCACAATTGCTTTTGCAAAAGTATAATGCTATGAACAAATGAGGTAATAATAATGATTTTTAGAATGCCAATATTAGTTAAAACTGCAATCATGCTTTCTTTCATTAAAAAGTTTAGTCAAATGGATAGTACATGAATCTTATTTAAAATATATAATTTTATAAAATTAGAAAATGATCTCTTCTAATATTATTATAGATTAAAAACTACCTCTTTTATTAAGCAATCCAAAAATTCAAGAAAGTTTTTTTTTATTTACATAAATGAATCTGTCAGAAATGAAAAAGTTTAAGTAATAAAGTTTATAAAGATAAGCTTCAGGAAAATGAGAGGAAATGAGAGAAAGTACAATTTAGATTTAAAAGCTGGTATTAAAAGCATCAATGATATTTCTACCTTCATCTTTGATGCATTATGTACCCTCAGTTAAGATACTTAATCCTTTTGTGTCTAAGTGAACATTTCCTCTTGAGGTTGAAAAAATAGTATCTAATTATCTGAAACCTTGACACACAAAGTAAAATCAATTTTTAAATATGTTTAATGGATGTCTTAAAAAAGATTAGATTTACATATTTTACAGCCTTTAATCCAAGTTCTTATATATGATTTTATGAACCCTGGAAATATATATGTTTGTATATGATTTTGCTCTGAACCTTTAACTGATAGATCTGAAGTTTTATGAGCCCCACATTGTAGATTCTTTCTGCTTAGTCCAAAAGCAATTTCTTAGTAGCCAATGACACCACTGTACATAATGTCTATAACTAGATATCTCAGGTAGACACACAAAGCAAGATCTATTGCATGGAAACTGCCAAACCATTACTTTAATTTATGAGAAGCACAATTTTTCATCAACTTTTCAGGCAACTTTGTGGAAGTCAATCTCTACCATGTTATACAAACTAGAGCTCCTAATTGGGTTCTGATATACTTGTTATCACTCAATATGTTGCCATCTTTCCCATGGCCTCATCATGAATGGATGATTAATAATAATATTAATAGAAGGAAGAGGAAGAAGAGGAAGAGGAAAAGGAGAAGGAAGAGAAGCAGCTGACATTTATATAGTGCCTACTATGTGCAAGGCAGTATGATAAGCACTTTACAAATGTTATCTTTGATCCTCACAACAACATTGGGAACTGGTTGCCATTTTACGGATGAGGAAATTGAAGCAAATAGGTTATGTTATTTGTTCAGGGTCACACAGATAGTTGAGCCTCTGAGACAGAATTTGAACTCAGGTTTCCCTGAACCCTATGATTTTGAATAGCACCTACTTTACACTAATACTTAATTGATACCTATTTCAGAGGGTTGTTGTGTGGATCAAATGAATTAACCTATTTAAAGCACTTTGCCCAACTTAAAATGCTATATAAATGACAGCTATTATTTGTGGGCAAAGTTGTGGGGCCCTTGTCTACCTCACCAGCTCTAGAAGATGTCTTTATTCCCAGCACTGTTAGAGAACAGAGGAAAAAAATATTTAAAGGTGATATGTTTTTCTTATTGTTCTGTTGCTTTCTTCTATTAAAATATATACGTACAATAATCATAGCTCAATAGTATAGTTTATGGACTACACTATAGGAATTTTTTTCACATTATCATGTTTGATCCCTAACTAATCCTGTGTCACAGGTAGTACAAATAATACTACAAATTTCATAATTAGGGGTTATCACTTTGGTTATAGACTTATGAGATAAAATATTTGGATCTTTTGAGTTAGAAAGCCAAGATTTGAACTCAAGTCTTCTGAATCCAAATCTAAAAGCTATGGTTGAGCTGATTACAGGAAAAAGAAATGGAATCAATATGGAGAGCTCTGAATACAATACCATCAGGCTAAAATTGAGATTATTGGCCACACAGGAAATTGAAATGAAATTAATATGAAAGGATTTGAATACAAGCTTAATAAATAATCTGATTCAGCATCTGACCCAAAGGAGAAATTATGTATCTGATTGGATGCTTCCTCAGGTTTTCAGATTATAAGATTTTTAGAAACTTTAAAGGTACTTTGTAGGAACCTTTAAGGGTCATTAGTGTCTGGGAAAAATAAAATATATGAATACCAGAAAGAGTCATTTAGTAGAGCAAATTATGAGTTTAGAAGATAAACACAATGAAGAGTTACAAATACCTTTAGAATGCTAAGGAATGCCAGAGGCAAGCTTAATGCTGTAATGATTAGCACAACTGAATTTCACCTGATGCTGAATGAAAATGTCTATTATGAGCAAAGCAGATAAGATTTTAGCTTATCAGTTAAGGGAGGAAAAGTCAATCAAAATTTAATTGGGTCTATTAAGAACAAAAAAGACAAACTATATACTAAAAGACCATAATGATCAAGAAGGCATTTAAAGATTAATACAATACACTTTCAAATTGTACTTCTCCACATAACTAAACAGGACCTAATTCAGATTTGAAAGAGTGCAATTGGCAAACTTTTTTTCCGCTCTAATAAGCAAGATCCTTTGAAAATTCATGTATTTCTGGAGAGGAAATTTGAAGACACACTGAAGAAAATTTAGGAAATAAATTGTTGGGTCCAGATGGTTATTCAATAGTGTTGCATAAGAAAAAAAATTGGAATGTATTTCCTTTTTACTCACCGTGTTTAGAAACAGTTCCTGTCATAAGAGTTCCTTCCTCTTTCTGTGACTGGGACTTCAGTATGCATTCTTTAGAAGATTCACAAACATCACTTTATTTTGGTTTGGGACTTCTAAACTTCGGGCTTGGTTTTGGAGATTCCAACTCTGTCTCTGGTTTTGACTACACTGTAGAAAATGTTCCACTCATTTTTCCAAAGGAAGAAACATATTTAGGCTAATGAGAAGGTTCTTCTTTTAATCTATGACAACAATGAGGACAGATTTAGAGTATGATACCTAACTATGCTATTATTTTAGTTTCCAGTGCCAATCAATTTTTTTAAATTTACTTTTGGAACTCCTAAGACTGCTGGGATATTCCATCATGAACCAACTCTCCCTGTAAAATCTAATCTACTAGGCCAGGGTCTGGAGGAATTGGAGACTTATAAAGTAAGTTCTGAGGAATATAGTTTCCACCTAGACAGCCCTGACTGACTAAATCCCCTTTGGGTCAAATCGGACAGTGTACCAGTTCTCCAGACCTACCTTTCAGACTCAAATTCTTGTGGAGAATGTTAGAATACTCTGGGATACATCAAATTTGGAGTTGACTCTTGGAAGCCCCCAAAGTCAAGAAGTATCAGGAGCAAGTTGTGGAAATGTTTAATAACCCAAATCTGCATTCTTTTAAAGTTCAGGTTGCAATTCATTGATATTTGCTCATTTGAAGTAATTCTTTCCTGTGCCATGTCATAAAAATAAAACTTCTATGGAGAATTTACCCAAGGGTTTCTGGGTTTGTTTGTTTGTTTTTGTTCATTTTGTTTTTAAATATCTGTGGATAACCATGTTATACTAAATCTATCTCTCTTCCCTTGCTACATGACTAGCTATCGACTTTTCAGTCATGTTTCCTTACTAATGTCTTTCATATCACTTCCTGCACACAAATCATGTTTGAAAATATGCTAAAGTCTGTTAAGTGAAGGAACAATTATTTGCCCTAATTGTTTCTAACTTTCAGCAATGCAGTTCAGACAGAATGCCATAAACTTGGAGTCAAGAAGACCTGCATTTACATCCTGCCTCTGTCACACTTCACTTTGTCACTAGTCAAGTAGCCTTTATAAACATTCACTGTGTTCCAGGCTCCATGCTAAATGCTAAGTATACAAAGTAAAACACACACACACACACACACACACACACACACAAACACAAAATACCCACTGTCATCAAGGAGTTCACATTCTAATGGAAGAGAAAGCATCTATACACAAATCAGATATATATACAACATAAATATTAAATAATCTCATAGAGAGGATCTCCCATTATAGGCAGAATTTGAGTTAAATCCTGAAGGAACAATATGAAGTCAATGTTGTTAGATAGTAGAACACATGGAAAGGAGTAAGTACAAGAAGATTGGAAAGGGAGGAAAGAGCCAAGAAGTGAAGTGATTTAAATAACAAGTAGGGAATTTATATTTCATCCTGTTTAGGAAGCCATTGACATTTATTGGGGTGGGGAGAGCAGAGGATGGTCAGACTTTACTACCTACATGACCTTGAGCAAGTCCTTTAATATCTCAGATATGTAATTTTCTCATCTGTTAAAAACAGCAATGACAGACTCATAGAATCATAGATTTAGAACTGGAATGGATTTTAGAAGACAAAAGATCAACCACCTTTTAGAGAAGAATGCACTGCACAGAGAGGTACAGCAGCACAGCTATAATGTTTTTGAAGCACTATTTAAAGTTGGGTTTTCCTGATTCTAGGCTCAACACTAACCACCATGGGTACTTTAGTCCCTTTCAGATCTAGATCTGTTATTTTAAGATCTCATTATAATACTAGGTCCCAACTCTTGTAAGTGCAAGACTTATATTTCATTTAATTTTTGTATTTCCCTATTCAGGTATGCTGGCCTACAGTGGTGCCTACTAAATTATGGCCTAAATGCCCATCAAATCATAGTTTGCACAAAGAGAGGCAGCTTTGGACAAAAGTATGAATTAGAAAATGTTCTCTTTGGTTCTTGACTGTCCTCTTGCCCACAACCAGCCCCAAATAAAAGAAGATTTAGCAAGACATTTCTGAAAGGCTGCTCACTTCTCTTTTAAATAATCCACTGGAAGTATGTCCTCAGGAATTTGTGGAGCTCCTCTTCAACATTTAGCTAATGTTATATAGACTAGATGTTCCAATCATTTCTGTCTACAGTGTTGACTTCCCCAAAATATGAACCTATTTTTCAATTTTTTCATTCCTTGTTGGCACCTCTACTAAAAGGTAAGCAAGAAAAGAAAAAAAGAGGATTGAACTCATACTTAAGATTTGGAGGCATCTCACATATTCCACCTACAGTCCTTTTGTACTAATTAAACAAAAAAAAATTCCATCTGTCCACCTGCTACTCATGTTTCTCTTTCAGATAATGTATTAAGTCTGAGTCAGGAGTCCATGTACCTTTTTTGGAACCTCTTTTAAATGTGTGTGTGTAGTCCAAATAGCATTTTGAAAGGAAATTGATAAAAGCTCTGAATTAAAGGCTAGGTTTCCTAGTCTTTCAAAAATCTGTTTCTAAGTAATTATTTTTAAAAGGCTATTTGTAAATTTATTTATGCCTTCATTTATTTATATATTTGGATTTTATCTTTCCCATTATTCCCCATAGATTATCCCCCTAAAAAAAGTGCATAAGTCCAATAAAAAAAAATCCCATATCATCCATGCTCCAAAAGGCATATTGCTTTCTCTGTTTTAGGTTCACCTTATCTTCAGCAGAATTTGAGTGGCCTATCTTTCTTTTGTTTTTGTTTTGTTTTGTTATGTTTTGTCTTTCAGACTCCTGGTATACCATTGTATTGATCATATTTCTAAATTCACGGTTTTTTTTTTCTATATAATGTTGTTGTTGTACAAATTGTTCTATTTCTGTTAACTTCCCTTTGCATCAGTTCATAGAGGTTTTTCCTATTTCCTCTGAAACTGTCCCTTTCATCATTTCTTAGGGCATAATACTATTATTCCATTGCATTCATATAACATAATTTGTTTAATAATTTCTAAGCCTTTTTTTTTGTTATTTCTCATAACTTAGGTATGGGGCATTTTGAGGAAAAGCAGTGTTTTTCTCCCAAAGCTGTTTCATTTTGTCTAATACTCCTCTCATTTCTCTTGTCTACACCTATTTCCCCTAACACACAAACACAACTCTCATTTGAAATGTTATAGTTCAAGACAATGACAACAACGACACCCGTATCCTTTCTCCACATAACAACAGAATAGGTCAATGGCTGAACATGAAAATTTGAAAGTCTGCAAAATTAATTTAACTATCCCCCCCCCAATTTTCTACTCTGAAAGGACAGTTAGGAAGAACTTTCTTGCTTCCACAGCTTCCACATGTTCTAGCTTCTGAGAGCTAGATGTTACTAGTTCAGAAAAAAAGCTTTCTGGGATAGAATGTTTCTCATTAATATACAACAAAGGTAGAAAGTACTTGTTCACTGATTTTTAATCAGTTTATGATATGGACTGCAAGACTCTTTCAAAAGGAGATTCTGCTTGACTAATAATACATTAGTAATAATCCAGTGATCTGGCCATGCAGTAAGGATACAATTTATTCTTCTCCTGATCAGCTCCCTTTCTAGCAAAATGAATTGCCTAACTTTTGATGAAACTGTCCAACAAAGAGCTTTGTGGATAGAAGTGACAGACCTTATAAGAATCAGTTTAGTTGGAATGTTAAAATTAGGGCACTTAGTGTTTGAATTAAAATGGAAAGGAACTGATCCAAATTGCATGTCCTAGCAAATATGTCAAATCTAGTTTCTTATGAATGTTGAATTCTGGCATAATTCATAGATATATATGTGAATAATATATGTGAAGGAAGAGAAGACTTAGATAGAAACTTAAGAAAATATATGTTTTATAAAAAAATCACCATCCTCAAGGCTTAAAAGAAAAACTTTTATATAGTCTTATATGTTATATCAAAATATTCATTCTGAATTATAATAATTATTCTTAGTCACTTTAATTATTATCACTACCAATGGTAATTCCTACTCAGATTGTATGCCTGGTTCAAATCTCTTTTGTGGGTTTTCCCTCCTTAAGTTTTACAGGTCATTATTTTTTTTTAAATGTGTAGATTAAGCTTTTTAAAATATGTTTCAATATTTGTAGTTTAGTTTGTAGAATGATACAGTCATAATTTTCATGCAAATGCTACTTACTTTGGAATTAGAAGCAGGATATCAAGAGTATGGCACACTGGACTTGGAGTTTGGAAGAACTGGGCTGAAATCATATTTCTTGCATTTCCAAGCTATGGGACACTGGACAAATCTCTCAGCATCTCAGTTGCAGTTTCTTTATCTGTAATTAGGAAATAGCAGTATCAATCTCAAAAATTTGTCACGAGAATAAAATGAATTAATGCATATAAAGTATTTTGTAAACAACAAAATACTAACTAACTACTAGCTAAGATTATTTGAAAGGAGATGACTTTCATACTCTATTTCTGGATATTTATAGTAGGGATGTTTTCCTAGAAAACATGACTTAAACTGAAATAACTTAAATCAAAACTCCTATTCCCCCTCAATGGAAAGAAATAATGTAACACAGAGAATGATTCTAATATATATGATTTGTTCATAATTGAAAAAAAACCTTTTTTTTTTAAATTAGCCAAACAAATGGTGCACCACTAATAACTAGTTGAATTGCTGTTGCTATTCATCATTTCAGTCATGTCTGACTGTTCAGGATCGTATTTGGGACTTTCTTGGCAAAGATGCTCGAGTGGCTTATCATTTCCTTCTCTAGCTCATTTTACAGATGAGAAAACAGAGGCAAACAGGATTAAGTGACTTTCTCAGGGTTACACAGCTACTAAGTTTCTGAGGCCAGATTTGAACCCAGGAAGATGAGCCTTCCTGACTCCAGGCCTGGCATTGTCCCCTGTGAAACCAACATTAGTTGAATATTGTATAGCAACACATTTTTTTTTCTTTTTACTCATACAAGCTCTTCTTTGTAATGAAGTGGGCAGCCTTCTTTATTGTAGTTCCTCTGGAATCATGAATGATCATTATGCTGATTAGAGCTAAATCTTCCAGAACTGTTCATTTATAACAATATTGATGTTATAGTATGTATTGTTCCCCCTGGATCTTCTCAATGTACTCTGCATTTCATGTGAGTCTTTTTGTGTTTTTCTGAAAAAAATCTCTGAGATTGTCATGTAAAAAAAAAGAATGACTTGTAGATTATTTTTAATTAATCTCTTTTCTAGGTCAGTTTTTTTAAATATGAAGGATCTTACATTTTCTTCTGCTTTTCAGTATTTTGATTTTATTTTATTATTTCTTGATGTTTCATGGAAACATTAAATTCTGTCTAGTCCATTCTAATTTTCAGGGAATCTGTTACTTGGGCAAGATTTTGTACTTCCTGAGCTTTTAATTCTCTTTATAAGTCTATCTTTTATAGTTCTTATGTCTCTTCTAGTTCTTTCTCCTACCACTCATTTCATTTTTAATGTTATTTTAAAACTGTTGTCTAGTTGTTACATTTTTCTAAGAATTCTAATTGATTGTATAACCTAGCTATGTTTTTCTTTGAGGTTTTCCTTATAGAAGTTTCAGAGCAATTCTCCTCTTCTTGGGTTATGTCTTGGGGATCCCTGGTATGATAACAACTTTTTTTCCTTTTGAAAAGTTTACTGATATGTTTTATTTTTGCATTGAAAATATTTATAGGTTACCCCAATAAATGAGTGCTATCTTCTAACAAACATTTAAGTACATTTAAGTAAAAGTAATTAACTAAACACCAATGATCTCACCTGAGAGTGTGTAAAATATTTCACATATGTAGCACACATACTCCATCTCTATTTTTTTAATCAAAAACTCTTTTATCTCCCTCCCATCCCAACCCCAGAGGAAAAAAAAAGAGGAAAGGGAAAAAACCCACAAAAAATACCTTGTAACAAATACGTGTAATCAAGGAAAAACAATCTACATCTTTGGCATCAAACATACATGCCTATATACATACATATGTATAATACATATGTAAATATGTATATGTACATATACATTTTTCATTTTTTTTACCTTAAAGCTTTCCCTTAAATTGGATAATATATTTTGTCACTGGTTCTCTGGAATTAAGGATTGCTATTGTATGAATAATAGTTCTTTGCTACTTTCAAAACTTTTTTTTCTTTAAATTGTTATTTTATAATTTTTCCTATTTCTACTCATTTCATTCTATATGTTTGTAAACATCTTTGAAGTTAATTTTTATAATATTGTTTTTATAGTATAAAATTGTTCATAGGATTCTGCTCATTTCATTTTATCTGTTCATGTCTTCTCATGTCTTTGAAATTATCTAGTTCTTTATTTCTTAAAATAAAATAGTATTCCATCACATTCATATACTACAGCTTTTTCAGCCATTCCTGAATTGATGAGAATCTATTTAGCTTTTTTTTTGCCACCACTAAAAGAACTCCTATAAAACTTATTTGAACCTATAGGAGCTTCTTCTATTCCGCTGTGTGTGTGTGTGTGTTTGTGTATTTTGTGTGTGTGTGTATGACATTTTCCAAGCAATGTTATAGTGGGATCAAAGAGCAGGGATTTTTTAAAGTAACTTTTTTATGTATAATGTTAAATTGCACTGGTCTACCAATAGTGCATCAAAGTGCCTATTTTCTCACAACCCCTCCAACATTTATCATTTTTCCTTTATGTTGTCTTGGTCAATTTGATGGGCCTGAGGTAGTATCTCAGAATCTAATTTACATTTGTCTAATTAATAGTATATCCAGACTTTTCCTTTTCAGACCTATTTGTTCATGTCCTTATACCATTTATCAATTGGGGAGTTTTTTGTTTTTAATTCTTATAAATTTGAATTAGCAGCATATATCTTTGAAATGAGATATTTATAGGAGAAATCTGCTTAAAAAACAAAACAAAACAAAAACTTCCCAGTTAACTTTTCCCCTTTTAATCTTAGTTTTATTGGATTTGTGCAAATAAAAAAAAGTATAATTTGTGTAATCAAACTATTTGCTGTGATTTCATTTATTTGGTAATGAACATTTCTCCTATTCATAGATTTGATATGTATATATATATATATTTTTCCCATGTGCCTCTAATTTGTTTAAAATGTGACTTTTTACATATAGGACACAGACACAATTATCTTGATATAAGATGTTAGGTGTGAATCTAAATCTATTTTTCCCCATAAAGATGTCCAATTTTCCCAACGGTTTTTGTCAAATAGTGAATCATTTTCACAGTACCAATCCTTGCGTTTATCAAATATTAGTATGCTAGATACTTTTACTTCTATGTAATATGTAGCTCAGTCAGCTAGATGGCACAGTCGAGAACTCTGGGCTTGGAGTGAGAAAGACTCATCATCCTAATCTCAAATCTTGCCTCAGACACTTACTAACTGTGTGACCCCTGCAAGTCATTTAAGCCTGTCAGCCTCAGTTCCTCACCTATAAAATGAGCTGGAGAAGGAAATAGCAAACCACTCCAGTATCTTTGCCAAGAAAACCCAAATGGGGTCATGAAAAGTCAGGCATGACTGAAATGACTCATCAATAACAACAACAAATACACAGCAAATCTGGTTTATATATTAATCTCTCCATTTTTTTCACTATTATCAAATTACTACATTGTAGTATAGTTTGAAATTTGTTGTCAGTTTCTCTCCTTTCCTGTATCTATTGATTAGTTCCATTGAGATTTTGACAATTTTTTTTGCCTCTATATGATTTTCAATATTTTTCTTAAGTTCCATAACATTGTCCTTTAATAGTTGAGTGTACCATTGAATAAATAATTTTGGTAAAACTGTCATTTTTATTATATTGACTCATTCTACCAATAAGCTATTAATATTTTTCCTATTATTTAGTTCTGTCTTAATTTCTGTAAATGGTGATTTATAGTTGTACTTTATATGCTTCTTATAGTATTTCCCAAACAATTTACATATTCTGTAGTAATTTTAAATGGAATTTATCTATCTTTTCCTGCTGGATTTTATTGGTATTATATAGAAATACTGATGACATGTACATTTTTTTTATCTACAGGTTTATTGAAGTTATTGTCTTATTTCATTTTTTTTTTAGTTTAGAGGGGTTTTTTAAATAGAGCATAATATCATTTGCAAAAAAAATAGTTTTGTTTTGCTTTTCTTTATCTTGTTAAGGTCCTCTTCTTTTTCTTATGAGGTTGAACATGAGCCTTACTTCCTTCTGAGAAGGGAGTTACAGAGCTTCAGACTCTGTGCTATGGGGTTGAGTAGTGTGATGGTCATGGAGGGCTGAGTCATATGGTATTGAGGAAGCTGGGTTACGCTTCTTGATACTGCTCTGCCATCTTGGCTCTTCTCTTCTGCCCTTCTTATTAATAGGTGCGGGAAACCAAGTCAGATCTTTTGTTCATTAATCTAATTATATTGAAGTGATTAAGTCACTGACTGGCTTGGAATAAACTTCAAGTTGACTTGCTATCATTTTTCAATACATTTCAGTCCACATTTCAGGAAACTGACATTGTTTATGACACATTTCATCTCAGTAATACAGGAGACACTTTCTGTCTAAAGTATCTTATACTGAAGTGGTGATGGAAAATATTTATTCAGTCTTTTTCCTGCTGAAACTATCCAGAGAGCTAAGCAGAGGAAGAAAATGTTATTGCCTCACGTGTTAGAACCCAATAAGAAATACCATGGAGTAACTCAGATTTAATATCTTTGTTGATAGTTTTCTTCACTCTGTATTGCTTATTTATGACTTTGAGTGGTTCCTCTTAAGAGGAAGTCTATTTTTGTTGTATCAGTTACATAGCAAAAATGAAATGGTCATGAGAATCTTCCTTGTGGAAACACTGCTGCTGTTTTACAATTTAAATGTCTAAACTACATAGCTGAACAATTTTCTTTTAGTTGCAGTAATGATGCACAGAGTTGGAATGTTACTTCCATAATAATTAGATAACCCTTGAGTTGGGACACTTCATGATTAGAGCTTCTGTGGCAATATATTTAAATCTGGGAATTGAAAACTTTCCAATTTTTTTTTCTTTCCTTACTAACTAAACTTTCTAAAAGTTTCTCCAAGTATGCACCTACCTGAATAAACTTTTAATTCAACGAATGTGTTTTAAATGTATACTATGAATATATCAGAATTAGAATGGCAAATAGTTGTTAACATTAAGTAGTACACAGAGGATTCTGGGAAGATGGCTGAGTAGGCCAGAAAATTCCAAGCTCTCTAGGTTTTCTCCCACAAAAGAGATAAAATAGCACCTTAGGCCAAACAAAGTGTGGGTAAAAATAAACAAAAATAGGGGCACAACAGGGGTCTTCCTGGGACAATTCCTGATCAAAAGAAAATCCTAGTACTAGGTTTGGTCCCTGTGAAGAGTAAACACCTCCAGGCTAGGATCTGTTAACAACAAGGCAAGCCCTGGGGTTAGTTGGTTTGCAAGGCTGCCTCAGGCCCTAGCCACAAGAACTTTTACCCCCAAGAGAGCGAGGGGAGTTGAGTGTCTGAACCCTGGAAGATCCAGAAACCTCTACTGACTAGGAACACAAGACCCAGCTGTGCTGAGAAGAGCGGAGGGCATGAGAAGGAACCAACACTTGCCAGGTGAGTGCAGAAGCAATGGAGTGGAATGCCTCTGGCTATGGGCACTGACAGGAGGCTGGAAGTTTGGCTTTGGTTCCAGGTTAGAAGGGAGAACTGAAAAAATGGAGCAAGAGACACCATCCTCCATATCCCAGGACTAGAGGTAATTACAAAAATTAAGCTATTACTACAAAAACTGCACAGGCAAAGGAGAAAGAATCTAACTATAGTTATTATGGGAATAGAGAAGACCAGGGTTCATCTTCAGTGGAGGATATTGAAGCAAAGAAACCTCTTCTACCTCAAAGAGTGAATGGTCACCTGCCCAAAAAAGAACTCATAGAAAAACTTTAAGAAGACTTTAAAAATCAAATGAGAAAGATGGAGGAAAAAATAAAAAGAAAAAATAAGAATGATCCAAGAAAAACAAGAAGATTATGGAAAGAAAGACGACCAATTAGAAAAGGAAATCCAGAATCTTAAGAAAGAAAATGACACCTTGAAAATTAGAATTGGGCAAAGTGAAACTAGCGAAGTTATAAGAGATCAAGAAATAATTAAACAAAACATAAAGAATGAAAAAATAGAAGAGAAAGTGAAACAGAAGGAAAACAACTGATCTAGAGAACAGATAAAGAAGAGAAAGCATAAGAATAGTCATACTACCTGAGAGCCATGATAAAAAAAGAATCTTGATACAATAATACTAGAAATAATTAAAGAAAATTGTCTTGAAGCTTTAGAACAAGGGGGAAAAGTAGAAATAGAAAAAAATCCATCCATAACCACTTGAAAGAGATCCTATGATTAAACTCATAGGAGTATTACAGTCAAATTCTGAAACCCCCAGCTCAAGGATAAAATATAAAAAGCACCAAGAAACAATCAATTTAGATATGATGTTGCCACAATTAGAATCACACTAGACCTAGTAGCAGAGACACTTAAAGGACCATAGGTCTTGGAACACTATATTGAAGAGCAAAAGAACTGGGCTTCTGGGTGAAAATATCATACCTAGTAAAGTTAAGTATAATTTTCATTAAAAAAATGTGGACATTTGATCAACTGTCAGACTTTCAAGACTTTGTTGAAAAAAACTGAACTTAATAGAAGATTTGATATACCTATGTCTAAGATTGTTATTAGTTATTAGATAGCTTATAAGAAAGATTGGGGTAGACCTGAGTATATGACTTCAAATAGTAAAACCATTCAAGAATGGCTAAAAAAGTGTAATTATCTTATACAAATAAGGTGCAAGAGGAAGAACAGAGAAATTAGGTGGGGGAGGAGGGCTCTCAGTTCTGGAAAATTACTTTCATTGGGAATGGGTTTGAGAGGGAGCAATACATATATATAGCTAGAAGAGTAAAAAAGTCTTCTAAATTCAGTAGAAATAAAATGATAAGGGGATATGGAAAGGGGAGAGGGAGAGGGAGGGCTCTCTAGAGTGGAGGGTGAGGAATATGTTATAGGGGGCCATAATAGGGTGTTTAAATTTATGGGAATGGGAGGATGGGGAGGGATCCTAAGAGGGAGGTAGGCTAGCTAATAGGAAAGCAAGGTAGTAGGTAGACATAAAGTAGAGGAGTAGGGGGATAGGAAACAAGAGAAAAAAATATATGTATATGTATGTATATGTGTGTATATATGTATATATATGTATATGTATGTATGTATATGTGTGCATATATATATCCAAACTTAATTGTAGCCTGGAGTGGAGGAGAAGGAAGTGGGGGGGGGGAAGCATAAAGTAAAAAATGCATAGCCAAGAACAAAAAAAAATCTTACAAAGAACCAAAGAGAACATGGACAGCTCTCAACATATGTGAAGTATAAGGTTTCTTATTATGGAAATTTATTGCTATATATTTTGAATCCTCTCTTATCTTCTGCTGTGCACGACATGCTTTTTTTTCTTTTCTTACTTTGAATTTGTTTCAATATTTAAGTTTATGATATTTTCTTTTTCTTTTCTGTATTGTGTATTTGAATTTTGGTGTTTGAGTACAAAATAAAATTGATTTAAAAAGCATTAAGTAGTACATAGAATATATGAAGGGGAAGAAAATTAACTAAGGATGGGGAATGACAGTAAAGAACTTCAAGTATCAGAGTAATTAATTTATATTTTCTCCTGGAGGCAATAGGTAGCCACTAAAGCCTTTTGAGTAAGGTAGCAACATGGTCAATCCTTGGCACTTTGCATTGTTATTTTGCCATTCTTGGAAAGGATGATTTGGACATGGAAAATCTTGGAGTCAGAAAAACTTGTTAGGACTTACCGTTACTCTCTCAGTTACCCAGGTTTAAGTTCTTAAAGTTATTTTGGACTCAGCCCTCTTACTCATCCTTATTGCCAACTCCTGCCACTTTCCAGTCCTGCCAATTCCAATTCCACAAAATGTTTTTTCATCCGTCTTCAACTTTTCACAGATCCAAGTTTTACCAATTTCAAGGGGTAGACTAATGACACATCACCTACCTTCCCATCCCTCTAAACTCCTGAAAGAAAAAAAATCAACAGACTATAGGTAAAGGTATTAAATGAAACAAACTAATGAGTTTAGCCTACTTTTATTTGTCAGACCTCTTGTTCAATTTGTGTACATGGAAGACAAAATATTTGTGAATAATCTTACAATAAACAAATAACATAAAAATAAATAAATAAATAAATATTGCTACACTACCACCCTAGTTTAGCCCTTTGTGACTTCCTCTCCTTTAATTTGGCTCACTTCCTGCCAAATATAAATGCATCATGTATAGATAGAAATGTAGCTATATAAAATATGTATATTTACATAATATGCATGTTTTATACACATATATTCACTATATATTATGCAAGTATATTAAATATGTTTTATACCCACACACACATATATATGTGTATATATGTGTATATATGTGTATATATGTGTATATATACCACTCTAGTATCTTTGCCAAGAAAATTTCAGTCACAAAGAATTGGATATGACTGAAAATGCCTTTAATAACAATAGCAATTATATGTATATATGTGTATATTTACATGCACACACATAGCCCTACACACTAGGAAGGCAAAAACTATACATTTTTATAAAGAACAAAATAACATGTAGTAATATAATCTGGACAAGATTCTATCTGTTCCTCAACATTTTAGGTAATTTATAGTCTCTTTTATCTCTTAACAGGATGCTAGAGTTTTATTTAGTAATTTCCTGCTTTGCTGTTAAAAATGGTAGTGATAACTGTATCTTATCCAAAGATACTTAAATGACAGCAAGGTTAGATAATCACAGACTTACATGCTAGATACCAACGGATAGGTGGTCAGAATTTTCCATTGATAAGTAGTGTGTCAGAGAATTATTTTTTTTCTTGTAATCTTCCATTTTGTGGTGGTGCTGCTGCTGATTATATGATGTCAACAACATCAGCAGCAGTAGCTATCATTTGTAGAGACATTTAAGGTTTCCAAAGTACTTTAGAAATATTATCTCTCTTAATCTTCACAACAATCATGAAGTGTAGTTACTAAAATTATTATCTCCATTTTAAAGATGAGGAAATTAAGATATAATAAATTAAGTGTTCTGCCCAAAGTCACATAGTTAAGAAATATCTGAGCCTGAATTTGAACTCAGCTTTTCCTCACCACACATCCAGCACTTTTGTCTACTGTACCATCTAGCTGCCTTAACAAAGAAATGATGAGGCTTGAAAAGATCTAGAGCTTGAACCATAGTCACAAACTAGTGATTGCCTTTGGGGAACTTGTTTCTAGGAATAGAATTGTTTATAATACCAATTCAAGATTAGACCTTTGATACTAGAAATTACAGAAGGATTACTTCCAAGGAGCCTAGACTTATTGATTGTGAAACCGTCTGAAATACCACTTCCAGTTAGAAAAAAATTAGCATCTATTTTTTATCTAGAAGATATTATATGGGAGGCTAAAATTAATCACTGAAAGATTGCCACTTTTTTTATTAACAAAAGGATGGCAAAATCTGGCACTAAAAATATGGACCTGAAAGTATCTCTGAGAACTCAACATATAAATTATACTGAAAATAGTGCATGATTACAGAGTTATTGCCTACAATTTCCCAGACATAACTTTTACCCCCTAAATTTAATAAGAATGTTTAAATGGATGTTGCTTTACCAAATATTTATAATACTTGAGCTACATGAAATGAAAAGCTGTCAAAATATAGAGACCTAAAAGAAGCAATTAAAACCATATGGGAACAGTATTAGATGCCTATCATCCTCATTATCCAATTTGTTACTATAGACATTCTGAAGATGCTTTCATATGAACTTACTTCATAATATTCTTATTTAATTTCAAAAGTAGTCATTTCATCCACCTGTATAATAGTCCACAGAAAATTAAATATAAAACAATAATAGCAAGATAACAACTTGTCCTCAAAGAATTCCATCAAAAAATATGAGAACAAGAGGCAGCATGGTTTGATGAATTACAAACTAAAGTTGGAGTAAGGAAGACCTGTGATACATGCTGGCTTTGTAACCCGAGGAAAGTCACTTAAACTTCTTGTGCCCCAGGTAGCTCTCTAAGATTGTAAGCCATAGAACTGGCACTATTTTGCATTGGCATTTCCTCACTTTCAGTTCCTGACACCAGTAAAATCACAGTACCAGAGAGGGAAAAGAAAACCTATTCTGGAGGGCAAATAACCCAGGATCTTAAAAAAAAGAAAAAAGGAAAGTAGTGGACTGTCACCAAACAAACAAATACTGGAGCTTAGTTGAGGAAGAAAAGAATGACACCTTCCTCACCAAAGGCACGGAAACTCTACATTTATATGTAATATTATATAACTCTTACTTTCTCTGCATGAAAACCTATTTCCTATGTACTTGTTTCCAAAGAGGAAAAAAAGCAAATGTAATTTTTAAAATTTTTGTTATATTGTTATTTTTTCATTAAGATTAAGGCAATTTTTTTAATATAGAGATTTTAATTCATCAGACCCTTAGGGACAATCTCCCAACAAGTTGTGGGACTATAAATCAAAGTCATTATGGTTTTTATGTAGTTGCTTTTTCTTTATCGATGGCACTTATATACTATATTGTTTACTGTTTAGTCATTGGAGAATGTTAGGTAGTTTTATATACCATGACTAGCTAAATAAGGTGCTATAATTTCAGCTTGAAAAGTAGATTCTTAGATTTCTTAGGAAAGAAGTCCTTACTTAATAAGTACTGTTGGAAAAATGCTCGAAAGTTTTGTGGCAGAAATTACATTTGAACCAACATCTCATATTGTATTTCCCTAAATTCAAAATTGTTCTATGACCCAACATTAAAGATCATATCATAAAAATGTAGTAGGGTAGAAGATCAAATACCTTTTACAACTATGGTTAAGAGATGAATTCTTTTTTTTATTAATTTATTTTGATTTATCAATAATCACTTCCATATGCTTTTGAATTAAAAATTTTTCTCCCCCTTCCTCCCCACCACCCTCCCCAAGACGTCCCACGATCTGATATAGGCTATACATTTACATTCATATTAAACATATTTTCACATTAGTGATGTTGTAAGTAGAAATTAAAACCAATAGGATGAACCATCAGAAAGAGGAAACAAAACTCAACAGAAGAGAAAAAAATTTGCAATTTGGCTTCCATATTTCTTTCTTTGGGTGTGGATAGCATTTTCCATCACAAGGTCTCTGGAGATGTCTTAGATCCTTGTATTGCCAAGAAGGGTTAAGTTTATCAATATTAGTCATCATGCAACATGGCTGTTATTGTGTATAACATTCTCTTGGTTCTGCTCACTTCACTCAGCATGAGACCATACAAGTCTTTCCAGGTTTTTCTGAAGTCAGCCTGTTCATCATTTCTTATAGCACAATAGTATTCCATCACATTCATATACCACAACTTGCTCAGCCATTCCATGCTATACCATTTGGTGCATATATGTTCAGTAATGATATTACTTCATTGTCTATAGTGCCTTTTAGCAGGATGTAGTTTCCTTTCTTAAAGAGATGAATTCTTAACCAAAAGATAGACACAGATTATTAATAGGTTATAAAAGGGGAAAGGTTATTAATGCAAACAGAGATTTCATATACCCTCGAGTATTTATAGTAACACTTTTTATGGTAGCAAAGAATTGGAAACAAAGTAGATGACAATTGATTAGGGACACACCTGAACAATTGTGATACACAAATGTAATAGAATATTACTATGCTGTAAGAAATTATGAACATGACAAATGCAGAAAAACATGGAAAGACTTTCACAAACTGATATAAAATGAAGTGAACAAAGCTAAAAATAATATACACAATGACTTCAACTTTATAAACCAAAATAACACCACTTTTAAAATAATTTTAAAAATTAATGCTGCAAAATTGTATACTTGGCCCAAAGGAAGGACATCCATGAATGTAGAACATTCAGATTTATTTCAATGCATTTATGAGTTTTGCTGATTTTCCGCTCTTCTTCCTCTTCTACAAAATTATTGTTATAAGGAATGACTCTGGGAGTGGGAGAGGAAAGGATACAATAGAAAATCTAAGTAATATTAAAGTAAGAGATACCAATAAAATCTATTTAGAAAAGAAAAAGTCATTCTTAAGTTTGAAAATATTACCAACTCTTTTTTTGGTAGATGTAACTCAAATACCCAATTAGAAAATGAGAATGGGGCAGCTAGGTGGCATAGTGAATAGAGCTCCAGCCTTGGAGTTAGGAGGACCTGAGTTCAGAGCTCTCCTCAGACACATAACATGTCCTAGCTGCATGACCCTAGGCAAGTCACTTAACCCTGATTGCCTCACAAAAAAAGAAAGAAAAAAAAAAGAAAATTATAATGATATAATGGTGTTGTCCATTAGTCAGTCAATGAATATTTATAAAGTGCCTACTATGTTCCAGGCACTGTCCTAAGTGCTTAGGGGAAAGAAAGGAATTGAGACATTTTCTACTTCCACCCCCTATTCTGGCAGGTGAAAAATTTATCTAGGACAGATGATTGTCCATATTATTCTTAAAGTCCTCAGGAAAAGTAGATGCCAACACCCCATTGACAAACCATTTTAGTAGGTGTTGCAATCTAATTTTAGTGGAAAGTGAGCCAGGTTGAAGAAGTTATTCTTTTGTTGTGTAGGAGCCTTCCTGACATCCTTGAAATTATACCATAGAATCAGCTGCCTGTTCAGTTTCTTTGTAAGCTCTATGGAAGAGAATTAACTCTCAAGAAAAATCTGAGTCATTTGTCAATTCCTGGACTGACATTATTGAACAAATCCATTGTGGTGCTTTTTGGGAAATTTATCTATCTATCTATCTATCTATCTATCTATCTATCTATCTATCTATCTATCATCTATCAATCTAACTACCTAATCTATATCTGTATATTTTATAAATAATGGTAGAAGTTTCCAGAGTATCATAAAATCACCTCTCAATGTTGTCCATCCCCAAGATAGAAATCTTCTCACACTCACTTGCCCTTCCTCATAATACTTGTTTAAGTTGTTCCCATTAAATGAGTGAGCACATATAAGAATGAGTCAAAAAACACTACTGATATAGGGAACTTACAGAAAGTATTCCTGGGAGATATTATGAGAGCAAATCATTTAGAAAAGTATAAAGAAAAAAGATTTAGCATAAAAACCCAATGGGTTGTACTTGCTAGGATTGAGTGTATAAGGGCAATCAAGTCTGGTGTTTCAGGGTATGAGCTCATCACCTCCTTAGGTCAGGAAGAAATTTTTCCCTATGGCATATTGTGCTGCACAATTAAGTGCTTTATGGAGGGTTTATGATCTGCCCTACTCTGAAGCATCTAACATTGGCTCCTATAAGAAACAAGATACTAGACCTTCGTTTGTTCTGCTATGACAGTTCTCATGTCCCCAGGTCAATGTCTATTCTATATATCTTTCACAATGTATTTCTTGAAAAGAAAATAGTGCCAAGAAGGCAAAGATAAAGCTCATGGAAAATAATTCTATTTGGCTAAAGCATTTCCACTAAAACAAAGTGATGAACTTAAAGTTAATTTGTCGAATAATTTTGGTTTTCTTTCCTTTCTTGTTTTATTATGCGTAATTATGGACATAGATCTGGTCTTGGACATTTATTAGCTGTGTGTCCCTGAGCAAGTCACTTAACCCTGTTTGCCTCAGTTTCCTCATTTTTAAATTAAGCTGGAAAAGGGAATGGCACATCACTCCAGTATCTTTGCCAAGAAAATTACAAAATGGGGTCACAAAGAGTCAGACATGATTGAAATGACTGAACATCAACAAACATATGTATATTAATATATACATATGTACATATGTGTGTATGTACATGAGTATGTTAATATATATATGTACATATATACATACATATGTATACATCTATATATACACACATTTAGAATGTAGAGTATTATTAAAGAATGATGTGTCCCCCAGACTACTGTGGTTCATCACTTTAAACACTGGAATGCTTAGAATTTTAACTATTTGGGGTGGAAGTTTTTTTTCTAAAATGTCTATTATACTTTCCTCTTTTAAAAATATAATGTAGTGATCATAATTTTATTTTTTCTTGTGATGCCATGTAATTATTATAAACATAAAATTTATTTTATTTTTAATTATGTTCTGTGCTATAATACAGTGATGCTCTCAGGCCCTATTGAGGCATCTAGGCCTATTTGTCCTGTCTACCAAATGGACCTTAATAATATGCCTTTTAAATATATTTGTTCTTTACTTTTTTTTTTTCTTGCTTTAGGCATTACATACAACATTCTCCCTATTCTTTCCCAAAATATAGCCACTGTCTAGTTTACTACTTCCAGTCTGTCAACTAAAAATCAGAGCTAAGCAAACTGGTTAAGGTCACAGGACCATAGATTTATAATGTACTCAGTTTCCTCCTCTATAAAAGAGAGATAATAATAGCATCTACCTCCCAGGATTATTGTGAACATCATATGAAATAATACTTGCAATGTGCATGGCAAAACAAAGCAATATATAAATGGTAGCTATTACCAATCTCCCCATTTGTGTAATGTTTTGCAAACTTTGAGATATTGCATGTCAATTATTATTATACAGAATTATCTTATAATGAATAATACAATATATTACTTAAAACAAATACTAACAAGTGGTATGGTGGTGTAAAAGAAAGTGCTCTGACCCTAAGACAGATCTAGGTAAAGACTCCATTATTGATACTTGTTATCAGTATAATCCTCGGCCTGTTGTTTTAAACTTTCTACGCTTCATTTACTTTTCTGTAAAATAAGGATAACAGTAATTCATGATGTTGTTAAGAAGAGAAAGCTATTTAAAACAAAGCATTGTAGAAAGAAAAGTTATTTTCATAATTAAATTGTGGATACATATGTATGTAAAGATATCTAGATGCATATGAAATATGTTGAATTTATGAGTTTATACATTTAAGTATCAAATGCCTGTTTTTATCTTAAAAAAAACTTGAAACTGAGCACTGATGCTGATAAGTCTGCAAATTCTTGCTATTGATAGAGTTAGTAAAATTAGAGGACAACATAGAAATAAAAAAAAATAAACCTTTCAGATTTGCTACCTGCCTGGCTACATGATATTGCAAAGTAGCCATTATAATGTAGCCTGGGGTTGGATAAAAATGGATTCTTTTGTAACAGGGAATTAGCAGAACCTTGTACAGTATTGTGTGATGATGTCTTTGATCCAAGACAGTGGCCTGGTGAAATTCCAATTTTATATTCCTAACCTTCCTTTTATCATGTTCTAAGTGGGTTCTGTAATATTCTACCTACATCAAAGCAAAAAATAAGAAAGTTCATGTATAACAAAAATGACCAAAATACCACTCAAATAAGTCTTTTATTGAGAATGATAATTTATAAGGCTTTCATAAAGAAGCAGGAAGAGGAGCCTAATTTGTCATCACCACCTCAAATGACATGTATCTTTCATTAATAGTCCATCAAAACCGAGTACTATTACAGAAAAGAGCCTAATGGCATATCAAAGAGTGAAATGTTTTCAGTTTTGAAAGCATTAAGTTCTCACCACTAGCCTTCTCAAATGCTCTTCAGTTTTCTCTAAGCAAATTCCCAAGATTATATTTAAATTGCCCCTTTCCATCCATAAATTATATTGCAGTGCTAAGTATATGTGGAGCATTCCACACTGGGTACCTACTGGTAGTGTTTCTCATCAAGAAAAATTCTATTCCCTGGTGAGAAATTCTGACTTCAAAAGACACTATAAAAGATACTATAGTTAGCAAGGCTGACTTACATAGTAGGTATAATAGCTGGCTGCCTACAAGATGTGATTTTTAAGAAGGACTTACTAAGATCCACAAAATACCACCCCACCTGCTTACTGATATTTCAAATTCCTTTCATGTGAAAGATTCCTCTCATTTGATAGAGATGAGGCATTAAAAAATATCCCCCTCCACTTTACTTATTGATTTAATGCATATGACAACCCAAAGATTTGATTTAGACACTATCAAGAAAATATATATATATATGTATATATATATATATATATTTTAACAAAGGGGAATAGAAAGAGAGCACAAAGGCACTGAGCACTCAAAGCACACATAAAACTGAATACATTGGGAATGTGGGGAAGGGAAAGCTATGGACACTAAAATCAAACTTTGCCTACTTCACCATTTTATTTAGGATTTGGCCTTGGTAGTTGAGGGGAAATTAAGCTATTAATAACAATAATAACCTTACAATACCCACAATTCTCACTTACATGATCTCATTTGTGCTTCATAATTATGAGTCAAATAATTCCTTATGATGTTTATTGTAGAGATGAGGAAACTGAGTCTCAGAGAGATGAGGTAACAACTAAATCAATATGTAAGTAGCAAAATTAGCATTTATTTTGTCTAAAATAAGGACTAATGTTACAGCATATTAGGGGAAGAAGCCCAGAACTGAAATACCATTGTTACCATATACCACATCATTTAAATAAAAATTGAAGTATATTGTGAATATTCAAGTACATACTGTAAATGTGAAGCTTTCTGATAGCTAGAATCATCTAACTAATTTTAGGCTAAAATAAATTAAAATCCCTCCATTGTATCTACAATCTCACTGATATGAATACTCCTTCCAAAGATGTAGAATACAACCTATTCTTTGTGACTTTTGTCCGTGTTCTCTCATAAATCTGCCACAGGGGATCTATCTCATGTAGTGGGTGTGTTTCTTTAGTCTTTCTGACATTGTACTGATTCCAATTAAATAGGTCATCCTTCCATCAGTTATCTTTTATTCATGTTACATGACTGACATACTTTTTTTCCCCAGTCATACATTTCTCTGATGATGTATGTTAGGCTCCTTGTCCTGCATATTGAAATATTTGTAATTGTTGAGAAATGTTCACTTTCTTCATGGTTCTCTTCATTACCTTTTGGATGATCTTCAATCTCATTTCTTCATAGACTATGATATTTCATCATTTGTAGCCATACAATATCACGTGATATTAGTGATAATAATGATAACCCTTTCTTTAAGGGAGAAGCTTGGAGTCACTAAAAGAATAGTACATTTTCTCCAAAGCAACCCAATCTTCTCTCTTCTTTTTATTCAATTCAAATTACTTATATTTCAAGTACTCATGGACCATCTCTATGAATTGACCATCCAACAACATACTCTACTAAACACCCTCACACTCCAAAATGTTTTGATCATGTACCTCATCATTATTTTTAAACTTATAAATTGTATACATGTAGTTCTCCAATACTAATTATGTATATTATAAAACATAAATAGTAGAAATAAAAAGGATGAGGAGAAGATGAAGTAATATTTGACCCTGGACTCAATAGGCAACAACTGGAGTTTACTGGATAGGGAAGAGACATATGAATAGAGTGGTGCTTTTGTAAAAAGCACTTTGGTAGTTATTGAGGATGAATTGGATTTTTCAGAAGCCTGAAACTGGATGAATAAGTAGGAGACTATTACCATAATATAGGGAGGAGTTGAAGGAGCCTTCAACTTAGGTGGTAGCTGCACCAATAAAAGAAGGGAGGAGGATGTATGAGAGATATTGCTGAGGTAGACATTATAAAATTTAGAAACTGATTGTATTTTCAAGGAGAAAGAAAGGGAGGGGTCAAAGATAACACCAATACTGAGAATGTGAGTTAGTAGAAAGATGTTAGTCTCCTCAACAGTAATAGAAAGATCAAAGGGATGGGTTTAGGGAGGAAAGAAAATTAGTTATATTTTTGATACATCAAAGAATTTGAGAGTCAGGAGATACCTTAGTAGCCATCTAGTACAACCCATAAACTAAAGGAATACCCATTATACCATACCCAAAAGGAGTTGCCCATCTTTTCCTTGAAAACCTGCATGGCTCTTTACACTTCTCCCACCCCAATCCATTCCTTGTTTTTGAGCTATATTTCATGGCTCTATTTGGTAATTTTTTTCTTCGTATCCTTTCTCAATTTTTCTATGTGCTAATTTTTCTTCAATACTATGAACAAAAAATACTATATACTATACTACAAACATACTATAAACAACTAAAGAAATTGTTCACATGTTCTAACAATAAGAGAAAGGCAGATATCCTCATCTCTGTCATATCCAACTGAACTCTGACTTGTTCAACTCTTGCTCCAGATCACCTAGAAACCAATCTCGACTGCTTGACCACTCACATGACTTGGGGTAATGAGATTCTCCAACTTTTCCTTCAGGTAAAATGAATTGGGAAAAAACTTTGCCATCTGTGCTTTCTAAGGACTTACTGGCTTTACCATTTGCCTGCTTGTATGCCCTACAGTATCCCAATATCATCTGACCTTCTGACAATCTAAAGATGCCTGTCTGGACCATCTATGCCCCTCTGGTGCATCCTTATGACTTTTAGGACTTAGAACTTTTAGAAGTCTTCTCATTTACTCAGCAACTGAACTCTCTAATATGTTGTCTTCCCCTCCCCACCCATCAGAGACTGCCTTTCTGTACTTGTCATCTATCCCAAGTACTAAGCATAGCACTTGGAACTTAATAGGAATAGGAATTCAATAAATGTTTTTCATTAAAAAAAAAAGAAAACCCACATAGAAGAAGAACCCACTACTTCCAGACACAGCCCATTCAAATTTTGGGCAGTTCATATTGTTTTAGTTATTTTTCTCTGTTATTCACACTCTCAATTTCATATACATAGACCACTATGCCAGTCAGTACATTAAAATAGTAGCTAAAATATTTTTAATCTAATGCATTGCTTAGTTAGTATAGTGAAGCTTAAGTCCTCCTTTTCTTTTTTTTCCTATTAAACATATTTTCACATTAGTGATGTTGTAAGTAAGAATTAGAACCAATAGGAGGAACAACCAGAAAGAGGAAACAAAACACAACAGAAGAAAAAAAATAGCAAATAGTATGCTACCATCTTCATTCAAACTCCACAGTTCTTTTTTTGGATGTAGATAGCATTTTCCATCACAAGGCCTTTGGAGATGTCTTAGATCCTTTTATTAATGGAAGGGTTAAGTTTATCAATATTAGTCATCACACAATGTGGCTGTTATTGTGTACAACATTCTCTTGGTTCTGCTCACTTCACTCAGCATCAGATCATACAAGTCTTTCCAGGTTTTTCTGAAGTCAGCCTGTTCATCATTTCTTATAGCACAATAGTATTCCATTACATTCATATACTACAACTTCTTCAGTCATTCCCCAATTGATGGGTATCCTTTCAATTTCCAATTCTTGGCCACCACAAAAAGAGCTGCTATAAATATTTTTGTACATGTGGGTCCTTTTCCAATTTGTACGATCTCTTTGGGATATAGCCCTAGAAGTGCTATTGCTAGGTCAAAGGATATGCACATTTTTTATAGCCCTTTGGTCATAGTTCCAAATTGCTCTCCAAAATGGTTGGATCATTTCACAACTCCACCAACAATGCATTAGTGTTCCAATTTTCCCATATCTTCTCCAACATTTATCATTTTCTTGTTTTGTCATCTTGGCCAATCTGATAAGTATGATGTGGTACCTCAGAGTTGTTTTGATTTGCATTTCTCTAATCAATAGTGATTTAGAACATTTTTTCATATGACTATAGATGTCTTTAATTTCTTCATCTGAGAACTGCCTGTTCATATCCTTTGACCTTAAGTACTTCTTTTCAAAATAACAACCATCACCACTATGTATAACTCAGAGAATTGCCTGAAACTCAGAGTGGTTAAATGACTATGGCCAAAGAGCAAGTGTGGGAGTAAGACTTGAACCTAGATCTTACAGATTATCCATTCATAAACATTACTCTAAAATAAAAGCCAAGGCTCCAACACACTATCCACTACTTCATTATCTTTCTGTAAAAATTAAAATATTATGGAAATGTGTATTATGAAGCTATTAACAACTAAATGATCAAAAGTAAAATAATGCCATCTGAGAACAACATAGTTAGAAGACAGTAAAGCACTATCAAAGTTAATAGGTTAAGTCTCAGGAAACAATGGTTACATGAAAGGCTTGATTAAATGAAAAGAAGAAAAATAAATTACAAATAAAGTATTTTGAAAGTGTGAGCATATGATAAATTTTCAGTTCAAGTAGGAGAGCATATTCATATTTCATTACTTTGATGGGAGAAAAGTACATACCTCAATGGTAAATAGATCTCTTTATTCCAAAGTCTGTGATTAGGCATAGCAAAAAGAATATAGATTACTAGGCTCTTTGTTTCTATTTTCCCCTCTATGTAACAAAGAAACCAGTGAGCTTTGAGTGGGTTTTCTTATTATACTTTAAAATTGAATTATACAAAAGGACATATTGGCAAAAGCAAAACAAAACAAAAAAAAGTGTATGTTTGGTAGAAAGATTCCCAAGAAGCTACTTATCTGGGAAATACATTTTTTATGTCTCTACCAGGTAGAAAGATTCTATATCAATCTTCTTCAGAATTCCCAACTTTAGTCCTCAGAAACCTCATAACTATTATTTACCTCTTATGGAGAAGGAATCTTGTATGAAACAAATATTTAGTGCACAAATATTAACTCTTTTAAGTGTTTGCCTTAGGATCAACTTTCAGGATTCAGATAGCTTAAAAATACTCCCTGTCCTTGAAAACAAAAATGAAGGACCCCAGGGCTTTGTTTTTGAGAAATGCTTATGTATATTTTCTCTGGTGCTGCATATATTTCTTGTATTAAAGGATGAAGAACAGTAATATTTATTCACCAATTTTTTAACCTATGCTTTTTCCACACCATAAATTGTCATGAAATGGTTTAATTTTTTCAAGCCAGTGAAGCAAACTTTCAGCTTTACTTTCTGCAAAGGTGTCACAACACTTCAGTGTGGTGAACATTAGAAGGGAAGGAAAGGGAGCAAGCATTTATTTTGTATCTACTATGCGCCAGACATTGTGTTAAGCATTTTATAAATATTATCTCATTTGATTCTCACAATAACCACTGTAAGTGATATTACTTTGACATCCTACTTTTCAGTGATGCTAATATTTTATAAATTGAAGGATTCCAGTGCTGTCCTTAGAACCAATTTGATTTCTAGTAAAGCAAATAATCTTTTGATAACCCACTTCTATGATAATTTCAGAAATATGTGTCTTTACACTGACTATAGCATAAGCAGCATAAGTTTGTGACAGAAGGAGCCAAGCTCATTAAAATAGATGAGTTTCTTATTCAGTAACTGATGGGACTAAAATGCCTTTGAGATCACTTCCAACTTTGAGATTCTGTGATTTGGCTGTTTTTCCTTGTATCCACATCCCTACATATGTGGCTCATAATAAGCATTTAATACATGTATACTGACTGACTGCATTCATAAATAGGGTTTGAAGGTGTTATCAAACATACAAGGTCCCATGCTTCTTAGTGATGCCAACATATTTTGAAAACAAGAGCTTACCACCTGACATAAGCAAGCAGCTTATTCTTTTGCCTTTAATGCCAACCTGCTTCTAACAAAGTAATTAAGAAGGTAGAGAAATCTCTAGTTACCTGTGCGGAAATGTGCTGCCTTTCTCCTGTAGAATGGGGTAACTTATTGGAAAATCAATGCCTTGTCATCAGTTCCTTTTATCTTCAATAGTTATAGCCTGCCTCTGATAAAACACCATAGATTCAAGATTTTAAGAAGGACCAGCCATAGGATGAAAAGTCAGGAAATAAATTTGATGCACTTGTCCCAAATCCATCTATCTATCAGTAGAATTTCTCTTTCTTTCTTTCTTTGCTTCGTTCCTTCTTCCCTCCATTTTTCTTTTTTCTTTTTCTTCCTTCCTTCCATTCTCTATTTATTTCCTGCTTTTTTCCATTTCTCTTCTTTCTTTTTTCTTTATTCTTTCTTCCTTTTGTCTTTTTCTTTTTTAATTTCTTTTCCTTGTACCCTCCCTCTCCCTTTTTCTTTTTTTCATCCTTCCTTTTTCTTCCTTCTTTTTCTTTCTTTCCTTCTTCTCTTTTGTATTTCTCTTCTTTCTCCTTCCTTCCTTTCTTATTTTTCATCTTTTTTCTTTCTCCCTTCATTTTTCTTTGTTTCTCTTCTTTCTTTTTCCCCATCCCTCCCTCTCCTTCCTTCTTTCCTCCCTCCATCTCTCTTCCTTTCTTCCTCTCTCACTTCCTTTTTATTTCTATTCTTTATCCTCTTTCTTTTTCTTTCTCTCTTCCTTTCTCCTATCTTCTCTATTTTCTCTCCTTCTTTCTTTCTTTCTCTTCTTTCTTTTCCTCATTATCTCTCCTTCCTTCCTTCCTTCCTTCCACTCTTCCTTCCTTGTTTCCTTTCTTCCATTTAGGGTATTAGGATAATTCCCTAAACTTCTCCATTCCCTCATGGTATTAACCTGTGGCCATGCCAGAAAATGTGTGGTACCTTAGAAGCTGGAATCAAAGTAACATAATCTTAAACCTTCCTAAATGAAGACATGATAATAGATTAGAATTTCAACATCAAGGATAAAAATTTTCCTCACATAATAAACCTTGCTAAGAGTCCCAGAAATGAGTGGAACCATTTCAGGTAGAAATGGGAAAGGGGTCAGTCTATAAGAAGAGACCTACTTCACAAGGTTATTGTGAGGATCCATTGTGATAATGTATGCAAAGTACTTTTCAAACTTAAAGTATTTTGCAAACTTTAAATACATGCATAAGTGAGCTGTTATGGTCATCATTATCATTCTCCTTTCCACAACTTCTCCTTTCCATGCCGTCTAATATTCTAAGTGAGAGCATACCACCCCAAGTGACAGGATGTCTCCTATTGCCATCATGCCAACCATCCACCAACTCTTCACTCTCTCCACCATGCACAACCTTTATCTTAAACTTAAATAAATGGAGTAGAGAAGGATACCACTATTCCTAACTATCCTGATAATTTTAAGATAAGGTATCCTTCCAAAAATTCCTAAGAATAAATGTAATTACTGCTAACAGTATTTTATAGCTGTAGTGATAGCCTGAAATGAAATACTTAAATCTATCTATTTCAGGGGGGAAATCTTTGAAGGAAGAACCTTTTGAAAATCATTTCCTTGTAATACATAAATCTTCCTGTTAAAATTAATGACTTTGGCAGTATTACTACACTGTCGGTGAATTTAAACAAAGGTAATATTTGTGGTAGAATATTGAACTGCCAATGATTCCCAGAGATACAATTCTTTACCAGATAATGGTTAAATCAAGGCAAAAACTGCACCACAATAAGACAGCTATTTTAGAGAATGAGATGTCATTGTATTTTGGATCTCATGATGTTATTTGAGGGAGATATATGATTTAATATGTTGTTAAGAGGATGTTTTTTTTTTACTGAAAACACAATTATTCTCTAATAATATAATGGCATTATGAAACAAAACATAAAAAGATTTTCATGATTTTTTTTTTAATTCAGAGAGAGGAATTCTTATAACTGTTTTTTTTCTATTTCTGAAAATACATTTAAGAGACAGGGCAGAATTAATTTCCTAAGGGGAAAACTCAACAAGGAAAGAAATAGCCTGTCCTTTCCCACAAAATGTTGCTCCCTGATAGCGCTTTGTATTGTTCTTCAAGAAAAATACATTTTCTTTGTTATAAAATCCTTAGTCTAAAATCATCTCTAGGGCTATGAATAGGGATGAAAAAGCTGTTTTCTCAAATGATCCCAAGGCTACTGAGTTCATGTGAGTCTTGTGATTGAAATCCCATGTTAATTTTTGGTATGAAGAAGTAAAGCACTGGGCTCTCTCTGAAGCAGGTTCTAGTAAAGGAGAGGTAGCAGACAGCAGTGCATAGGATACCTTACTTGAAGTCAGAAGGACCTGGGTTCAAATCCTAGCTCAAACCATTAGCAGCTCTGTGCCCCTTGGCAAGTCATTACTCAACTTCTGTCTGCCTCAGTTTCCTTAACTACAAAATGAAGGTAATAATAGTGCTTCAGAAAGTTGTAATGAAAATCAAATGAGATATTTGTAAATTGCTTAGCACACTGACTGGTATACAGTAGTCAATAACTGTTCCCTTCCTTATTGCCTCTCCTTAACCTTTGTAGTGGTCCTAGTATCTAGCATACTGCTCTGCACAAAATTGACATTTGGTAAATGTTCTTTGAATGAGTGAATCACATGTAATAAGATTTAAAGTGAGAAGAGAAACTTAGTGTTTATCATGTCCAAGAACCTAATTTTATAAGCTGGAGCCCTAAGAGAACTGAATAATCCAGGGTCACGGAAATAGCATGGGAGAAATTGCAATTTAAATGTTTTTTTTTACATCCTTATCCAGAGTTCTGTAACTATTCCAGGTGATAATTTATCATGAATTTCTCTCTCACATGTCGTGCTTTGACTCTTAGGACTTTTCGGTCTTTGATTTCATTTATGTATCTACTGAGTTTCCAAGACCCTGATGAGGTTAATATATATATCTATAGATATCTATATATCTATAGATATATAGATATATCTATGTATCTATATATATCATCTTTGACTGCCACTCATCTACCTTAAAGAAAGGTTTCTGGAAGCTTAATGGTCTTTTTGCAAAACACTAGGATAGATTTGAGCCTATCCTGTCACTTAGACAACTAATTACACCATTACATGCTGCAATTACAATTAAAGATTTTCAGCTGATGAAAGGCATGTTCGCTGCATTCTCATTACCTGATATTTCCTTGCCAACACTCAAGAGTATCATGATTTTGATGAAACAAAAACAACTCAAGAAGCTATATTTGTTCAGTAACATCAACAGAGTAGTTCAGGGAGCCCATTGCAATCCCCTTCTGCCCCATTGTGCAAGTCTACCAAGCTATTTAGAGCCATAGCCACTATTGCTTTATGGAGCTTGGCAGCTGCCAAAATCTTTACTTGTTTTTGCTGACACAACATGGTTCATGTGTGAACCATCACAATAGACTCATCACATATGGACTTTTTTGAGCTTTGCCCTTTGGCTTTGGTCTGGAGTTGACTCAGGCAGAGGAATTGACCTGATTCACCACATTCTCAAGTCTAAATTTTGTTTGTAGAGAAAAGAAATATTCAACTTGAAAAATGCAAGAGATGTTTTACATAAAGGTTAAAAAAAGTTGGAGGTATAGTATGGCTAAAAAATGTTTATTGGAGTGTGTATATAAGATTGAGGGTGCAAACGCTTATAAAACCCACATTGGAAAAAATATCTGTACAGTGACCATCCTTCCAATCCAATAAAATTCTATCTAAATCCACGCTACTATGGAAAAGACCTTTGTATGTTCCTCTTCCCTTTCTGGTCCTACAAATAATTTTACATTCCAGATAGAAGTTCAGAAGATCAGATAAAAAAGAGTTAGAAGGAACCTCAGATGCCACCTAATCTAAGTCCCTTTTTATTAACCCATGAAAAAGCCAAGAATTAGAGAGGTTAATTGAATTACCCAATTCAGATAGTAAGTAGCAAAGGGTTCAAACTGACATTCTATTACTACATTTTGGTACACATTACAGGGCACCAAGCTGCCTCCTACAATCTCCATTTATATATGGAAAGAAAGAAATGTGTAAAAGTAGAAAATGAGAAGAAACAGGAACAGAAAAAAGAAGAACTTGAAAAGGAGGCAGAGAAGTGGAATGGGGTTTAAAGCAATGAAGAAGAAACAGAAAAAAAAAAACCCTAAACTTTTAATTCTATATAGGAAGGCTTGATTTAATTTCCTATTATACAATCACCTACTAGTTATAATTGCTAATGGGTATGGGAGGAGAGATGGAGAGTATGGATTTAGGCAGTAGAGTAATGTGGATAAATCAACAATACTTAATGTTTCTAAAGGAACTTTAGCTTCCAAACCAGGGTTTGTTTTTTGTTTGTTTTGTTTTGTTGTGTTTTGTTTCCATTATAACCCTATGAGGCAAGGAGTAAATGATACAAAATCCATTGACAATCTTAGCTTTGGAAGACATGATTGAAAATGTGTAATATTTCAGAAAAGAGTGCAAGACTTCAATTCAGAGCACCTGCGTTACCCCCTGTGGGAAATTTAGGTAAATAACAACCTCTCTGGCCTTCAATTTTCTCATTTATAAAATAAAGGTTGAACTTTCTAGATCAGAGGTGTAAAACACAGCTAGCAACATACTGTAGTGCTGTCAAACCAGATTAAAGTATAATTGAGAAATATTTTTAAATAAATAAAAATACATTAAGTATATATTATATTATATTTTAAAACTAAGTCCATTTGAAGCCCACAGGAATCCTTATGTATGGATTGGTGGCCCCCATTTCTATTTAGTTTGACACCACTGCCCTAGGTGATCTCTAAAGATTCCCTCTAAAACTGTCTATGATCCTATGTGACTTTGTGTAGGTGTGTGTTATACTAAAGAATCTCCTACTACTTAGTGAAATCACATCATAAAAATGAAAAAAGGAAATTTGTTTAGCTCTCTCATTACATCATCACGTTCATCTTCTCTCTTCCATATTGGTAAAGGACTATACAATTTTCATACTCTCAGGCTGTAAAGCATTATATTAAGGGAAGATAGTGTCTTACTGTAAATATGGTGAATTTTACACCAGGCCCAAGGAAGAAACTAACTTGATGATTTAGCACAGAAAGCTCTATTAATTATAGTAATGATTTTATTTTTGTTTGTAGCTGTTATTTCATTGGTGGTAGTGTTCAGTCATTCAGTTGTATCCAACTCTTTGTGACCCCATAGACCATACCTGTCTATGGGATTTTCTTGGCAAAACTACTCGAGTGGCTTGCCATTTCTTTCTGCAATGGATGCTTTTGTTAGGAAATCAGAGGCTAAGTGACTTGATCAGGGTCACACATCTAAGAAGTGTCTGAGGCTGTATTTGAAATCAGGACTTCTTGACTCCAGGCTGTCTTGACTCCAGGACCTGTCTGTGTTCTATAAACTGAGTCACCAGCTGCCTCCTTCATTGGTGTAAGGAGTGATAATAAAAAAAACAGTAATAATTATATTATTATTTGCTTTAAAGTTTGCAAAGTACTTTTCATATTCTATGTAATTTGACCCTCACAGCAACCCTGTTATATAGGTGCCATTATTATCTTTTTACATATTAAGAAACTGAAGCTAATAGATGTTAAGTCACATGCAGGGTTATATGCTAAGCAACTCTCTGAGGCAGTATTTGAACTCATGACTTCCTGACTCCTAAGTCCCACATTTTCGATGCTGCATCTCTCCCTGACTCCACCAATTGCCTCTACCAATACAGAGTAGCAACTGTTTCACAAGTTATATCTCAGAGTTTATACTGAGATATACAAGTATATCTCAGAGTTTCCTGAAGCACTGAGAGGTTGTAGCACGCCTAGGGTCACATTACCAGTATGGGTCAGAGGCAGAACTTGAACCCAGGTCTTCACTATTCAGTGGCTATCTCTCCACTGCATCATTCTTCCTACTATATCATCTTAATAGCATTTATAATGATAATAAAAATAGTACTTCACCATCGGTGGTTTTTTTGTGAGGCAATTGGTGTTTAGTGACTTGCCCAGGGTCACACAGCTAGTAAATGTCAAGTATCTAGTCTGAGATGGGATTTGAACTTGGGTCCTCCTGACTCCAGGGCCAATGCTCTATCCAGTGTCCCACCTAATTGTCCCCTATCAGTGGCTTTTTAAAGATCATTGAGAATGAGATTGGAGAAGGGCAAATATCTTCAATTTCAAAATAAAGTTAAGATAGTAGAGTCTGTAAACTCAAGGCCAATGACATAAACTGAGCTTTAGCTTTGACTCCTGACAAAATTTTGAATTAATTATTAAAATATAATTAGTGAACATCTTGAAAAGGAAGTAATGATCATTAAGGGCCAACATGGCTTTACAAAGAGTAGGCTCTACCAAAATAACCTCATTTCCGTTTTTGATGTGATTATTTGATTGATAAATCAGAGGAATGCTACAGATATAGTTTACCTAGATTTTAGTAAACCATTTGAATCAATCTCTCAGATTGTACTTATACAAGAAAAGGGAGATAGGTAGGCTGGATAACTGTACAATTAGCTTCATTTGAAATTAGTTCAGTAATTAGACACAAAGAGTGGTGATTTGTAGTGCAATGTCAGCTTGGAAGGAGGTCTCTAGTGGAGTCCCCCAGTAATCTGTGCTTGGCTCTATGATGTTTTACTGTTTTATCAATGACATAGATAAAAGCAACAATTGCATTCTTGTCGTATCTGCAGATGGCACAAAGCTAAGAAAAATAATTACCACACTAATATTCAGAACAAGATAATAAAAGCCGTGATTTCCAATGTGATTATCACTTGTAAGAAGGAAGAATGTTTATTCTGGATAAAAAAGACCTAGGAGGATCTGACCTCTGTCTTCAAGTATTTGGAAGCCTGTCATATGAAGGATGAATTAGACTTATTCTTTTTGGCTTGTGAGTTTAGAACAAGTAATGATTGATAAATATTTCAGATAGTCAAATGAAAGATTATTGTTAAGGAATTTTTATAAAAAAAAATATAGCTACCCAAAAATGGAATGGGCTGCTTTTGTATCACTAAGATCATTCAAGCAAAACTGGAAAACAATTTATTGAGTATGCATAAGGGGCAAAGGGATAGTATTTCTGATAAAATTTGAACTAGATGGTTTTGAGGTCCTTTTACTTCAGAAATTCTGTGATTTTTTTGACTCAATATATAGTTTTTAAAATTTATAAATCACTTTCCACATAAAAATTTTTGTAAGTTTGTAGAAGTAGTATTATTAAAATCTTAGAGATGAGCAAAGTAAGGATGTGATCAGGCAAGTGACTTATCTAATGTCCCACAGCATGTTTTGGGATATGAACCCAGCCCTTCTAAATACAAATCTAGACTTTAAAAAATGTTGTCAGAGTTATTAATTAAATTAAGTAGAATAACTGATAACATTGCCCTTAGCCACTCTAAAATATTCTCTCCAGTTATAAATCTGATTCAAAACCAAAAATACTTAAAGTATTAGAGTGAAGATGATCATAATTGTTCATGCTCAGGTCTCTTGAACACTCACAAAGTCCATCCACTATGGAAGGAATTCTATAGTAGTATTCATAATGAAACTATTTTGTGTAAATGGGATTTTATGATCCCTGAAATCTATCATAATAAAGCCCTCTGTCTTCTGAGTCAGAGAAATCTTGGGGCAAAGAAACCAAAAACAATGAAATAATGAACCCTGAAACAATTCTATCTGGTCTCCTTTTAATTTTAGGGAAGGCTTTTCCAGAAAGCATAGGAGCTACTTTTCCAAGAGTTTCCATCATCACAACTACTCTTCCTAAGAAAACTTAATGCTACTCTTGGGATTTCATTATGGTTTCTTGTCAAACTTCCTTTATTTATTTGATCATCACTCTTCTTGGAAACTACCTCCTCCTTTTTCTTCTATCAACTCCTAAGTTATCTTTTCACATTGAAGAAACATTTGTCCCATCCTTGAAATTCACCTATCCCTTCCTTTTGATGGGTTTTGAATTCCCTGATCTTGTCTCACATCTACACAACCAGTAGTCTATCCAAGATCTATATTTACCAGCCACACATTGGTTTGTTTGACTCCTCAACCAAACAATTGAATTTCTACCACTTCAGTAGGCAGTCCTCCAGGAATCCTTGCTCATTTGAGCCTGTACAATTATCTTTCTTCTGTAGAATAAGAAGTTGAATATAAGTTTTCATCATTTCATCAAGTGACATAGTACTTTAAAGTGTTTTGCAAACTTTAAAGCATTGTGTAAAAGCTAGATGATGATGATGATGGTTTTGTATGATATAATTACTAAAGTGAAGAATCTTCATATAGACAATTGATAACAGGTATTTCTTATACAAATTTTTACTCATCTCCACCAGTACTCTAAGAGATAGTACCCATACTGATGAGACACCAAATCAATAAAAATCTCAAAGTATTAAAGTTCAAATAGCTTAAAAAAACAAGAATTGTAAAAAAATTCCATAGCATCAGTCAGTATATTCCTTAAAACTGGGTATAGTTGACTTTATAGTGCCCCAGAGATCAGCATGAGGTCATAGGACATTGATATATGAGTTAATTCTCAGGTAAGACACTGGAAATGTCCAAAGAGTTCACTCAGAAAGGCCGAGAGTGCTAAGGAGATCCAAGAAACCCTCAACCTCCATTAGGCCATTAGGTCTCCATTAGGCACTGGATCACTTTTGTGCCATGACATATTAGAGTAGAAGCTTTGTGTAGGATGAGGGAACCATGCTAAATATTTAGTTATAACTGATTATACCACCAGTATACAAATATTTAAGTATGATTTTCCAGCCATGTATGTACTTATTTATTCATTTAACAAACACTTATTGAGTATTGTGTGCAAGGTATTTTTGGAAATAAAAGAATAAGGGACAGTCTCTGATATTATGATATTTATTCTCTAATAGGGTAGATAGATGAGAGAAAAAAATAAATGTAGTTCAAAGTAGAATAGATGCAGTGAGAGTCAGAAAGTATTTGGGTAAATGAAGAGGTTATTTCTGGTTAGAAGATCAAGAAAAGCTTCAGGAAGAGATAAAATAAGAAGGTTAAAATGAAAGATAATATGGTACACTGAAAGCATGCTGGAGTTGAAGTCAGAAGAACTGGATTCAATTCCTAGTTCTGCCATTTACTAGCTTCTGTGACCTGTACAAGAAATCAGTTAACCACTCTGGGCTAGTTTCCTCATTTTAACTTATCTGCGAAATGAGGGGATTGGACTGTATAACTTATGAGGTCCTTCTAGCACTAAATCTATGATTCTTTAAATGTAATAGTCAATCTGGAGAGTGTGGAGAGTATATTCTAGGCAGACCAGTTTGGGGAGGAAATTTGTGGAGAAGAAAGAGTCTTATAGGCACTCAGGGTATAATGAACAATACTATTTGACCTTAGTATAGTTACATGAAATGAGGTAGTGAGAAAAGGATGGAAGGGGAGTCTGTGATCAAATCACAGAGGATTTTGAATATCAAGGCAATGGAGCTTGTGATTTATTTGGCAAGCACTGAGGAAACATTGAAAATTTTTGAGCATAAGTTTATGAAGTGCTAAGAGAAGTAGAAAGTATAAATAGTAATGAAAGGAGTAGAACAAGGAGAGTAGACAGCTATGTGAATCAAAAGGAAAATTGAGTTCCATGAAGAGAATAGTCAGTTAAGTCAAAAGTAATAGAGGGGCTTGAAGGAAAAATCTATTGGATTTGGTTATTATTGATTATCTTTTGGACAAATTCTGTTAGACTGTTAGAGACAGAACTGAAGAGCAAAACATATTGAGAAAGAGTATGCAATGAGTACAAACTTGCCTTTTGGGGATTTCAACAGTAAAGGTAAAGTGAGGCTAGAGGATAGCATGAGGAGGACTTGGACTGGTTTATGAACACCAATAATGATCACTGTACATTTTTTTTTGTAGGGGAGGCAATTGGGGTTAAGGGATTTGACTAGGGTCATGCAGCTAATATTACTGTATATTTCTAAAGAAAGTAGAAAGTATCAAATTACATCTTTGTTGGCAGTATAACAGTATGGGAATTCTTCTTCTCCTTTCATGATGATCTTCTTCTACTTAAAAATGCAAAAATCATCTTTATCCCAGCTTATGTAACTATAGATATCAATCCTAGCTATATGAAGGGAGATGTTCTTTGAATACATGGCTAATCTTTTTTTTTAATCTTAGTAGAAATTGATTCTTTTGTTCAGACTAATGCTCCAGATTCCAACCATCATTCTGTTTCCTGCTTACATTTTAAAACATCAAATACTGTCTTATATCTATCAATGTTTTTCATTTCCTCATCTTATCCCAACCCTTCTCCTTGAATCCTACAGCTTTAAATGTGTGTCCTATCTCCCTAATTCATTAGATATCCCACAATGTACCTCACATTCAAAATAGCAAAAGTACTCAACACTAAAGTGACTTGTAATCCCCTGCTCTGCTGGAACTGATGCTTACAGCTCCCATTAACCCTGTTGGAAGTTATACGCTTAACTCTCCACTGTTTCAAAGAATATGTATGCAGAGTACAGAAATCCATTTATATGGGATAGTGTGATTTTTTGAGCTTTCAATGTTGACTACTACATGGAATTTTCTTTTGATGAAATACAATGCATTGCTACCAAACATACCATTATGTTACGCTGTTCATGTTTTGATCTATACTGGTGTGATTTTTATCCTATACTTTACACAGCCAGGATATTAGTATTTTTTTCTTTCTTAACAGAATAGACTTTTCTGAAATAAATTAATTATGAAGTATAGTATTCAAATAGTACCTTCAAGGGAAAAAAAACCCACTACCTTTTTTGACTTAGCATTTACATTCAGGAATCTCTTATGATTAATTTCATCTATTGCTATGTCCTGGGCATCTCATGATTTAGTTTCTTCTTTAAGCCTTAAAATAAAGTATGAGTTAGTTTACTTTTTTCCATGTGCTACCAGGAAGAAGACAGAGTCCTTAAAAATGCAGAACATAGATGACCTTATGGAATAATCTTGTGATACTCTCAACATCAGACTTTAGTGTACATCCATTAATCACAACAAGCAGGACAAGTGTTAAGTTTAGAACTAAGAAGCATTTTCTAGACTGTTTTTTCTTTCTTTCCCTTATGTGCCATTCCTATCTATACTCAAGAAAATAAAGGGGCATGTTCCCCCTTTAACAGTAGCATACTTGTTCTTTTGGCCAAGAATAGCTGTACTGGACAGAGGAAAGAAAAACAAAGCTTGGCAATGGCTAAGTCCTAGAACCCAAGTGTGTTAAAATAGGGAAAATAATTTAATTTTTAAAAATGTCATAACTTTCAAATAAAATTTAGGATAATTTGTTTAACATACTGTCTGCTAGGCACTGGGATAAAAAAGAAAATGAAATCATCCCCGCCTTTAAGAATTTTGTTTTCTATTGTGGGCAAATATATTTATATCTAAATAAATGCACACAATCACTTTTCACAGAAAGACATGTTTTCACGTATATATATATGTATATATATATGTACATATATGTGTGTGTGAGTATATGTATATGTATAAATGCATGTATATACATATTATATATACACACCACCCACATACTTGTGAAAATAGAGATAGCTATAGATATAGTCTATACCTCGTATAACAAAATTCAGTGAACATTTAAATGCCTGCTATGTAGCATAATTTATCTTTAAAATGTTTTATGCGACTCTATTGCCTAAATTCCCAGTGGATGTCTCCACTTAAAGCTCTATGAATAGTTCTTCCTATTCAAAACTAATCAAGAAGTTAACTATCTACAGGGTAATATGAAATATTTAGGAATCATTTTCAGACATTTTAGGACTGCTAATATCAAAGCATAAAAATATTTGTGGAGGAAAAGTATCTGAGAAAATTTCAGGTGTTACTGGCTGCTTCATCTTAGAACTGGAAAAGAATGGCATCTTCATTAAATTATTTTAATCTTAGTCTTAGCTTCCATCTGCAGTAGCAGAAGTAGATCTAACTGTGTAGGAGGGTGTCAGTTTTAATAAGTGCTTATTCATTGACTAGTTTGGATTGGTTCAATGAAATGCTCCTGCAACCTGATGATTTCATCAGAAGTGAAGGAAAATAACAGCCAAATCCTAAATCCTATTTTAACTAAATTAATTTATCAGAATTCTGAGATCATAAATTTGATAGAGTACTGATTCATTTTACTTAACTTAAAACCTTGGGAAGCAGTATAGTGCTGTAGAAAGATCCTCAGATTTGGAATCACATGACTGGTAAAGAAGGGGCTCAACTCTGCCCTTTAGTATCTCTATGACCTCAGATAACAAACTTATTGAATCCTAGTTCTGCAAAATAAGGAGTTTGGAGTAGATGACCTTGGCATATCATGGCCAAGTATGATATTTATTGTAGAATATCACCATTGGACATTGTTAATCCCCCAAAGGACAAGTATAAAAGCCAACTGAAAGCCTTTGGAGACATAAATAGGCAACTAAAGGGGAAAATGTTATGATGTGAAGAAGGTTAAGACGGAGAGGAAGAAGATGGCAAGGGGGACAGTTTAGATACATAAAAGTCCTGCAGAAACATTCTCACCATTTTAACAGGCTCAGAGTCAGGAAGTTCTGCATTCAAATCTTGCTTCTGATATATATTTTCTATGAGGCAAGTCACAACTCCTCAGTCCCCTCAGGGAACTCACTAATAACGTAAGTAGCAGAGAAAATACCAACCTGATTAGGTAAAGAAAGTTCCTCATAATGAAATCCCGACAACAACGAGATCATAGGACCAAACCCTATCCCCTAACTTAATGCTGTAATGTATCCATTCTATAATTATATTTGAAATTCTCCTGAGATAGAATACTCAATATGGACATTGAAAAGGAAGTGTTTCAGTCATTGTTGCCTAGACTATTGAAGTATCATGTTGGTTGGAAAGACAAAAGTGTTTCCCCATTCCAGTCTAACCTTCACTCAGCTCTCAAAATGGTCCTCCTAAAGGCAAGTCTAACTATGTCAGCCCCTCTATTCAGTCAACACCAATGGCTCCCTATCATCTCCATGATCAAATAGAAAATCTTCAGGTTGGCATTCTAAGCCCTTAATAAACTTCTCACCCAACACACTTTTTCAGTCTTCTTATATTTTACCACCCCTCACATTCCCAACTCTTCAAGCCAGTAACACTGGCCTCTGTTTGTTGTCCTTGAAGATGCTCTATCTCCTATCTTTGTATATTTTCACTAGCTGTCCTTCATGCATGGAATGCTATCCTCACCTCTGCCTCCTGACTTCCCTGGCTGTTTGAAGTACCATCCCTACTTTTATAAGGAGGTTTTCTCAATCCCCCTTCATGTTAATGCCTTTCTTCTGTTTATTATTTCAGATTTATTTTGTACATTACTTGTTTGTACATAGTTGTTGGCATATTGCCTGTCCTGTTAGACTGGGAACTCCTTGGGAACAGGGACTATCTTTTGCATTTCTTTGTATCCCCAGCACTTAGCATAGTGCCTACCTCATGCATAGTAGATGCCTAAATGCTAGTTACTGAGTGACTGACAAGATATAGCTGTGGTTTATCATTTTCTAAGACTTATCATCTCTAATAATGAAATATTGACTATAATTACTTAGAAAATAAAAAAATCTGCTAGGTTATTGATTATACTCACTTTTGCTTGGTAATTTAACCTTTCAGGTAATCCTAGATGCTTTGTCTTCCAAAATATCATATTTCAAGTCATCTGTTTCTCTAGAGTGGTGGTTGCTAAATCTTGTATGATTCTCATTGTGGCTCCTCAGTATTCCTTTTTTTTCTGGTTCCTGGCAGTAAGTTCCCTTTGACCGAGGAGTTCTGGATTTTGACTGCAATATTACTTGGAATTTTCATCATTTTTTCCTATGAGATATCACACATATTCTTCCATTTTTTCAATCCTTTGACTTCAATTTATTATTTTTTGATGTCTTATGCAGTCATTAGCCTCCATTTGGTCACTCTTAATTTTTAAGGGGTTTTTTTTTCAGTAATGTTTTGTACCTATTTTGCTATGCTGTTAATTTTCTTTTTATAGATTTCTTGCATAGCTCTAATTTTTTTCTTCATTTTTCCTCTAACACTTTTATTTGGTTTTTAAAATCTTTTTGTTTGCATTTTAATTGCTTTCATGTTTTTGTTTTTATTATTTTATGAATTAATTTATTTTGAGTTTTCAACATTCACTTCCACAAGTTTTTGAGTTTTAAATTTTCTCCCCCTCCCACCCCAAGATGACATGCAATCTGATATAGGCTCTACATATACATTCCTGTTAAACTTATTTTTACATTAGTCATGTTGTAAAGAGAAATTAGAACCAATAGGAGGAACCACAAGAAAGAAGAAACAAACCAGAAGAAAAAAAGAGCAAATAGTATGCTTCAATCTACATTCAACTCCATAGTTTTTTCTTTGGATGTGGATAGCATTTTTCATCAGGAGACCTTTGGAGATATCTTAGATCCTTGCATTGCTGAGAAGGGTTATCAAAGTTAGTCATTGCACAGCATGGCTGTTACTGTGTAATAAGTTCTCCTAGTTCTGCTCACTTCATTCAGAATCAGTTTGTACCAGTCTTTCCTGGTTTTTTCTGAAGTCTACCTGCTCATCATTTCTTATTGCACAATAGTATTCCATTACATTCATGTACCACAACTTGTTCAGCCATTCCCCAATTGATGGGCATCCCCTCAATTTCTAATTCTTTGCCACCACAGAAAGAGCTGCTATAAATATTTTTTGTACGGGTGGTTCCTTTTCCCATTTTTATGATCTCTTTGGGATACAACCCTAGAAATGCTACTGCTGGATCAAGCTTTCATTTCTTTTGTAAGAATTCTTGTTGGACTTGTAGTTAATCTGTTTTTTCTTTGAGGCATTCTTATTGATGTTTTCAAGTCATTATTTTCTTCTGTATTTGTGTCTTGAGCATCCCTGTCACCATAATAGTTCTTTATTGTCACTTTTTTTTAAAATTTGCTAATTTTTCCAGTCTACTTCTTGATTTTTGGATTCTATGTTAGTGTTAGGCTTTGTTCATTTTGAGGAGTGTCTGGCTTGAGCTTCTGTCTTTTTGTATCCTTCTACCATTTTCTAAGTTCAATCTAAGGGCATGAAAGTTTTCAGTTCTTCCAAGGTGGTATTATCTGGGGAGAGATTTGTTCCCTGCACTCCTGGTTTGAGCTCTGCAAATTCCTGACCCATGTTTGGGTGTGTTGAATTATGTGGCATTCAGTAAACTACTGTTGTGCTCACTAGTAGTTAGTCCAATGAGAGATTCTGCAGGTTCAGAATGACTGAACTGCTTGACTCCCCATTTTTTATCTCAATCTCCTACCCTGATTATTGCACTGCAGGCTTACATAATGAGTCAAAGGTCAGAACTGAGTCCTCTCTCTGTTCTTGGGATCAGAGCCACACAGTTTTGTTTTGTTTTGTTTTGTTTTGTTTTGTTTTGTTTTTGTTTGTTTGTTTTGGAAATTGTCACTTGCTCCACACACAGCTAGGGCCTCTGTCATGCATGACATCTCCTCTCTACTCTGACCTAGAACTTGATGATAGGCAACAGAATTCTAGCTGGCACCTGTTTCTCTACCTTGTGCTGATTTGAGGGTCCTCTGGGATCCCTTTCTGCCCCAGTTCTTCCAAACCTGTTGTTCAATCTTAACTTGATTGCTGTCTTTGAGTGCTACAATGCTCCCCCCTGCTACTGCTTCTGTCACAGCCATCCTTACTCCTTCTGACGCTACTGAGCTACTTTTCTGGGTAGCTCCCATCCAATTCTCCTCAAAACATTCAATCTATCTTCCTGAGCTGCTTTATGGTAGAAAAACAGGACTTTTTTTGGTTTTCTTGACCAAAATTCAGTCTGGCATCATTTCTAGTTGTATGGAGGAAGAGAGTTAGGTTAGCTGGGCAAAAATACCACCTTCTTCATTTTGCCTCCTTCATAGTAATCTCTTGGTAAATGCTTGTCGATTTTCAGAAGAATGAGTACAGTATCTTCTGGAATCCTCTCATTTAAGCATACTATTTCTTCCAAAGAAATAAGGTGTGCTGATAAATGTTTAGCAACTAGATCTTGATAAGTTTAATCTTCATGATTATTATTTTCTTCATCACCTTTTTAAGTCTAGAAAACCAACAAAACAATGAATTAAGCTCTGATTTGTAGCATTTGCCAATATCTGAGGTGTAGATGCTGCCATTGAAAATTTAGCACTATGGCTCTTTTTATACCCCAGCAAAGGAATACTTAATTACTACTATGGTGTTTCATTAAGTAGTGAATTCTTCATTATTGTACTTCTTCATGCGAAGGTTGGTTGATCCCTTATTAGAGATGGTGTAGAAAAGATTCATTTTTCAGAAACAGTTTCAACCAGATGGCTTCCAAATGTCCCTTCCAACTGCAAGATTCTATTATTCTATAGTAGGTGATAGCCTTTGAGAGATGGTTATTATCTCAATTTTGTCAAAAGAAATATGATTTTGCTAATCAATTTAGGAAATCATGGCTTCAAATGTGAATGTAATTTACTGCTTACACTTTGTTATAAATTATTAATTAAAGCAAGTCTTTTTACTTTGTAATATTTTCCTTTCACATATCTGCATCTTATTACTCATTTTAAAAATTATTTCTTAAATGATTTAGCAATTATATCTTTCAGTTCATTTGGTAAAAGCTATCCCACCTCTCCATTGTGAAAAATCATACCTTTCCTTTTGGATTTTATTTTCTTTTTCCTTTCTTTCCCCCCTCACACCATAATTGAAAATGCTGCGTGGATTTAGAGGTGATCTAACAATTCAAAGTCACAGTTTGGGTGTTTAATTGTTAGGATATAATGTGTTCTTCCCTTTCATTCAATGATCTCCTCCCACCCCCAACTACTGAGCCTTATATTACTGAATAGAGCTGAATAGGCTGGGAAATTCTTTAAAATCATGAAACAGTACTTGCTCTAGGAGAAAAGCTCCATCAAATTGATCTATTTATCTCCAGTTCTCTTGTCATAGCAGCAAAGTAATAAATTATTAATGTAAATGGCAGATAAATTGAACACAAACAAACGCAGCCCTGGAATTACTGGTACTGTAACTAACAAACTGTAACTAACATTCTCCATTTCTGGAATATCCAAATCCTTTTTTTTTTCTATCAGATAGATATTTCCAAATTGTCCTTGAGCCAATCCTGAATGAAAATCTGTGTCTATATTTTTTTCAGTATTCACTTTCTTTCCAACCTTCACCTCTACTTGTCAAGCTTACTTTACCACCACCACCCCCCAACCTTGGTAATAGGATTTAGAGTTCTAAGGTGCCTTAAAACCAATCCTTTCATTTTACATATGAAGAAATGGGACCACAAAAGTTTCATGATATTTTTCCAAGGCTTTTTCTGCCTTCACATCATGCTGTTACTTTGGGACTTAGGCATCAGGACAGCTTCAGTTAGGAGAGAAACTGACTCATTAGTTCAGTTGAGTAGACTCATTAATTTAGAGTTGGAAAAAGACTTTAGATACTTTTTATCCAACCCTTTTATTTCACAAATGAGTGAAAGGAGTCCCTGAGAAGGTAAATAACTTGCCTAGGGTTGCCCAGCTAGTAAGTAGTAGAGCTAGGATTTAAATGTGGATCCTCTGGATCTGTAAAGCATTGCTTAGAAAGCATCACCAATGCAACAGTTGATGATATAGGCATGGTTTATTGATTAGAAAACAAAGTGTGCTCCAAATTTGTTTTGTTATGGAAAAACACTGTCTATTCCCTTAGAATCCTGAACAGCAATGTGATATACACATATAATGATATATTTAGCAACAAGTCATTAACCATGAACCTAAGTATTAGGTAGGCAATGATACCAGATGGAAAACTCAGTGGAAAATTATCTTGGCTTATGTTAAAAAAAATCTTACTATGTCTTCCTTCCTTGAGATGTGATAGTTCTTAAAATGTGTAGTATTTGAGTAATGTAAAACAATGAGGAGGGGGGCCAGGAAGAATCCTTAATCTTCTGTATATTAATCAAGTCCTTGTCTAGTCTGTTCTACTGGAGATATATCCAGCCTGACATTTTCCACACAAAATGTCTAGTTCTGAAATTACTATTTGATTGCATGGTGTATCTATCTTCCTGTGACAAAATATGAAAAGCAGAAAATAAACCTATTTATCTTGGCAGACAGAGACCAGAATGTTGTGTTTAATGAGAACTCAACAGGTAGAATTAAGCTTGAATGCAGGAGACATAACAGTATAATTTGAAAAAAATAAGTCCTTTCTCTTTTTTCCTCCTTGTTGCTCCTTGCTTCCCCCTCCCCTCCACAACATAGACACACTGTGGACAGTTTTAGAAAATAAATTCATTAGTCAAATCACTTTCTCATAGACCCATTTCTTTGAGTCCTATTTGGCCTGAAAAGATTTTAGAAGCTTCAATATCATAGTGCCCTCAAGAGAAACATGTTGTATCAAAAAGAGAGAAAAAAAGAAAAGAAAAAGAAAGAATGTCATCCAGAAAACTGTTGGCAACACATATAGTGTTTCCATCATGCTGAGCAATCTACCCTGAATTGTCAATAGAGTCTGCCATATGAAAAATGGGATCCCATCTTAGACAGGCTTCACTTCTAGCTTTAAAAATAAATTTTATATAAAAAAAGTTTCCTCAAACAGCCGTTTATACCTTCTAATCTCCTTTTTCTGAAGGGGCTAAATTGCTTTGAGAAAGGGTTATGCCTGCTTCAGATTTATGATTATCACTCATAAGGCTTCATTATTCATGTAGCTTTCAAAGTAAGCCTCTATGCATATCCAGGGGTGAAAAAATAGAGGCCGATGCATCTCTTTTGTAAAAATTGTTTTGCAAATAATTTCCCCCCATGAATTTACCTGTATTGCTTTGTGTGTATTACATAGAATGTCTTTGGAATATCAGATGTATTTACTGATAGAAGAAAATTGAGTCTTTATGAATGTTTCTTCGATGACATGCTATAAGGAATGTGGCAAGTCACGGTTGTGCCTTTCCATCCAAAAGACACGCTTCAGGTAGATAAAAATGGGACTATTTTTATGAACATGAAATAAAACTTTAAAAAAGAGATGAGGTGTTCTTCTAAGAATCAGACCTCCATAAAATGCGGTCACATTGTCTTTACTGAATGAAGAGGGTATTGCAGATTATTTTTCATTCTTAAGGGGAGTTAATGTGCTTTTGGCCCTCTGCTAGTGAGCATTTTTATCAAAGGCAGAGAGGACATGCTTTTTAAAATTTCCAGATGTCAAAAAGCTGAGAAGGATAGCTAACACACTAAATGTCAGAATCATGATTCAAAGAGATCTTTAGAGGCTAAAACATTTGAGCTAAATAGAAGAAAAAGGAAACTTAATAGGGACAAATGTAAAGTCATATAGTGGGGTTAAAAAAACAAATTCAAAAATATAAATGCAAGTTTCAAAAAGATGTAACAGTCTTAGAGGATTGAGAATTTGATTTAAGTTATTGAAGGTATTCAAATTTAGACTAGCCTTTGTCAGGTGTGTTCCGGAAGTAATTCTGGACTGGGTGACATTCACTTCTTTTTGAGTTCTGAGATTCTGAGATTTTGAGTAAGATTGAAGGGATAGAAGAAATGGGTATTGAATTTCACTCTTTGCCATTCCAATACTATAGTTAGGTGTCTGAAACGAATGTAGAAACCTTATCTTCTAGTTGGTGGAATGTAATGAATGCGCATTGAAAGGAATTTTTTAAGGGCTACTAATTTCTCTGATTTAGCTCTGGGGAAAAGATGAATGCTCTCCATTTATGGGGGCAGCAATTTTCAGTAAAGGTTAACCTTGTTAACCTCCTACCGGAATAACATCATGATGTCTGTTAAAGCTTTCCTTTTCATTTAAAATTTACATTTGAAAGAACAAGCAATCTTACTTGGCAAAACTTTATGCTGATGCATCTAATGATAAGCACAATGTCTGTTGCTTAAATTTCTAAAACCAAAAGAAAGGGGATGTCTGTGTGTATATATACATGCACACACACTTATATATGTGTGTGTTTAGATATACACACATATACAAATATATGTGTGTTTATATATACATACATATGTGTGTTTATACGTACAAAGAGAGAGAAAGAGAGAGCAAGATAGAGAGAGAGACAGAGACAGAGAGAGAGAGAGAGAGACAGAGAGACAGAGAGACAGAGAGACAGAGAGACAGAGAGTCAGAGAAGCTGACCAAAATAGTAAAGAATGGTATACTGGAATACATTTGTCATGGTAAGCACACCTGGTTAATAACTATCATACTTAGGAGGAAAAGTTTGAGAATGCTTTGTCTTTTAAAGGATAAAGGACTGCAAGGAATTATTGAAGGATGATAGAAGTCATGTAAAGGCCATCCAAAAGTGAATAATATTTATGATTTTTGCTGTGACAGGTTTGTTTGGTTTTTGTTTGTTTGTTTGTTTTGTTTTATTTTGTTTTGTTTTTAGACAGCACTGGCAGAAATACAATTGGATGCATACAATTCCTATAGAAAGGACCTTACAAAATCTATAAACCCCTCTCTTGTATACAAGTTTCTACAGATTATTATCATAAAAATAATAACACAAATAGCTAAAATTGATTAAAAAACTTTAATGTTTTACGTGTTATCTCATTTGGTCCTCTCACAACAGTCCTGTGAGGTGTGTTATGATTGTAACTATTTCACATATTTGGAAATGGAGGCTGAGCAAGGTTAAGTGACTAATTGAGAATTATATAGCTAATAAGTGTCTGAGGCAAAATTTAAACTCAGTTCTTTCTAACCCCAAGTGCCAGACTGCCTAGTGAAGAACTCTGTCCCCAGTACTACCTAGCTTCCTTATGCCCAATTTTATCAGATAGTAGCTATTTAATATCTACTTTTAGCAAGGCATAGGCAATAAGGATAAAAAGCAATATAAGACAGTCTTGACTTGAATCTTGACTCAGGAAGCTTACAGTTAGCTGAGAATAAGTTTAGCTAATTACTTCCCTATATATCATGTTCTTTTTATATAGGGGTTGTCAACTACACATGGGAATATTTTGTAATGAGGTCCTTGGTTTACTTACAGGAATGAATACGTGAAGAGAATTCACTTTTATTGTATTCCTTTCTGTAGAAAAGGGAAATGGGTTTGCCTTTTAGGATGGATTTGATCAGATGACTTGGATTAAAATTCTACCTCTGACACTTACCTGTGAGATCTGGGGCAAGTCTGATAAAATCCCTAGGCCTCAGCTTCCTAATCTGTAAAATGAGAATGTTGGAGTAGACAGCTTGAAGGCTGTGTACTCTGTACTTTTGTCTCACTGCCCCTCTGTTTCAAGGGTTCCATGGTACAGGTTCTCTCTAACCACTTAACATTAAGATTAGTTTTTAAAACAGGAACATTTACTTCAAAGATATAATGAGAACAAACAGGGACCTGTTTCTGGGAAAACAAAAAATACAAGCATTCCCCCAAACACTTGGAGGAGGCTTCACAGTTTAACTCACTTCCTATACAGCACCAGTCCCATTACATTCCAAGTCCATTGGCTCACATCCCAACACCCTGCTTTCTCCAGCTTCCCAGCTGGGCTAGCCCCAACATCTCACCTGGAATACTGCCTCCGCAGTCACCATGGCTTGTAGCACGTGTCAAGAGGGTCTACCACCTGAGCCCAGAACTGAAAAGTACAACTAAAAACAGAATCAAACCCTAAATCCAATTCTCTTGGCCACACAGTGCCTAAGAGGAATGGAAAGATGGCCTCTTCCTCCTCCCAACCCAGGTTAGTACATAGTGCCCATGCTTTGGGTGAATAAGCCGTGAATTCCCTTGGATAAGAGAAAGATTTCCCTAGTCTGACAGTTTTAAAGACACAGTGAGTTGCAGCTACACAACCACTTCAAAGTGGCTGTTCCCACCCACTCGGTGAGGGAATTTTCAATGTCTTTTCCAAGAAGCAGGTCCCTGGCATCTCCAACATGAATGGATCCATCTTAAGTTATTCGGGCATATACAAATCCCTGTTATACACAATTTAGGTGAGACATAGCTCCTGCCCTATAGTTTGCTGTTTCTCTTGCTTGGGCTAACAAGACTAAATCACAAGCTTTAGATCTGAAAAAGGGCCAGAGAAATTATCTAGTCTGATACACACAATTTACAAATGAGGAAACTGAGGCCCAGAGAGGTTAAATGATTTGCCTGTCATACTATAGTCTAACACTGTAATTTAAATCTAAGTTCTCTGACTCCAAATTCTGTACTTTTTCCACAATATCTCATTGCCTGCAGGCATGGCACAAAAATTTTTGATGCAGGAAATGCTTCCAGGAGGCTTGCTCCTTTGAGACCCAGAGACCTAAAGATTTATGAGTTAATGGTATCATCTCCACTATAACAGTACAGCATTTTAAGAGCATTTAGGATCATATATACATGTGTGTGTTTATATTCTGTTCTGACCAATGACTTTTTCAGCTCCATGTTTTAGATGTGAAGATTGGCTTTCATGCATAAAAAGTAACTTTAGCTTGTAATTGAGATATGCATATCTGTATGCATCATAAGAGACGTATATGCTACAAAATAGTGTGATGAATTACTAAATGACATATCAAGAAGATGTTATGGTCTGCTGAGTTAAAATCCTTTCTTTTCAAAGATGTCTAAATATAATCCACCTGAAAAATGCATGCTTAAAATATCATATAATAAGCCATAATGGCTTAAAATCTCATGTAAAAAGTGTCATTCAGTACTTTGCAATGTATAAAATTATAAACACATAATGTATACAATAAATGCAAATATATAATATATGCAAATGTACTGGTTTGATACATAGTGATAAAGAGCTCATTTTTTCTCCATTACCTAAAATATTCCTCATAGAAATTAATAATGGAAAAATGATTATGTTAAGGATGTTGCCAAGGGAAACCTAAGTGTCAATGAATGTATAAAATTGGTTTAACATATTGAGACTTTCAATATCACATGCACAAAAAAAAACAGTGTTGGTGGGGGTGGTAAAAAAAAAGTTGTGCCTATCAGAAGAAAAAAATGGAATTTAAGTAAAATAGAAAGATACAGAAAATAATGAGTGACATTTCCAAACACAAACTATACTGCACATCAATAAAATGTTTAAATTGGTATCTCAGAGTGTTCACAATCTCAGAGAACTCATGAGATAGTGACCAAATTAGGAAACAGATTGGGAGGAATAGAATATTCCTTATCTCCTAGCATCTCCCTCCCCAAAACTCTTTATGTCTTTACTTTTCCTTTGCTCCTGTCCAGACAAAGTTATCCTTTTGGAAGATAATCCACTCTATGCCTGTCACTTCTATCCTTGTTTTGTTTTTGTTTTACAATGTCATGATTTCTCATAAAGTCACTAGCTTCCAATTGTTTCATTCTAATTTTTATATATTTATATATTTATATATTTATTTTGACTAGGCAATGGGGTTAAGTGACTTGCCCAGGGTCACACAGCTAGTAAGTGTTATGTGTCTGAGGCCGGATTTGAACTCAGGTCCTCCTGAATCCAGGGCTGGTGCTTTATCCACTGTGCCACCTAGCTGCCCCCATTCTAATTTTTAAGGAAGTATTTTCTTCAGCGAGCTTTTGGACTTCCTTTTTCATTTGACCAATTCTGCTTTTTAAGACATTCTTCTCCTCATTGACTTTTTGGATCTCTTTTGCCATTTGGGATAGGTTATTTTTTAAGGTGTTATTTTCTTCAGTATTTTTTGAGGTCTCCTTTAGCAAGTTGTTGACTTGTTTTTCATGATTTTCTTGCATCACTCTCATTTCTCTTCCCAGTTTTTCCTCTAACTTTATTACTTGCTTCTCAAAATCCTTTTTGAACTTTTCCATGGCCTAGGACTGATTCATATTTTTCTTGGAGGCTTTGGATGTAGGAGCTTTGACTTTGTTGTTTTCTTGTGGTTGTATGTTTTGATCTTCTTTGTCACCAAAGAAAGATTTTAAGGTCTGATTTTTTTCTTTTCTTGTGCAGTGTGCTCATGATCCCAGACAATTACTTGAGTTTTAAACTCTTTGTTAAGGGAGGGGTCTGCTTCCAGTGTGGAGAATGTACTGTCCCAAGTTTTGGGGTTTTTGTACAGCTGTTTTCTGAGATACTTGTAGGGACTTGTAAATTTTCAGTTCTTCCAAGGTGGTATGCTCAAGGGTGAGGTGTTTACTCCTTTCCTGGCCTGTGCTCTGGTCTATGAGTGACCACAAGCATTCTTTTCTGCCTTGGAACTGTGAGGAAGAGTCCCTCTCTACTGCCACTACAAGCTCTACCATTCCAGCATTCCTCCTAGCCCTAGGACTGCCACCCAGAACTGTGACCCAGATCCAAGCACCAGCAAAGAAAGAGAATCCTGCCTCAGCACCAGCAAAGAGATCCCTGCAATCCCCCTCTGATCAGCCACTGGATTCCCCCTCAGTCTGTAGGCTGGAAGCTCAGAAAGCAGCCACTGTTCTGGTGCCCTGTAGGGAGTGAGGCTGGGACTGAGCTTCTTTCTCACCAGGGTCACACACTTTTCCTACTGACCTTCTAAGTTGTCTTTGACGTTTGTGGGTTGAGAAGTCTGGCAACTGCCACAGCTGCCAGCAATTCAGTCCTCTGAAGCCTGCTCCAGGTTCACTGTGGCCTGCGCACCCACACCAAACTGCGCTCCTCTCCCCACCCGGCACGATATACCTTTCTGATCAACCATTCAGGTTGTCTTGGGCTGGAAGTTTGTTTCACTCTTTCTGTGGGTTCTGCTGCTCTAGACTTTGTTTAGAGCCATTTTTACAGGTATTTAAAGGTGTTTTGGGGAGATCTCAAGCAAGTTACTGCTTTTACTCTGCCATCTTGACTCTGTACCCCATGCCTGTCACTTCTAACTTTGTATTTTCCCTGGAGGTTCAACTTACATACTATTTCATTAGTCTCTGATGATTCTGGATGAACTTCATGTATCCTTACCCAAAATTTTCTTGGACTCCTTTTTTCCCTTCTAG
>NW_020954548.1:21016741-21065457 GCF_900497805.2 Vombatus ursinus
ATACACACATATATATACATACACACACACACACACATACACACACATATGTATATATATACATATATATGTATATGTATATGTGTGTATATATATATACACATATATGTGTGTGTATTTATACGTGGGTGTCCATATACACACACACACACATATATAGATACACATATGTGTGTATACATATACATATATACACACACACACATATATAATATATATATATATATATAATATATATATACCATGAGGATAATAATAGCATCTACTTTCTAAGGTTGTTATGAGGATCAAATAAGGTGAGTTTTATAAAGTGCTATATAAATTGTAGCTATTATCATTATCATTCCTATCCTTATTATTAAATTCCTCAAAGGAAGGAACTCTTTCTTTGTACCTCCAGAGACTTTCCCAGTATCTATACTTCCCCCACCCACCCAAATCTATTATTTCATCAATGTAGGGAATTATGTCTACCAAGACATTTCAGCCTATATTTGCAACTTAAATTCATAAAGAATTGCCTGAGGGCACTGTGAATGTAAGTGACTTGCCTAGGATCACTCAGGTGGTCTATTGCAGAGGATGGGCTTCTTGGCTCTCTGCATGGTTCTCAGGAAAATCTGGTTTCAAGACCTGCCTTTGATACGTATAGGCTATGGGCAAGTTACCTAACTTCTTAGCACTCCCAGGCAACTCTCTTTAAAAAAAAATGGTATTTTATTTTCCCCCAGTTACATGTAAAAACAATTTTTAACATTCATTTTTAAAATGCTGAGTTCCAAAATCTCTTATATTCTCCCACATGCACACCCATTGAGAAGACAAGCAATTCGGTATATTTTATACATATGTAGTCATGCAAAATATTTCAATATAAGTTATGTTATGAAGGAAAACAGACCAAAAAAAACATTCAAGGAAAATAAAGTTAAAAAGAAGTATGCTTCAATCTATATTCAGAGACCATCAGTTCTTTCTTTGGGTGTGGATAGCATTTTTCCTTCAGAGTTGTCTTGAATCATTGTATAGCTGATAATAGCTAAGTCATTCACAGCTAATCATCTTATAATATTGCTATTACTTTGTACACGGTACATTTCACTTTGCATCAGCTAATGTAAGTTTTCCAGGTTTTTCTGAGAGCATCCTACTAATCTTTTACCCTGGTATTCCATCATAATCAAATACCACAATTTGTTCAGCCATTCCCCAATTTATGGGCATCCCCTCAATTTCCAATTCTTTGCCACCAGAAAAGAGCAACTATGAATACATTTGTAAATAAAGGTCCTTTTCCTTTTTTTTTTTTTATCTCTTTTGGGATACAGACCTAGTAGTGGTATTGTTAGGGCAAAGGGTATGCGTGGTTTTATAGCCCTTTGAGCATAGTTCCAAATTACTCTACAGAGTGGCTGAATCAGCTCACAACTCCACCAACAATGCATTTATGCCTTCCCACATCCCCTACATTATTTGTCATTTTCCTTTTCTATTCTATTAGACAATCTAATAGGTAGTACCTCAGAATTATTTTTAATTTGCATTTCTCCAATCAATAGTGAGATAGAATATTCTTTTTCATATGGCTAGAGATAGCTTTGATCACTTCATCTGAAAACTGATTATGTCTTTTGATCATTTATCAATTGGGGAATGGCTCTTTTATAAATTTGAATCAATTCTATTTATGTTTGAGCAATGAGGTCTTTATTAGAGAAACTTGCTTCAATTTTTTTCATGGTTACTATTGCTAACAGTATTTCCCTCCATCCTATTCCCCCCCTGCTTATTCTATTCTTTCTCTTGCCTTTCACCCTGCCCCTCCTCAAATGTGTTTTGCTTCTGACTACCCCCTTCCCCAATCTGCCCTGCCTTCTATCAAGGCTCCCCTTCTCTTCTTCCCCCTTCTACTTTCCAATAGGATAAGATGGATTTCCAGAGTGTGTATATTGTTATATTATTGTATTGTATTATTATTGCATACTGAGTGTGTATATTATTCCCTCTTGGAGCCAATTCTGCTGACAGTAAGGTTCACTCATTCCCCATCACCTTCCGTCTCTTCCCCTCCACTATAAAAGTTTTTTTTGCCTCTTTTATGTGAGATAATTTACCCTATTCTACCTCTCTCTTTCTCTTTCTCCTAGTGCATTTTTCTCTCACCCCTTAATTTAATTTTTAGATACCATCCCTTCATATTCAACTCTCAACTATGACCTCTGTCTATGTATACTCTTTCTAACTGCCCTAATAATAAGAAAGTTCTTATGAATTATAAGTATCATCTTCCCATATAAGAATGTAAACAGTTTAACCTTATTAAGACCCTTATGATTTTCATTTCCTGTTTACCTTTTTGTGCTTCTCTTGAGTCTTATATTTGAAAGTCAAATTTTCTATTCTGCTCTGACTTTTCAACAAGAATGCTTGAAAGTCCTCTATTTCATTGAATGTTGATTTTTCCCCTGAAGGATTATACTCAATTTTGTTGGGTAGGTGATTCTTCGTTGTAAATCTAGCTCCTTTGTACTCTTTGTACTTTGTAGCCCTGTGATCCCTTAATACATAAACTGCAAAATCTTATGTTATCCTGACCGTGGCTCCACAATACTTAAATTACTTCTTTTTGGCTGCTTTCAATATTTTCTCTTTGACCTTGGAGCCCTGGAAATTGACTATAATATTCCTGGGAGTTTTCATTCAGGAATCTCTTTGAAGAGATGATTAGTTGATTCTTTCAATTTCTATTTTACACCCTGGTTCTAGAATATCAGGACAGTTTTCCTTGATAATTTCTTGAAAAATGATGTGTAGGCTCTTTTTTTTGATCATGGTTTTTAGGCAGTCCAATATATTTTATTAATTTTTTCTTTATTTGTAGGCAATTGGAGTTAAGTGACTTACCCAGGGTCACACAGCTAGTAAGTATTAAGTGTTTGGTCTGAGGTCGGATTTGAACTCAGGTCCTCCTGACTTCAGGGATGGTGCTCCATCCACTATGCCACCTAACTGCCCTTGGTCCAATAATTTTAAAATTATCTCCAGGTCAGTTGTTTTTCAAATGAGATATTTCACATTGTCTTCTATTTTTTTCATTCTTTTGGTTTTGTTTTATTATTTCTTGATTTCTCATAAAGTCATTAGCTTCCATTTGCTCAACTCTAATTTTTAAGGAATTATTTTCTTCAGTGAACTTTTGTACCCCCTTTTCCATTTGGTCAATTCTGCTTTTTAAGTCATCCTTTTCTTCATTGGCTTTTTGGACCTCTTTTACCATTTGTCCTAGTCTGTTTTTTAAGGTGTTATTTTCCTCCACTATTTTTTTGTCTCCTTTACCATGCTGTTGATTCATTTTTCATGATTTTATTGCATCATTCTCATTTTTCTTCCCAATTTTTCCTCTACCTCTCTTATTTGATCTCCAAAATCAAATTCTTCCATGGCCTGAGACCAGTTCATATTTTTCTTGGAGGTTTTCTTGGAGGTTTTGGATGTAGGAGCTTTGACTTTGTTGTCTTCTGAGTGTGTGTTTTGATCTTCCTTGTCACCATAGTAATTTTCTGTGGTCAGAAATTTTTGTTATTGTTTGCTCATTTTTTTAATTGCACATCACTCCTTTATTATAGTGAACAACAAAAAAGGGATGGGGGAGGGGCAGGGTTAGTACCTAGTTATGCTAAAACTGATGAGAACCCAGGCAGCTGGACATAAGATGGAAAGCAATGGGACACTGAGACACATTTCAACATAATCTAGGGGCATTTCACTGCCACAGAACAGAGCAGGGGCTATAAAACAGTGGGATATACTTGTCCACCCCTTAGAAATCAAGGAACTCTCCCTTCTCTGACTCACTTAAGATCTTTCATGATGACCAAGTGGGACAGTTTAATTTCAAAAGCCATGAATAACTAGCCTAGAAGGGTCTTTTGTGAAAGCAAATGCAACAAGTAAACATTAGGACAACCTCCCATTTTTCTTGGATTAGAGAGGAAACATCCAAATAAAACTTTCATGGTTTGTTAAATGACCACCTGGGTTATAGGCAGCTTCCTACAACAGCCCCTGAGAGGACTGCCCTACTGGCTGGACTGCCTCATAGGAATAACTGGACCAACTGCTTCTTTCAACTCCCCACATTGGTCACTTCATACTATGTCTCCATCCCTAATCTCTAACCAGGTCCTTACTGAGCCAAACTACCCAGAAGGCATTCTGATTAGTGTGGTTGAGGGAAGGGCAACAGGAGAGAAAAGGATTGGTCTGAAATAGGGAGGAAGAAATGAGAAAAGGAATCATCAGTCCCCCACCTGCAGCTACCTGTTGTGATTGCTAAGGAGATGGTTAGTGTGTGGAGCAGGCAGGAGAAAGATGTGGTGGAGATAGTGAGAAGGGAAGGACCTGGCTACTGCTGGCATGTACTAGTAGCCTGCTTTCACTTCTTGGCCTTGCCTTGAGCTGCCACAGCCTCCATGGCTTTGCCCACGCACAGTCTCTTCATCCCCAAGGAAGTGCATGGGCTTGATGGGTTTCAGATTCTTGTCCAACTCATACATGATGGGAATGCCAGTGGGAAGATTTGGCTCCATGATTGCTTCTTCAGACAAACTCTCAAGATGTTTGACAATCCCTCGAAAACTATTGCCATGGACTGCAATTAGAACAGAGCAATCAGAATCCTTGATCTGGGGAACGATTTCCTCATTCCAGAAGGGTGGAGTCTGGGCAATGGTGTCTTTCAGGCTCTCACATGAGGGCAGCTGATAGTCAGATCTGCATAGCTACAGTCCTTGCTGGTGTTTCTGCAGAAGGGGTGGTCAGGCTCCATTGGAGATGGTGAGATGTCGTAGGATAGTCACTAGATCTTCACCTGGACCTCACCATGCTTAGCAGCTGTCTCTGCTTTATTGAGACCTGTCAGACCTCGATAGTGCCACTCATTAAGGTGCCAAGTCCTCACTACAGGCAACCACATCTGGTCAATGGCATCTAGTACTGTCCAAAGGTTATGAATTGCTCTCTTCTGGACAGAGGTGAAGCAGATATCAAATTCATAGCCAGCATCAGCTGCTGAAGTGGTTTTCCAGGTTCCAGGCACTCTCTCCATGCCGGATCAGCACCAGCTTGTAGGCAACCATGTCAGGGCAGAGACTTGGGGCAGCGCTTTTCAAAGAGACCTGCAGATGGGTGAGCACTCACTGAGATTCAGGTGGAGCCCGCAGCCCTGTTTGCTCATTTTTTTCACTCTATTTCTTGACTTTTAACTAATCATTAAAGTAGAGTTCTGCTTCCAGGGAGGAGGGCACACTGTCTCAATCTTCTGGGGTTTTGTGCAGCTGTTTTTAGAGATACCTCTAGGGACCTATAAGTTTTCCATTCTTCCAAGGCAGTATGATCTAAGGAGAGGTATTTACTACTTTTATGCCCTGTTCTCTGGTCTGTGAGTGACCTCAAACACTCTTTTCTGCCCTTCAACTGGGAGAAGGTTCCCCACTCCACTATGGCTGCAGGTTCTAGTGTGGTAGTGCTTCTACTTGCCTAGGATTGCCACCCAGGACTGAGACCTGGATCTGCATATTGGCAAAGCAACAGAGTCCTACCTTGGTGCTAGCAAAGAGATCCCTGTAATCTCCTTCTGACCAGTTGTTCGTCCTCCTTACCACCTGTGGGCTGAGAAGTCTGGAAGTCGCTGCTGCTGCTACTGCTGCTGATTCAGTGGCTGCCAAGGCCTGCTCCTGCTTTGCTAGGGCTGAGTCTGCACTGCTGTGGCCTTCCCTGAACTGTGCTCCACTCTCATCTAGGTGCAACAGATCTTTCCTACCGATCTTCTAAGTTGTCTTTGGCTAGAAAATTATTTCACCACGTCCTTTTGTGGGTTCTGCTGCTCCAGGAATTGTTTTATGGCATTAATTAAAGGTGTTCAGAGGGATTTGAGGGAGAGCTCAGGCAGATCATTGCCATTTCTCCACTATCTTGATTCCCCCCACCCTCCAATTCTCAAAGGCTATAATTTGCAGTGGAATTGCTAATGTGCATTGTTAGAGAGAATTTATTTACCAGAAGTTCCCTGTGCCAATGAAATCACAAGCCTGAAGCCTATTCATCCTGCTCACTCTAATTGCCATTGGTTTTTAGTTAAGAAACTAATATAGAGGATGGGAGCCACTTCCCTTAGCATAGCCCCCAAAATGATCACCTGCCAAGTTCTGTCCAAAAATATCTGCCCAATACCTCTTGAATCCACCACCTTCTCTCCATTCACAATTCCCAAGTTCAGATCTTCATCTTCACATTTCCTACTGACCTTGCTGTTTCTTAAGTGGTCTCTCTGCCTGAGTCTCTCCCCTTCCCATCTCATCTTCCACACACTGATAAATTGATATTTCTAAAGCAGAAGGCTAACTGCATCAATCCCCTGCTCTAGAAGTTCCATTTGGGTCCTTCTTGCTTTGAGAGTAAAAGACCAATTTCTCTGGCATGTCAGGCCCTTGATGATCAAGCTCAATTCTGCTTTACTAGGCTTAGTGTACATTACTCTCCTAACCCAATAATCAACTTTTAAAAATTGGGTCACTTGCCTCTTCATACATGCCCTTTTATTTCCTGTGTCTGTGCTTTTGCACAGGCTGTTTCTACATGCCTAGAATACACTTTCTCCTGAACTTTACCTTGTAGAATCTCCAGCTCCCTTAATGTTCAGGTCATGTCACCTCCTTTTCCTGATCTCTCCCCTTGCTACTGCCCACTGAAATTACTTTGATTATTCTGAACATTCTTTTTATATATTCTGCATTTACTTATCTGTGTACATGTTTTCATATCATTTTCCCCAAGAATTCCCTGAATCCAAGCATTGTTTCTATTTTGTCTTCATAACCTAAACACTGAGCACAGGGACTATCACATATTTGGTGAATAATAAATGCTTGTTAAATGAAAGAGTGAATGAATGAATGAAATGCAAATAGAAGAGGCCATGGTGTAATGCCATCCATATTAAAGCAGGAGCTATGAAAAGAGCACTGTCAGTGCAAGTCCCTCTCTCTAGTTTCCATTCATGAAATAGAAAGCCAGAAGAATCTGTAAGATAGAGTTTGGTGGAATTATCCGAAGGGAAATCAGAGAGAGAAAGATCACAAATGAAGATTACAAGAGAAAATAAAATAAAGAAATGTTATTGAAAAGTTCAAACCAGTGTGAAGCAATCTTAGTAGAAATCTCACTTAAGTTAAAAAAAAATCATAAGAATGTACATTGACATTATACTGTGTGCTTGAGTTGAGAGGAAGAAAAGTATAGATTCACTGTTTTGGTTAAATTATACCAGTTTTCAAATAAAATACTCTCTCTCTCTCTCTCAATACACACACACACACACACACACACACACACACAAAACCACATACCATTCAGAGGCTATTAAATTTCTGATTTTTTTTTAGACAGTTATTATCTATAGTGGAACCAAAGAAAAAACTCCATACAAGCTCATTGTTATTTTTCAGTCAATTTGCCTCCTTAAGATTTAAAAAAGGTCGAATGAGTAATTGCGTAATAGCAATGTTCCTTTTGACAATAAACCAGTTTCCTATATCAAGATGAATCAATCTAGTATAAGCGTAAGCAAACATAGGGTGTCTTAACAGGAATCATTTATCTTACCTTTTTTAACCCTTGTTTTCAAATCATGTTTTCTCATCCACCTATTTCTCCTATTCTATTCCTTCCAACTATTTCTCAAAAAATATAGTAATTACTATCTTATCTGAAGTTAAACAAAATGTATTATCCCATAGACATTATTAATTAGGAGGAAAGGAACAAAAATGCAGAAACACAAAGAAAAAAAAGAAATAGCTATTCCTTAATTATGCTGTTGACTTACCCTTTTGAATTTACTGCTGACACGGCCTAAATGGTCTAGATGAAACAACAGGTGTGTATTGCAAATGGATTAGCATAGCTTTAGTAGACAGGCACATCTGCCACCCAGTAAGTTGAATATGAATTTGAAAGCTAGCCAGCATCAAGCAGATTTGTTTCATGGGGTAGTAGGGCAGAGGGTGTCTTTGTACAATGAGAATAACTCACAGTTTGTCCTCTCTCCATCTGAGAGACTCAATCAAGTGTCATTTTCCAACTTTTTTTTTTCTTCTTAAACTTTGATTCACTTCAAAATTCTCTGACATCTCCTCACCCCTCACAGCTGACTACATGGCCATTAAATTTTTATGGCCGTTAAAAAAAAGGAAGAAAGAAATATTCTAATGTATATATTATGTGATTTTTTTCAACATAAAAGTAATAAAAATTGTCCAAAAATACATAAAAAGATCATCTTTTTAAAAAAATTTAAGGTTTTAATAAATTGATTCTCTTACAACAAACTTATGTGGTAGGTAGGACAAATATTATTATTTTTATTTTACAGATGAGAAAACTGAAGCTCAGAGAGATTAAATAATTTTCCCCTCTTTTTAAATTTATTTATTTTTAGTTCTCAACAGTCTGTAAGATTTTGAATTTTAAATTTTCTCCCCCTCCCACTTCTTTCCTTCTATCCCAAGATGATGTACAGTCTGATATAGGCTGTACATATACATTCATATTAAGCATATTTTCCCATTAGTCATGATGTAAAGAACAATTAGAACTAATGGGAAGAACCACAAGAATTAAGCAATAAAATAAAGCAACAAAGGAAAAGGAGAGCAAATAATATGCTTTCATCTGCATTCAGATTCCATATTTCTTTTTTTGGGTATGGATAGCAATTTCCATCATGAATCTTTTGGAGTTGTCTTAAATGATTTTTTTTTCTAAACCCACACAGCTAGTATCAGAGCCACGATTCAAATTTTGACCACTCTGACTGGAATACTCATACATTTTCTATTACATGACATACATATTTCAGTGATAAAACCATATATCCATTATAAGCACAAAATCAGCAGTATAGTTACATTACTATTGACTTATACTCATCAACTTTGTTTTCAGACTAAGGTGTTCTCATTCTATTTGCATTTCTTGTTTGTTGTAGCAAAAGGAGGGTTGAGTGAAGAATGTCTCTATATGGCTACCCAATCATTTTTTTTCAGTCAATTGCATTTTGAATGACTTGTCAAGTGATAAAAAGACAATAACTATGTAGTAAAGTGTATTCATTATTTGATAATATGAATCAACATAATTACTGTTGCAAATGCAAGATAATCATGAAATAAATTACTGCAATTCTAATATGCATATGCTCCATTTTTACAATATTTTTACTTTTTAAGTGATGTTTAAATATCATTTAAATATTTAGTTATTTATGTATTTTGTCAGTGTGTAGTTAATCATTCTACTAGTTTTACTGCAAACTCCTCTTATCCAGAGTTATTCATCCTTGTCTTTACATATATCCATATACCCACCATTGAACAGCCACTTTATGCACTAGAATGGCACCTTCTTTTGGTCTTTTCAATATCTTCAAAAAATGTATATGTAACACTCAGGTGGCCTATATTTCATTCTTGTTATCTCTTTGTCCCTTTTTCCATAGATGTCCTTGGCAAAGTTTCTTAATATCACATCTCAAAGACAAATCATCAGTGTAATATGCAACAGTCAATTTACATCAACCATAAACCTTTCCAATGACTTTCAGATCACCTGAAGCTTTGATTCTTCTGAGATTTTGGTATTCATTGATTTGCAGATAAATAGCATTTCTAGGAGAATGGCTATATGAGAAAAGATAAAACCATGAGGAGCTCCCAGAAAAGACATTACAATGGCATATTCATGATATGTGAAAATTGATAGAACATATTCATATATGTGAGACAGTAAAAAACTCAAGAAAATGTGTCAAAATAAGATAAGCAAGTTATTTAGCCCAACAAATTGACTATTCTATATTAGGACCATACTAAGTAGTAGGACCATTGTTTTCCAAAAGAAGATGGTGATAACAAATTATTATTTTCTAGTTACTGCTTGGAACTACATCATTGGGGGGAGGAAAATATTAATGACAGACCTTTCCCAACTCACCCAACTTTTATAGTTTCATTTAGAGTTTCAAAGCATACATATTATACATATTACCTGTATACTCTTTTATATATATATAAACACACTGGCCTCAATGATTATTGACAGAATTTGTCAATTCAGACATAATCCATGTGCAAATCAAATAGCTCCATAGTGATAATTGAAATCTTTGATTGTAGGTAGGGTACCCCTAGCATAATCTGATAATTAAAAAAATAACATTTAAGGTTTATTATCAATCCTTAATAAATTAGCATTTATATAGCACTCTAAGTATGGCAAAACAGTTTAAATACATTATATTTTTTAATCTTCACAACAAAGCTAGTAAATGGGTGCTGTTATTATGCCAACTTAACAGATAAGGAGACTGAGGCAGAACAAGATTAAGTGACTTGATTAGGGTAACATAGCTAGTAAGTATCTGAGTCTGAATTTGAACTCCTCTTCCTACCTCCAGGTCTAATGCTCTGCCACTGTGCTACCTCGCCCACACAGCCCTAAGGATAAAAGATGTCATGAATTATAAATTATTATAAAAAAAGATGCACACAAGTTGTGTATATCTATTTTTTATTGATTTGTGATATTGTGATTTGTCAGTTCCTTGTTCTTTAACCATATTTACCTATATCTTTATTTTCTATCTCAGTGCAGATAAAAATAAAACCTTTTTATAATATATAGACACATTTCTCTCTATCCCCACATATCATAGAATTATAGAATGCAAGAACTAAAATGTGTCTTAAAAATTAGCTTCTCCAACTATGTCATTTTATCTTTTTTTCCTTCTTGATTTAGAAACTCTCTTCTAGGTTATTTGATTATTTAATCCATTAACACTTAACATTTTGATTGTTAGGCTTATGTTTTCTTTCATTTAGTAATTCTGTATTGATTTTTATCACTCCTTTTTTAAGTCAACACTTTTTCTTTGCAATTGGTTTTATTTCTATTACTCTAATGTTAGTATATTCTCTTGGGCTGCCACCACTCAAGTCACCTTTACTTCCCTTATATGTTATTATTCATTTCTCTCCCTTTCTGTTAATTATTTATTCACTTTGGGATAAAATCTTGATGAGGAATGGGCATATGATTTCCTACATACATGAAATGCACAGAGAAGGAAAATCCCTCTACCAATTTAGATTATCAGCTTCTCAGAAATTTTTAGTCTAAGGGAGTTTGTGTAGAGCACTAAGAGATCAATTTACTTGCCCAGGGTCACACAGCCAGCCAGTGTCAGAGGAGGGACTTGGAGTCAAAGCCTTCCTGGCTCCAAGGTCAACTTTCTATCTACTGTGTCAATTTGCTTATTCATGTATTTATTTGTTTGCTTGTTTGTTTGTTTGTTTGTTTACTTGGCTCCTTCTGCTCCTCCTCTTTAGAAATTGTGCTTTCTCTTCCCAGCTAAGTATGTAGTTCAAAATCTTCCTTACTCCAACCCATCCGACTTCTTATATTAAGCAACATTATTTATCAAACCCCACTTTTCAATTTTCTTTTTTTTTGCCTTTCTTATTTCCATTCCCTTCTAATCTATTAAGAATTATATTCTGGGGCAGCTAGGTGGTGCAGTGGATAGAGCTCTTACTTTGGAGTCAGGAGGACCTGAGTTCAAATCCAGCATCTGACACTTGACACTTACTAGCTGTGTGACCCGGGCAAGTCACTTAACCCCAATTGCCTCAACAAAAAGGGAAAAAAAAAAGACAAAAATAAAAACAAGAATTATATTGTCCAATTTATGTTATCTATACTGTAGTACTGTGGAATTAACTCTGACTTTGGAGTCAAAAGTCTCAAGTTAAAACCCTGGCTCTGTCATTTACTCCCAAATAACCGTGGACAATTCCCTTGACTATGCTGAGCCTTAGTCCCCTTATCTATACAATGAGAAGATCTGTCTAGATGGCCTCTCCATCTCCTTTCAGGTCCAAATCTATGAGCCTATGACCCTACTTATTCCTTCTTTATTCTCCTTCTGTTGCTCATGGATATAGAATGTCTGGAGTATCAGATACGTTTTTTCTGCTACCAAGGGTTCCCAAAGTGAGGAATACCACCCCCTGGGGGGCACTGGAATGATCCAGGGGAGTGGTACTAGCCTCGGGTACAATTGGAGAGTGTTAAATAAAAATAAGGGGACAGTGGAGCATAAGGAAAGAAGAGAAGATAAAATTTTGAAAAACTGTTCATATATGTTTCATCTATTGTATAAGAGAGTTAAAGTTGTAACGATTACATTATTTTCCAAATAAACACACAAAATGCAAGTTATAGCCAATCAGTGGTCAAGTCCGCCAACAGGCCTTAACAAGTAAATGTTGGCAGGTGAGTGTGTTGCGCTTTGTCAGAAAGTCTAGGATCCACCTGCAGGAATATGTGTGTATAATGACTTGTTTACAATACAATATTATATGGTTACATGATGCAATATTGTGTCATCAAAATTTCAATGCAGAAAAAACCTACAAATTTACAATAAATTATTAAATTTAAGATGCACCATTAAAAATGTTATTTTTTTAAATGACACAAATTTTTAAAAAAATTAAGGATTAAAGAAAGTAGATTTGCAGGGAGGTGCTGACCAATTTTTTTTTTTTGAAAAGGGATTGGTAGACCAAATAAGTTTGGGAACCTCTACTCTATCCTATTTTTATTATTACATTTATTGATCTCTCCTATCATCAACTGTTTAGTCAACAAGCATTTATTAAGTGCCTATTATGTGTCAGGTCCTATGCTGAGTGTTTTGCAAATGTGATCTTGTTTGATGCTGTATACAAAGAAGATAGACACAGGTTTAATTGGAGATAATCAACAGAGGGAAGACACTAGCTTTCCTGAATTCCTGACTTTAGGGGTCATGCTAGTAACAAGGCTGCTGGTTTAGTGAAGGTCTGTCTTTCCAAGTGCTCTTGGACTATGTGACTCTTAATGGCAGTTGGTTGTCATTTAGTTTTAGTAATGTATGAGACGGCGGACTCATTCTCCACGAGTGTTGCACCCCTCAATGATGGTTACAAAACCAACACAGACATAAGACTTGTGGTCCAGAGACGGGGGACTGTTGTTCCCAAGGATTATGGACGCTGGGCTGTCGCCACCTAGGCATGATGTGAAGCAGTAGTCAATGTACATTTTGGTTCCTTTCTTTTTCTTAGGGTACCTTTCTGCTTCACTCATATTGGCTTTCTTTTACCACCTAGGGAGCCTGGTTGGTATTTTGTGTTGGTGGTTGAAATAGTAAGTCCCTTTTCTACAAGTGTTGTTCCTCCTTGTTTGGGGGTGTTTGCAAGAAGACTAGTCTACTCTTCTCTGTTTTGGGGTATTCTTTTTACTTTTTTTCAGAAATACCTCAAATCTTTTTTTTTCCTTTTCTTGAATATCCATACTGTTAAATGACGATTATCCTTAACTTTGTAGACTGTGTTATTTTAGGTGGCAGCATGGACTTCTTAATTTTTTGTAGATATTATTCCATTCTCTTATTTTTCATGACTACAGAGTAATCCTAGATTATTCATATTGATATTCCTTCATATTTGAAGTGCTTTATCCTAGATGCTTACAAAATTGTGGGTTTTATTGAAACTGTGAAATTGGAATATTATAATCCTTGGAGTTTTGAGCACATTTTTTTTTTGCTTGTGGCAATATGCAGTTTTGATCAATTATTGCTTTATGTTCAAATGTTCTAGATAGCTTTCTTGTATTTGTACCCTATAGCATTGCATTTAGATTTTTGATTGGTCACATTTTTCTGCAATGATATAATTGTTATATTATCTCCACACAAACTCCCTTCAAAGTAACTTCCTTTGATGTGTATGTAATTAATGTCCTGTTTTTAAATTTTTTTTTGATTCTCTTACAACAAATTTTCTCTACTTCTGTGTAGTTATTTCCAAAACTATTTTTCCATCTCTCATAGCTTCTACTTATTGAAAATATCCCCCAATTTGCCTTTCAAGTTCTGTAGTTTGTTCTTTGTTTCAGTGGGGGTAATTTAATCCTATATGAAGAGCTCTGATTTTGATTTTAATTTCTAACTAATTTTAAAAGTTTAATTTGCCTCGAGAGATTTTAGAGTTTCTTCCTAGAGTTCCATGATGTCTTGGGAGTGCTAGAAATTATCCTTTTGATCATGGAGTTCTGATTCATTTTCTTCCTACTTATTACTTCTTCATGGTTTTCTGGCCTATTTTTTTTCATTTTTACTCATTATTACTTTAGTGTTTATTAGCCCATCTGTTGAAATATCTACTTGCAAGCTACTTTTGTATTCAGTATTTCACTGTTAATCTTTTAGCATTTCTCTTTTATTTCCAGTCAATCTGGTTCCCTTCTTCACTCATTGTTCTCTCCTCCTTTCCTGGCTGTACAATGTCTACCCCTGATCCCCATCATTGGGTATCTTCAACTTCTTCACTGTGTTTGTGTGTTGGGGTGTGTGTTTGTGTATGTGTGTGTGTTTGTGTGTGTGTGCATTGGAGAGAGGAGTTGGCTAAAAATGTTGCCCACAGTAAACTGTAGAAGGGAGAGAACTGGCCCCGATTTGGTTTCCAGACTCTTCAGGCAGGGAAACTAATTCATTCCCAGAAGGCTCTATGGTCCATTTTCTGCTGTGTTCTGCACCATTCATATCTTCTGATTTCTCCTTGAAGTTGCTTTCCTTCTACACAGTAGAAGGAAAACAATAGTATCTACTGCCTGTTGGGGATGGTGAAAGAGGTTTAAGCTGTTACTATCCATGGAGGCATTGGGTAGAGACCTCTTAGTCAGATTCTGCTCATGAGCTTATGAGAATACTTGAACTGCCTATGCCATACACTTGGAATGGGACCCAGGATAAGGAGAGGATGCTGAATAGGGCTCTAAATATTTAAGTTTTCTAATGTTACTTCATGAATTTTTTGTTTGTTTTGTTTTAGCATTTAATCTTGACAGATGTTTCCATCCTTTTACCTTATAGACTCAATTTTAGTTGGCATTCTGACCCAGAAGTTTTTGTTTTGTTTTGTTTTGTTTTTCAGAAAAGTTTTAAGGAAAAAAAAAAACTATACCCTATCATCAATCAGTCAGTCTGTCAATAAACATTTGTTAAGTATCTACTATATTCCAGAAAGTGTGCTAAGTGTTGGGGACACCGAGAAAGGCAAAAAAGACAGTCACTACTCTCAAAGAACTCTCAATCCAATGGGATAGACAACTTATAAACAACTGTATACAAACAAAGAATACATGGGATAAACTGCAAATATTCAAAAGGGAGGAGTCACTATTATTAAGAGGGAGTCAGGAAAGGCAATCTTCTCTCATTTTATACATAAAGTCAGTACCAGATAGGTAAGATGATTCGTCTACAGTCACAGTTCTAGTAAGGAGCAAAACTAGAAGTAAAGCCCAGCTCTTCTGGCTTCAAATTTTATCCTCTTTCTCCTTCAGGGTCTCACCCTTTGCTCAGTCTTCAGTTGTTGAAGTGCTAAATGAGCAAATTCTTCAGTACTTTAGCAAATTCATCATTTCATCATTCTAGGCATTCCTTCCTTTCAGTTATCAATCAACAAGCATTCATTAAGTACTTTCTTTGTTCCAGGAATTGTGCTAGGCACTGAGGATACAAGTATGGAGAATGAAACAATTCCTACTTGTAAGGAGCTTTTATTCTAATATGTAGGGCACAATCCTTTCAGGCCTCAGAGGAAACAGTGCATTGCTATAATAAGTCACCACGGCTGCAAAATTCACTACCTTTTAGTACAGAGGGTGATGAACCTTTACAAACAGTTTGGTAGGCTGTAGAAGAACAGACACATACTCTATCACTGGGTTAATATTCAAAGCCCCTCCAGCCTGATAGGACTTACAATAGCTTGCCTTCTGCCCACATAGCTTCTGAGAATCCAGAGCAATTCCCAACTCATAATGAGTAATTGAAATAGGACTTTAGTGGAAGAAATAGATAAGTATCCCTATTACAATAGCTAGTTTCTATTATAATGGAAAAATCTTAGCTCTGAATACATTTCAGGAAATTTTTTAACCTGATAGTCATGAATCAATTGTGCTGTCTGTTGTAGATTGTATATTTGCTTCCCTAGGCATCAACATGTAGTGCATACTAGTAGTAAAGATGGGATAAGTCTTGCACAAGGGTGAGAGGTAGGTAGTGCCTTTGCCTGAAAATTTGCTACTGTCTGCCTATTCATCTCCCTCTGTCTCTATCTCTCTGTCTCTCTGTATGTCTCTGTCTGTTTCTGTCTTTGTCTCTGTCTTTGTCTCTGTCTTTGTCTCTCTCTGTCTGTCTCTTTCTCTGTCTCTGTCTCTGTCTCTGTTTCTGTCTCTGTCTCTGTCTGTCTCTCTCTCTCTCTCTTTCTCCCTCTCTCTCTCTCCCTCTGCCTCCTATCTCTTTCTGTCTCTCTTTCTCTCCTTCTCTATCTATTTATCCATCTATCTGAATTGCAGCTTGAAGCTGTTCTCAGACTATGTGGAAAGCAAAAGAAGGAGCCTTCACTATTTTATATTAATATAAGAATATCCCTCTGCTAGATCTTTTGCCAGGTTTCTGGGTATTCAATCAAATGATTCAATTTTCAGCTTGCTCTCTTAAGTGTATGCTTGCTTACAAAATGGTTGTTATTCTTTACTTCCATTTGCTTATAAATCAATGTAAGTTAATAAATGTCATGGATAATCACTCCAAGAATATAAGAAAATTAACTGTATGTACTCACAGCACACATCTAATTCCCAGGCTTCTTGGGAAATTGATAGCCCCAGCTCTGTAATCTAATTCTTAAAACCAATGTAATGCCTAATAAATATTTGAATGTGAAAAATCGAGCATTAGCATGGCATTCTAGAATTTATTCCAAGAAGAAAGAGAAAACAAAAAAAAATGCAAATGAAGGGAGATTGGTTTTACCCAAATCAAGATAAACATAAGCTAAATCCCAGTCACTCTAAGAGAAAAGCAGAGAGGCATTGAAGAGGGAAATTCTTGGAAAGAAACATATAAAATCACCTACCAAGGCAACAAGCAAACACTACTAAATGTAATACATCAGAGAATCTTAATAGAGCTCTGAGCAAGAAATCATAGAGCAGGTTAAAGACTGTCAACCTGTGTACCACAGCTGTCACTGAAGACAAGGCTGGAATTCTGAGTAAGTGTAAAAGGAAGGAAAAAGCATCAAGTGGGGGAAAAATTCCAAGCCTTTAGTAGTTTGAAAGAAGAATGTTTATCTCTATAGCCTGAATGTTCAAGCAAAGCCGTAGGGTGTAGAAATCTTCCTTGAAATCACTGGTTTTAGAATGGGAATGGAACTTAAAGCTCATCAGTTCAACCTCTTCCTCTCTTGTCAATCAGTAACCTGTTGGCAACCAAGTATAGATTAAGGAAATGAATTGGTTTGTCTTTTACAGCAGTGCTACATAAAAGGGTTCTTGGATTTTCACTGCAGTATCATCATTAACTTTAGGAAGGATTTATTGATTCCAACTAAATGTGGTAAAATATTAAGTGTGAGGGGAAACATTTTAACATCTATGTCTCCTGCCCTCCAGAAACATAAAATCCAAGAGAAATGCATCCAGAAAATGCCACTATATATTACAGAGAAGCTTTCTTGATTCAGTATCTTTTCAGGAGTGAATGGTTCCACAGAAGACAATTTCTTTTTTTTCCCCCAATTCACACTGTTTATTTTTCTTTGAAAAATTATGTAATAAATACTATAGACCATTTTAAAAGCTACCCTGCTTTTCTATACTTCCTGCTAAATTATTTTGTTTTCTGCTATGAACTTTTTATTTTTTTTCTCCCTCTCTCCCCACCTCACCCTAGAGATGGCTACCATTAGACACAGATATGTATTTGTGTGTGTGTGTGTGTGTGTGTGTGTGTGTGTGTAATGTAAAACCATACTATACATACTTCTATTTATCAGTTCTTTCTCTGGATGTGAATAGCATTTTTCTTCATAGATCTTTTGTAGTTTGAGTATTTATAACACTCAAAATGGCTTAGTCATACAAAGTTGTTCATTGAACAACATTGCTGTATACAGTGACAATGTCTTTTTGGTTCTGTTCATTTCACTCTTCATTATTTTAGTCTTTCTATGTTTTTCTGGAATCCACCAGCTCAAAATTTCTTCTTTTTTTTCTTAATTAATTAATTAATTTTTATTTTTAACATTCACTTCCACAAGATTTTGAGTTCCAAATTTTCTCTCCATCTTGTTTTTGGAGTATATAACTCAAATTTCTCTAATAAGCACATCTATATTTTCAGAGATCTAAGTCACAGGATTTTAGTTATGTGTGCCATCATAACAATTTACTTCGATGATGTAAGGCTTTCAATTGTCCTTAATTTATTTTGAATTATCAACAATCACTTCCATAAGCTTTTGAGTTTTAAATTTTTCTCCCCTTCCCTCCCCACCTCTTTCCCCAAGACAGCATGCAATCTGATTTGGCTATACATATATATTCCTATTAAACATAATTTCACATTAGTGATGTTGTAGGTAAGAATTAAAACCAATAGGAAGAATAGGAAGGCAATTTCTCAAATAGCTTATGTTTATTGATCTAAACATAATCACTTCAAACTTTTTCCTAGTGTAATGTCTTTAAAATGATGTGTTCAAGTTTATATAATATTTTAAGATTTAGAGAAACAAATCATCACTTAGAACAATGCCTGACATAGTGTAGGTGCTCAACAATAATAAGGAGAGTTAGCATGTATATATGCCAAACAAGGCGATTAGGTGGCATGGTGAATAGAGTGCTGGGCCTGAAGTCAAGAAGACCCATCTTCCTGAATTCAATTCTGTTCTAAGACACTTACTAGTGTGGTGACCTTGGGCAAGTCACTTAACCCTGTTTGCCTCAGTTCCTCATCTGTAAAATGAGCTGGAGAAGGAAAAGACAAACCATTCCAGTATCTTTGCAAAGAAAACCCCAAATGGGGTCACAAAGAGTCAGACACAACTGAAAACAAGTGAACAATAGCAATAACAACATGTGTTAAGCACTTTACCATCTCACATAATTCTTATAACAACCCTGGAATGGAGGTGCTATTAATTATCCTCATTTTAGAGTAAAGGAAACTGAGGCAAAAAGAGTTTAAAAGATTTGCTCAGGTCACATAGCTTGTGTCTAGGGGTGAATTTGAACTCAAGTTTTCCTAATTCCAGGCACAGTGTTCAATCCCCTCAACCACCTAGCTTCCTCATAAATAATAAATAATACTAATAAATTATTAATTATAAAACTTTACATATCATAGTTGATTTTAATTATATATTATTAAAATAATCAATACTAGTTGATTAATTGACAAACCCTATAAAGGAAATATGAAAAAAAATAGAAAGTAAAAAATAATCAAGTATTAACAGATGAAGATGAAGAAACTGAGACTCAGAGAGGTTAAATGATCATGTAGGTAATAAGTGCCAAAGCTAGCACTTAAATCCTACTGTCTTTAATTACAAGTACAGTTCTAAGGTCTAATGATCAAGACCAGTTGTGGAGGCAGTTTTGTATAGAGGAAATGGTGCTCAACTTCAAGTCAAGAGCTTCCTAGGTGTGAATACTACCTCTGATACTTACTAGCTGTGTGACTATGGGTAAGCCTCTTAACCTCTGAACTTTACTTACTTCCTCTGTAAAATGAGAAGAATAATAACTCATATTTCTATAGTACAAAAAGCACTCTTACCTTATTTGCTTTTCATAACTATTCCAGGAAGCAAGTTTTCAGGACTAGAAAACTGAGGATGGGTAAGGTGAAATTACATACCCAGGTTCACACATCTCATAATTGTCAGAGGCAGGTTTTTACCCAAAGTCTTCCTGATTGCTAGTGCACAGGTCTATCACGATGCGCCCCTGCCCCCCACCTCAGCAATGTCTGTGCTGTTGAATTGACTGAGTTTTTGTAAAAGGCACTCAAGCGAACCAAGATTTGTGAAATATTTTGCAAAAATTTAATGTGCTATGTAAATGTCAGCTGCCATTATTTACTATACTATGTGTTTGCTTACTTATTTTCCCTTGTTAAATAGAGCATTCTAAACATAATGTAACATTTTCTGGATAACTGAGGGTCATTATAGTCATCATTTATTATAGGGTTCATAGAAGTTCAGAGCTGGAAGGCTTCCTAAATATTACCTAGTCTAAACTCTTCAATTTGCAAATGAAATCACTGAGAGATTAAATGACTTATTGGAGGACACTTGGGTAAGAAATAGCCAAATAGGTACTTGAACATCAGACTTCTGACTCCAGATCCAGTATTCTATACTGGGTAGTAATTGATATTGTGTATGTATGTATGTATTTATATGTCACTGTGTATATGTACTCATGTATGTTGTTGTTCAATCATTTAATCATGTCTGAGTCTTTGTGACCCCATGGACCATAGAACATTAATACTTTCCACAGAGTTTTCTTGGCAAAGAGGCTTACCATTTCTTTCTCCAGTATATAAAGGTAAACAGAGGTTAAGTGACTTGCCCAGAATTACACAGCTAGTAAGTGTCCAAGGGTGGATTTGAACTCAGGTCTTCCTGACTCCAAGCACAGTGGTGCTCTATCCATTGAGCCACCTAGTTGCCTCTATTCATGTATGTATATGTATATAAATATGTACAAATGTATATATGCATGCATCTATTACTCTTTTTTTCTACTGCAATCAAAGTACCAATTATCATTTTTACTGTCAAACTTGACTGTACTTCAAAGCTTTCTTTATACCAGGTTGTTAGAACTGTTTGTAAATTAAAAGTCAGTAAGCTCTGAATGAAAACCTCAAGGTCTTCCCTACAGACCTTTAGGACAGTATTTACCCTCTTCTCTATCCTTACTTCCTGAATCTCTGGCTATGTTTCTGAGATAAGTGAAGATGCTGGAAGCATAGTCTCCTCATAAGTGGAACATTAGTTTACTAGCTATATAGTGCAAAACAATTTAAATCAGCTCTCCCCATCCTGTGCCACCCAGAGAAGGACACCTAAATAACCACCTTCCTTTTAAATGTTGTAGAGTCCACAGAATGTAATATAGTAGCTAATGAGCTTTAAAGAATTTGCAATAGTGTTAAGATGAGACTAATTATGAGAAAGAATCAGATAATGATAATATCCTCTGATTTTAGAATGGGATTCAGGAAGTACCTCCAGGGACAGTTCTTAATGATTTCTCCATTGATAAAATGTTGTAGAAATTCCTGTTTATTACCTAGTTGCTTAATAGTAATCTTGACCAAGTTTAATAACATCTTTTTTTTCTTATTATAATCCACATCACTTATCACAAATGAAATTGAAGATTTCTTTGCTATTTAAATTACATTCTGTCTAGGAAAACCTTAGCTAGGGTTTGTTCTTCTTGGGAAGTCAACTCTTAACAAATATTGATATTAAGCATTTTTAAGATGACTCTATGTACTATTAAGAGTCATTAGTCATTTTAGTAGAGCAATAAAAGTATTTAAGTAGACAGCAAAGTTATTGTATTGAAGAATAATCTGACAATCACTTCATTTTATTCTTTGCCTCCTCTTATGCCATAAAAAAGCTTCACAGGGACAGCCTCCGTTATGACAGGACATTTGGAATAGCATGAAACCAGCATGCCTACTGTCAAAAGAAGGTTATTACCCTACCAGCATTATTACCTACATTACCCCTATTACTATTATTATTCCTATTATTATTTCTCCTGCTGCATTTATATGGTCCTTCAAGGTTTACAAAGTTCTTGCTCTGCTTTGGAAAGGTAAATAATATGACCTTTTACCACCCCATTTTACAGATAGAGATTATTTATTACAAATGCATAAGGGTTATTGAAGCACAAACCTTAATATAGACTAATGTAACAAATACCCTAAGGTTGCTTTTATAATGAGGCTTCATTGTATAAATGATAGGAAGTATGAGGTAAAATTCCCATTGTACAGATGGGAATCCTTTATCACAAGTCTGAAAGGGGTCTTAATATAACACAAACCTTAATGTTGGCCTTTGGCATATTGAGCTTCAAAGACGAGGAAATGAAGAAGAATTCTGCCAGCCAAGGGGTTGGGTTTCAGAAAGCCAAAGACATAGGAGCTAAAACATCAAATTCCTTAGCTCACTTTATTTGACATGCTTTAAAAATTGTGGAAGACCTAATAAAATAACAGTGAATTGAATGACAAAATTTTGATTAGTTAAATATGAGTGCATTTTTTTAAAAAGTTCTCTTTGGTTGCTGAGTAGATATAATACTATGAAAATAATTTGCTCTTTAAGTGACCAGAAAACCTATATTCCTCTTTCTTTGTGGTATAAATGAACCATGACTGATAATCTCTATGAAATTTATCATCCCAATGGTTCTCAATTTCATTCTGTTACCACGTTTCCAGATAGAGTTAATATTTGAGTCAGAGTGAAGGGATAGAATGAGATCACCAAAGGGGAAAATATGAAGAGAGCAAAGAAGAGGACAAAAGGCTTAGGGAGGGGTAGACAGAGAGGAAAATGGATAATAATCAGGCAAAGGAAACTAAGAAAGAGTAGTCTAGGAGAAACAGAAGAGAGTAGTATCACAATAACCAATTCAGGAGGAGAAGGAAGTAGTTAACATGATGAAGGGTGCAGAATAGTCAACAAGGATGAAGACTACAAAAAAAAAGCCATCAAATTTCTTGGATAAAAGACTGTTAGAAAGTTGGAAAGAGGACAAAAGGGGGGAAACGTGATAGAAGTGTCCTTGTGTAGAATCAAAGACAACATTTCTACTTTCAATTCAACAAATTTTTTTTAGCTTGTTAATAAGTGTAAGGCACCATAATTTTTTTAGCTTGTTATTAAGCGTAAGGCACCATAAGAGTTTAAAACAAAAATAGAAAAGGGGGCCACTAAACCATACATATGGATCCCTGCTTGCACATATTGACTTAGAAAACCACATATTGGGACAGCTAGGTGTTGCAGTGAATAGAGAACCAGCCCTGGAGTCAGGAGGACCTGAGTTCAAATCCAGCCTCAGACACATAACACTTACTAGCTGTGTGACCCTGGGCAAGTCACTTAACCTCATTACCTAGCAAAAAAACAAAAAAAAAACCCGAAAAACAAGAAAACCACATATTAACATTAACTATAGTCTATTTTGTTTTTATTTATTTTGTTACATATTTCCCAATTACATTTTAATATGATTTGGGCAGCACGTGGGAATGGTGTTGCCTATAGAACTTGTAATTGACACCTCTGCAACAGTGGATAAAGGGCTAGACTTGGAATCAGGAAGATCTGGTTCCAAGTCTATCTCTGACATATAGTCTGCACCCATTCTCTCCCCAAAAATTACTTAAGTTTGCAGTGTCCTCTGGTAACTCTCTAAGCTGATACTTATAGTTTCAGATCAGGTACTCTTCTCCATTTATCTAAGAAGTCTCCTCATTTGGAGTTTCCCATACCAATATAATCATGGTTCCTGTCCAACAAACAAACAAAAATGCCCCAGAAATTTTATTGGACACCAGGGAAACAAAGATAACAATGAAATAAAATAAAGGACAGCCTCTGTCTGTAAGGAGCTTCATTCTACTGTGGTTGGGCACAACAATTACACAACTAAATAAATAAAAAAAATGATTTTGAGTAGAAGTAGAGTATTAACAACTTGGGAGCAGGGGGCTGAGGAATCTTGGAAGATATCACAAAAGGGGGAGGAACTGACCTAGGTCTTGAAGGAAAATAAGCATATTTTAAAAAGTAGAGGGGAAAAAAGGAATGACTTCCAGGCTTGGGCACAGCCTGTTAAAATGGATGAAGGTGGGAAATGAAATACCCATTTGATAAATACCACATTGGCCAGTTTGGCTGGGATAAAGAGTTCATGAAAGGAGTCATTTGAAATAAGTCTTGGAAAAGTATATAGGAGCCATATGACGGAAAACTGTAAATGCCAGGCTAAAGAGTCTGTATTTTATCTTGGACAAAAAGGAAAAGGAGGGAAAATTATCCAGCAAGGCACTTGAGACTTTTGAAAAGGGGAATGGTATAGTGTGAATTATTTATTAGGAAAATGATTTTGAAAGTTGAAGAAAAGAGAGCAGAAGTAGTGACATTAGTAATAAGGCTGTTAGACGATAGCCTGAGGAAGGTGATGAAGAGCTGAATTAGCAAGGTGGCTTTGACTGGAGAAAAGATAATAGATGCTGGAGATATTGAGGTTAACTACTAACAAGTCTTCACAACTAATTTAATATGGGGAGTGAAGGAGAGAGAAGAGTCAAAGAAGATTCCAAGGTTAAAATCCTGGCTGACTAGGAGGATGGTGGGTGGTACACAAACCAGAAATAGTAAAGTTTAAGAAAGGGGAGTGGATGGGAAAGATAATGAGCTCAGTTTCAGACCTGTTGAGTCAAGGTGCTGATACAACATGCCAGCAGAGGTCTAGTATACATTTGGAGATATAGGCCTGAATATCAAGAAGATTATGACTAGAAATATAGACTTAGGAGTCATCTTTGTAGAGACAAAAATTCATTTCATTAGAGAGAATGAGATCACCAAGGGAGAAAATGTGAAGGGGACAAAGAAGGGCCAAAGGCTTAGAGAGGGAGAGATAGAGAGGAAGAGTTCAAATCTGGCCCCCAACTTATTATGTGAATTTGGGCAAGTCACCCAACCTCTACCTGCCTCAGTTTCCTCAACTATAAAATGGAGATAATAATAACACCTACCTCTCACATTGTTGTGAGATAATATTTGTAAAAAAATATTTAGTACAGTACCTGTTCTATAGTAGATTCTATATACCATCCACTCCTTTCTTTGTATTCCTAGACTTAACAAAGCACCTAGCATATGGTGGGTGCTAAATAAGTGCCTTTTGACATGATTTGACTTAAAAAATATAATTGAATGAAATGTTAAATTTCAGTTAGATGATAGTGAAAATTAATACATATATATGTACATATATATGTGTATGTATATATACTTAGGTAGTATGCATGCATACACATACGCACATACACACACATATTTCACTTCCAAGTTCATGGACTCCTTTAAATCTACCTATGAGCCAAAGGTATAAATAGAAATGTTAGACTTGGCAAGAAGACCAGAGAATAAAAGTGTAAAGTAGGGAAGAAGAGGGATTTTACAGTAGAAGGACACAATTTTCTCACTAAGGGTTATCTGCTAAGAGGAAAGGACAAAAAAAAATTGCTTAAGGTCATAGAATGTTTGGAATAGCTACCTTAGAGAAACACTCGCTCTGTGAGGTAGGTAAGGTGGACCTTATTGCTCCCATTTTACAGATGAAAAAATTGAGGGAAAAATATCTAAATTAAGTTGTATGGGGTAGGAAGTGGTAAAGCTAATGCTTTAAAAGCTTGGACTTTTGTCTCCCATTCCAGTGTGAGATCAGCACCCCTTCCACTACAGACAATGCCACTTCTGTAGAATTTTTAGAATTTTAAAACAATGCACAATCTAACACAAAGGAGGAGTTGCTATTAAGTAGAAGTGCTCCTTGATATTAGAATGTTCGAATACACTTATTATTCTTACTTGGTCAGCAAATAAAGTTCTCATTAATATTTACTTTTGCTTATGGATATTATAACCTATTCAGCTTCCCAGATCGGAAAATACATTTTGATTAGACCATTATTTAGTATATTAAAAAAAAAGTACCTCCTACCTTCCCCTAATTTTATTTCCAGGTAGCCCTTTATTTTGATCTAGCCACCAAATAGTTTTTCATCTTCCCATAAGATAGAGCACTTCCATTTACATTTTGACACATTTTTACACATCTACTTTTTGGCTACTCCTCATGAAGATTCTGGGGCAGCTAGGTGGCTCAGTAGAAAGAGTGCTAGGTCAGGACTCAGGAAGACTTGAGTTCAAATTGGGCCTCAGACATTTACTAGCAGTGTGACCCTGATCAAGTCCCTTATCTTCTGTTTGTCTTAATTCACTGGAGGAGGAAGTGGCAAACCACTCCAGTATTCTTGCCAAGAAAGTCCCTTGGAAAATATGGTCCACTGCATCATGAAGAGTTGGACATGACTGAAGAGCAATGTAGATGTTAGTTTAAAAATCTTCTGTATTTTGGGTCTCAAAACCATTTGATTAATACCTTGAAAATATAATAGCCAAAATAAAATTCTTCTCTGTATCTGCTGTTGTTGCAAAGTTAATCCAAAAGAACCCTAGAAGAATCCTCACTTAAAGGACTTTTTCATTCATTCATTCATTCATGAATACATGCATCAGCCATGAATAAAATGACTCCTGTCTAGTAGATATGTCTCCAGGGCTCATGAAGCTTACAGTCTATTGATGGGATAAGACACAAGCACAGATAAATCTAACGAACAATCTTGCATGTTAATTATTATGGAAGCACAAAACAAAATGCTGTGTTCTAAAAGGAAGGTTGCTGCCAAGTAAAGGATCAGGTTGTTGTTATTTTTTCGTTGTTCTCAGAGAGGACCATGACATCAAGGAGGTGATGCCATGACATGCAAATGAATTGGATTTAAGTGGGGTAGAACTGTGCAAAGTCACCAGCCTCACTTTCTTCTCTGAAGCCATCTAAGTGGCAAGATATAAATCAGGACAACTGGACGTGGACCCGGATACAGTGGGAGACCTCGGCCTTTTTAAACAAAGGTCTTTCCTAGGTCTCAGGACAAGCTTGGAGGAGGTGGTAATGTGTTTTGGGGGAGGCAGGATGGCAGCATAGAATAAATGCTTTTTATGAACTCAGAATTCTAGGTTCAAATCCATCCTCAGGCACTTTTCTTTTTTAAAACTCAAATAAGAAATATCTTCAGGTCTTAATTTCCTTATCTATAAAATCTAGTTGCTGAACTACATTTTCTTTAAGGTCCTTTTTATCTCTAAAGAGATGATCTAAGAAAAATTCTATCCTGCTTAATGCACAAAGGCCTGAATTTTATTTTATCAAAATCCTCACAATACTTAATCTTCAGCCTAGGATCCTGCTAGAATTTCTTCATAAAGAAAATTAATTTTGATCTCTCTTTGGTGAATCACTGAATCACCTTTGGACTCACCAAACCTAGCAAAATATAGCAACCCATGTTGTATATTAAGGACAGTACTCTCCACACATTTGTGTAATTACAATAATTGACTATGGTTCAAACTGGTCTGGCTCTTAAAAAGTTAGATTGCTGAGTCACTGACTCAGAGAGACTGAGGGAAATGTAATTAGGACTAGCTGAGGCCCTGACAGCCTCTCCCTCCATTATAAAAAGGCAGAAAGATGTCAGGGAAAAGAAGCTTTGGTCTCATTGAAGTTCCACAATGGAAAGTGATAAGAGCAGCTTAATAAAAGGTGGCAGAACTCTTTTTAAAAAAGTAAGGTTCTACGAAAACAAAATGCCTTTGAATTACCCACTTTTACAATGCTCAAAATTCAAGGGCCCAAATGATTCTTTTAAAAAATGGAAGAAAATTAATCTGATCTTGTCACCCAAGTCAGGCTAGTTTTGTCAATGGGTTTATGACTTTTGTTTCAGTCTAATAGCTTGCTTAAAAATTTTTTCACCATCATTTCCATCTTATTAGTTAGCTAACACATCTATCAGTCTTATGGTCACATCTGAGCGGTGACTCCCTACATTAACATGAATCAAAATCTATTTATATCTTCCTATGCTGCACAATAATTGTGCATGTCTTTCCATAAATTCCCTATGGCCAATCCATCTGATATATTGTAGGTCTGAACCTGATTCTTTTATTAAGTCAAGAGCATCATAGCCATGTAGTATTAGGATGGTCCCTTTATTGACTCCTATTTTTTATACATACCTAGAAAACCCTAGTTTCTATTAACACAGAGTTTCCAAAAGTTTCAGTACTGTTTTAAGTTACTTAAAATTTTAAAATTTAAAATTTAAGTTACTTAAGATTTTAAAATCTCAATGGCACTGAGACTTTTGGGATACACTATATGTGTTCTTAATCATATGATCATAGCTCTACAGCAGAAAGAGTCCTCAGAAGTCAATTTTTTCTACCACAGCCATATGTTAAAAATAAAAAAGTTCCCAAAGTGTTGGTGGAATCAGAAGTTCCAAAGATGTTTAACATCATTAACTCCTGATTTTATTTCATAAGACTCTAATTCTACTGAGGTAGACCTCTAATGATCAGCACTTACCCACCTTCTTCCTCCATCTTCCACATCTTTGATACCGAAGGGAGGCAAAAATATGAAGTGAAGACTGAGTAGCTAGAGGCTTTCTCAGCAACTGTTCACACCAGGAATGAGCTGAAATATCTTAAGAAAATATCTTAAGAAAAAGCCCTACTTTTATATGTTATGAATGATATACAGGAGAAAGGGCAGCTAGGTGGATAAAGCACTCGGCCTGGAATCAGGAAAACTCATCTTCCTGAGTTAAAATCCAGCCTCAAACTCTTACCAGAAGTGTGACCCTGGGCAAGTCACTTAACCCTGTTTACCTCAGTTCCTTACCTATAAAATGAGTGGGACAGAAAATGGCCAACCACTCCAGGATCTTTGCCCAAAAAACTCCAAAATGATATCACAAAGAGTCACACCCAACTGAAACAACTGAGCAACAACAACAAAACAGAAGAAAAATCTCAGTCGTTTTCCTTTCAGCCTCAGAGAGAAATCTTCTTGGTAATAAATCATTTTTTTTGTTGACTTAAAAATCTTAAACAAAAAATTGCACTATATGAAAGAAAGAAGGTAAACGAGACATAAAATTTTATCTTATTCTATATTAGGTATGCCTAGATTTTGAACTCCCTGTCCAATACTGGATATTTCAGTCATCTTGTAATACTTAGCAAGATTCTCACTCTCAAGAAGAACTGATTCTGTTTAGAAAGTGTTTTAAATTCTTATCTTCAGTTGCTGCTGTCATGCATTTATGATTTCCTTGGACAAAATAGTGACCCAAAAGTCTGCCAATACCTATGCATTAGTTATATGACATTGCAGTGCAGCTCTCTGATTTAGCTTCAGAGAATGGAAGTGAAAGCCACCATTCCTGGGAGAATTATCAATGTGGAGCCTTAGCTTATATTGAACTTCCTGATTCAGCGCATGACTTTTCTCTAACTTGACCAAGCTTCAGTCTTGACAAAAAGAAAATAAAATCTTTGGCATGAAGAAATTACAGCATACATCACAGGTTCTATTATTATTATAATGTAATAATGTAAACAAAGTACAATAATGTATAGAGTGAATAATGTAAACAGAGTACAATGAAAAAAAAAAGATGATTGTCTTTTCCTGAGGTATTTGTTTGGTGGTATCCTTGATTCTTGGTCACTACAGGGGGCATTTTTTTTTACTCCTCCCTTCACACCATTCAGACCCAATCTCATTTTTTTCCTCAAATGAAATAAAGTGTTTGCTGAATGTCATCAGCAAGTTTAGCTGGTTTTGGCTGAGCTACTAACCTTAAAATGTCACTTTAAAGAATGAATGCATTATGAGATGCACAAGTGAAAAAAATGTTTGTGAAACCTCTAGCTAATATATCTCTATCACTCCTACTGCTTAGAAACCAGACTGATTGAATGTGGGAAGATAGTTCAGATTTTGCAAGAAGAGAAAAATGCTTATAGGCACAGCTCCTATTCATTAAATTTTAGCAGCATGGGAATTTTTTTAAAATTTGTAGCTAAGTTAGGAGCCACTGAATGAATATGGAGGGATGCATGACTCTGCCATCATTATTATTGAATACTAGTCAGATGTTATTAGAGTCAGCCTCAGGACAAGGAGAGAAGAGTAGAGTTTTACAGGATTGTACCTAATGGCTGAGGTGAGGAGATGCTTTAAGGTTAGATCAAATAAACTGGGCCAGACATTTCAGAGAGATGACTATCATTACCATGGATGAGTATGTTGTTGGTTTCTCTATATTAACCATTTATTGTAAGAGGAGATTTCTAGCATGCGTGACTTCAGATTAGCATTCAAGTCCCCTTACTATATGTCACAACTTTCTTTATAGCTTCATTTCTCATTATTCCCACCACTATTAACCAATTCAAATCCATCCTGTCATTGAAGACTAACTCAAAATTTGACTTTTCCATGAATACTTTATATTATACCCATGATATATTTGTTGTAAGCCCCATACTCAAAGCATTTTCAGATTAGTAGCACAAAGCAGAATTTGCATTCACCACTAGCATAGCCTTTGAGAACCCAAGATCACTTCCTTGCCAAAAAAAGTCATCAATGGAGAACTTCGAGGGTTCATATTACCAATCAACTTTTAAATAACATTTTGTTCAACTAAAAAATGAAGACTGCATTGAATTCATATACATTTAAAAAAAACACTTAAATACCATCTTCTCAAAGAAGGTTTCCTGGATTTCTTCCATTTGGTATTACATTTTCACCTATTCAGATATCAGAAAACACTTTCCTTGCAATAGGACAAAATATGTGATAAATGCATTAGATCAACAGTTATTTATTAAGCACCTACTCAGTGCCAAGCATTATGCTAATAATTTGAGATATAAAGACAGAAATGGAACAGTCAATGACCTCAATGAACTTATCTTCTATTGGGAAAGATAATATGTACACATATGTGTATGTATATTTAAGGAAAAATATGTTAAAAATGTAAAAACATGTTTAAAAAAACTAAAGCTAAATATGTACAAAGCATGTTATTGTCAAAAAGGCCTAGTAGCTGGAAGAATAGAGATAAGACAAGGCTTTCATGTGAAAGATGGTACTTGAGCAGAGTTTTGAAGGCAACCAGGACTTCTATGAGGTGCAAGTGAGGAATGGGTACATTCAAAGCACAGAGGAGAGCTCATGCAAAGACATGGAGGTGGAGGTAGAGTGTTATATGTGAAAAAGGGGGAAAAAGGCTAGTTTGATGAGATTGTAAGAATGTGGAATGCGGCTTGATAATGAAGCATGATAATGAGGCATGAAAGGTAGATTGGGGTCAATTTATAAATGACTTTAAATACTAGAAAGGAGTTTGTATTTGATAGTATAGGTAATAGCGGTATGTTGGAGTTTATTGAGTAGGGAAATAATATTGTCAGACCTGCTCTTCCAAATAAGGACTTGTCTTCATCTTCCTTTGTACATCCAGAACTATGTCTCTTCAGTTAATTTAGTTTAATCTATTTTAAGGTAAATCTATTCTTCCCACTGGCTTTCTTCCACTCATCTTCAATTTCCTTGCCCCCACCCTCGCTCCACATCCTACTATTTTATTTATTACCTGTTTACCCTAGTTCTGAAGGTTTGCTTGTTGATTCTTTTTACTCTCTTGCTTTTATCTATTTATTTCATTATCTCATTGTCTTCATTATGCATCTTCCCTTTGTGTCTGTTCTAGACTTTTTTTTTAATTCTTTGATTCAAGGCCTTTATATTTACCTAGTCCTTTAATCTCTGAATTCCTTATTGAATTAAAACTTCTAAAGTACCTCCTTTGAGTTTCCTCTTCTAAAGAGCTTCTAAGTTATTGCCTTGTAGGTCTTGCCTCCACCCTTTGCTGCCATCTCGGCTCTTGTTGTTGTGGCTGACTCTTAGTATCAATCCCTGCAGGTGATAAAGAGGGTATAGTAGCCCTGGTTGTGCAGTTAGTTATTGACCTTTGTGCTACCTGTAGTCATTTATTTTCCCATTTGTCTTACAATCTCCTCCCTGGGTCTACGCCTCTGACATCTCTAGGTGTCAGTCACTCCCAAAAGCTCAGATTCTCCTTCTCTGGCAGCAGCATAGAGCTGCTCTTTAGGCAAATAATTTTGGCAGCTGTGTACAGGATAGCTTAGAGAGAGAAGAGATGAGTCAGGGAGATCAAAACTGAAGCCACTAGAATACTCGAGGCAAGAGATGATGGGGTTCAAAACTAGGATGATGGTATTTATTTCAGTAAACAGAGGAAAAAGGTACTAGAGATGTTGCGGAGGGAGATCATTCAAGACTTGGTCATTGACATGCAAAGCAGTGCCATACAAGATGAAAGAAAGAAAATCATTGTTAATGACACAAATATACATGTTTGTTATGAATGTTTATTATTAGTATTATTATTACTACTACTAACACACATTATAAAAGAGCATATAGCAACATAGGGGAAATGTATTGCATTCCCTCTTGGTATGAAGGAACACATACATTTCACTTTACTTAAGCCTTGGAATCCAGACCACTATTCTTTCCAGTTTCAAAGTCAAAGATTTTGGTTTCCATGTGGAACAGAGCAGAGTGTGGAGAAGTGAATGTGGGAGGGGCAGAATAGGAGTCTAAGGGACACCACTGGGACAGAGCTGAGGAAAAGGTGGAACCAAGATGGGAAGTGAAGATGGACTGAGGAGCAAAGATAGAATAGACCAGGGACAGAGGGACATAAGGATTGAGGATTGGGGGAAGACTAGCAAGAATATGAAGGAAGTATAGATGGAGATATGGACTCTGGAGTTGGAAAGACTAGCGAACAGCACCAAGTTGGAATTTCTTGTCCTGACCTCTTTCTCCTCGTCAGACCTTTCACCTCAGTAATGTCACCATTGTCTGAGTCATGTGAGAAGTAGGGATCAAGACGATATCTAAGTGGAAGGTGGATTAACAGTCCTGTACTCTCCTGGGTGACAATATGATTTCCAGATATCTGTTCCCTTTCTTTTTTTCTAACTCCAGCAAACTGAATGTCCGTAGAGGAAGACCTAGGTGGAATATACCTATCCTTCTTCCCTATAAACTTTACTTTCTTCCCAACTCTCAGACTCTCAATTGTTGCCAACTGTCAGTGGGGGCACAGTGAGAAATCAGGACATACACAGGGGGTCCTAGATAGCACAAGGTAGGATTTGTGTCATCTTGTGCATCACTGAAATGGAAGAGAAGATTGTGAAGGAAATCCCCCATCATAGTAGCAATGAAGGGAATACTATTGCCAAGCTTGCCTGAGGCAGTTATAATAAAAAAGTTAGGGACTGCCTCTCTCTCATATACATATTTGTGTGTTTGTGTGTGTGTACATATATATATATATATATGTACACACACACACACACATATATACATACACACTTATATATGTACACATACACACACATATATACACACTTATGTTCTATATGTGTGTATACACATACACATACATACACACATATATATAGCATAAGTGTCTATATATGTATACACACACATATATACATATATATACATATATATATACACATATATATATATCTCTCATCTTAAATTAAACAAATATTTATTGGGCCTTTACGGGGTTTAAAGCATTGAATTAAGTAGTGAGGGTGGTGGTGATAGTAAGTTCAGTTATAATTTGGCTATTGTCTTATGTAACTCACTCCCTATTAAGGAGATATCATAAGAACACACATTAGTATAATGAAAAATAATTTATGTGTATCAGAGAAGTCTATGTACTAAGTATTACATTCCATACTGGGATATTCTGGTTTTGAAGATATACTCTAGAGTTCTATGATTTGATCCACCCGAATTTATTTCAAGATGGAGTAGTGGAATTTACAGTGTGGTTTAGTGGAAAAAACACTGAGTTTAGCGAGGAAAGAATTTGAGTTGTCACTAGGCTATTACTATAGTAACATTGCCTGTCATTTAACCTCTCTAGTCCTCAGTTTTCTCATCTGTTATCTGAGGGAGTTGAATTAGAGGATTTTTAAGGTTTATTCCTTCTATAAATCCTATAATTCTAAATCAGAGGCTTTTTTCTATACTATATCATTTATTAATATATAGATATAAATAGATAAATGATATAAGCATTCCCTCCCTGAGCCATTCCCCCTGAAAGTCCTACATATTTACAGTATTTATATTAGCCAATATGTTATTGAGCATCTGACACTTTCTATTCTGAAAATGACAGTTCAGCAGAATTCTATATCACGGTAGCCTGTCCTATCAGGGTATTTGCATTATCAAAGACATGCTAGTGTATGGTCTGGCTTAATTATTGGTGCAGTCATATTGGATTTTTGGAAACTAATGTTCTTCCATTAGGCAGACCTTAGTAAGTTTGGGGTGGGAATGATTTATTATGTCAAATGAATTGTTAATGGAAGCAACTAAAATAAACTGCTATTAAATTTGATTATCACAAAAGATATTTGTCTTCTCTACTATATGTGTAATTTTGAAGATTTGATTAAGAATAATTTTTGAGTATAAAATCTTTAATGTCATTGAGTGGTTTTAAAATGTAAATTTTGCTATTTATAATTGTTTTTTTGCCATTTTTCAGTCATGTCTGTATTTTTGGGACCCCATTTCTAGGCAAAGATACCAGAGTGATTTGCTCTTTCCTTCTCTAGTTCATTTTACAGCTGAGGAAACTGAGGCAAACAGGGTTAAGTGACTTGTCCAGGGTCACACAGCTAATAAGTAACTTAGGCTAGTTTAGAACTCATGAAGATATAAGTCTTCCTGACTCCAGACTTAGCACTCTATATACTGTGCCACCTAACTGTCCTAGGAATCAGGAAGATCAGGTTTCAGATCCTATTGTAAACACTGTATGGCCTAGTAGAAGTCATTTCACCTCTCTGGGGTTCAGTTCCCTCTTCTATAAAATGAAGAGATTGATTTATCATACTTCCAAGCTCTTGGAAAAAAAGGTAATAGATGCTGTGTGACTTCTCTATTCTGCTTATCTATTCCTTTCCAATCAATCAGCAATCATTTATTAAGCATGGATGGTGTTCCAGGAATGCAAATATAAAGATGCAGAAAGTCTCTACTCTCAAGGAACTCACATTACAATGAGGGAGACAATTAGACATATGCAGAATAATTAAAGATAGTTAAATACAAGGCTTGGGAGGGCATTAAAATGTGGGAGAATGAAGAAAGGCTTTGTATACAAGGTGGTTCATGAGTTGTTATCTTGAAGAACAGGAATTTTGAGGCACAGATGAGGAAGTCTATTCCATAGGTCATGCTAAAATTGGAAGATGCTATCCAATACACAATTCCAGGCACATCTCAAGCCACATCTACTCCCTGAAACCTTCCCTGATCTTCCAAGCTGTCAGGGACATTCTCTGAACTTGAATAGAACTTAAACCCAGTAGTTGGGTCACCCATATTTGCATTCAACTGTTTATTTATACATACATACATGCATGCATACATACACATATACATACATATGTGTATATGTGTGTGTATAATGACTGTTTTGAGAATTGTGGAATTCCATCTTACTGGGTGTATTCAAGCACAGTGGCATGCATGTATTCATGATTAGGTACTTAATAAATGCTTAATGACTGTTTGGATGAATATCTGTCATTTATATAATAGAGAAGATTCACATTTCTGGCTGGATATTGTGATATTGTATTCAGTTTTTTCATGTTAATTGTCTTCTCTACCAGACTGTGTACTTCTTGAGGGTAGCAGCTTTCCCCACAATGTCTGACCTGCTATATTAGGTGCTGGACAAACTGATTACTTGGTATATGCCTACAAAACCTGCTAGATAAGTGAATGACATTGTTCATGAGGTGATGGACCAACTAGTATGTTAAAAACCTTTTAAAAATGCTTAACAGACATGTCTGACTACATTGTTCTAGTTTCTTATTTGTCACTGTATAATCTGAAAGAACTGGAAATCAATCATCACCTGAGCCTTTTTGCTACTATTGAATCAATGAGCCCAGAGTCACAAATGATATATGAGATGACTGTGATGAAATAGCGAAAACAAACATTTCTGTGTATTAAATACAATCTTTGACCTCAGTCAAAAAAGTTAACTTTTTATAAGATGACTTAGGGAAAAGAACACTGTATCTTATGCTCCCTGCAAGAACTATTCAAGAAATAAAAAAAAAAAAACTATTTTTAGTATTTTGTTGAATAAATATGTGCAAGCATTATACATGAACTCATTAGTTTATGTGTAGTTGTCTGGGTGATAGAGTCTTTGCAATGTCAGGTATAATCAATTTCAAAGAGAAAAAATATGTTATTTGCATATACTAGATTCTCTCTTTTCTTGCATTATGCAGGGTATCCCAGAAGTCTTAGTATAGGTTTAAACTTTAATAATTTTTGGAACACCATGTATAATGAAGATTCTCATCTTCAGGAGAATTTCTACCCATGATGTGATTTCAACCAGCTATCCCTCCCTTCCACACCCACAAAAAAAATACATATATATGTGTTGTTATTGTTGTTGTTTGTCTGAGCATGAGGGAATGAGGGATAATTTCATATTCTCTGTTAAGAATACCAAAACTGGACAGAGCCAAGATGGTGGAGTAAAAGCAGTGACTTGCTTGAGCTCTCCCCCAAACCCCTCCAAATACCTATAAAAAATGGCTCTAAACAAATTCTAAAGCAGCAGAACCCACAAAAAGACAGAGTGAAACAAATTTCCAGCCCAAGACAGCCTGAATGGTTGATTGGAAAGGTATATTGTACCAGGCTGGAAGAGCAGAGCAGTTTGGCGTGGGCACTCAGGCCACAGCGACCCTGGAGCAGGCCTCAGAGGACTGCATTGCAGGCAGTTGTGGCGGTTTCCAGACTTCTCAACCCATGAATGCCAAAGACAACTTAGAAGGTCAGTGGGAAAAGTCTGTGACTATGGTGAGAGAAGGAGCTAGGTCTCAGCTGCAAGTCTGGAGCAGGCCCTTGGAGCAGTGGCTGCCTCCTTAGCTTCCGGCCCACAGACTGAGGGGGAATTGAGTGGCTGATCAGAGGGGGATTGCAAGGATCACTCTGCTGGTGCAGGATTCTCTTGCTTTACCCATGCTTGGATCTGGGTTACAGTTCTGGGTGTCGGTCCTGGGGCAAGGAGGAGTGGCTGGCATGGTGGAGCTCGTAGGGGCTGTGGAGAGGAAACCGACCTCACAGTTCCAAGACAAAAAAGAGTACTCATAGACCAGAGCACAGGCCAGGAAATGAGTAAACACCTTGGCCTTGATCATACCACCTTGGAAGAATTGAAAATTTACAGGTCCCTAGAAGTATCTCTGAACACAGTTGCACAAAACCCCTGAAGCTTGGGACAGTACATTCTCCACACTAGAAACAGACTCCTACCTTAACAAAGAGGTTATAACTCAAATAATTGACTGGGATCATGAGCAAACAGCACAAAAAGAGTCAGACTATATTATCTTACTTTGATGACAAAGAAGATAAAAACATACAACCAGAAGATGACAAAGAAGCCAAAGCTCCTACATCCAAAGCCTCCAAGAAAAATATGAATTGGTCCCAGGCCATGGAAGAACTCAAAAAGGATTTTGAGAAGCAAGAGAAGTAGAGGGAAAACTGAGAGTGATGCTAAAGGAGACCCCAAAAAATACTGAAGAAAATAACACCTTAAAAAATAGCCTAACCCAAGTGGCAAAAGAGGTCCAAAAAGACAATAAGGAGAAGAATGCCCTTAAAAGCAAACTTAGCCAAATGGAAAAGGAAGTCCAAAAGCTTACTGAAGAAAATACTTCCTTAAAAAATTAGAATGGAGTAATTGGAAGATAAGGACAATTTGAGAAATCAAAGCACAAATAACACTAATCAAAAGGAATAAAAAAATAGAAGAGAATGTGAAATATCCCATTGGAAAAACAACTGACCTGGAAAATAGATCCAGGAGAGAGAACTTAAAAATTATTGGACTGTCTGAAAGCCATGATCAAAAAAAGAGCCTAGACATTGTCTTTCAAGAAATTATCAAGGAAAACTGCTCTGACATTTTAGAACCAGAGGGCAAAATAGAAATTGAAAGAATCCACCGATCACCTCCTGAAAGATATCCCCAAAGGAAAACTCCTAGGAATGTTTTAGCCAAATTTCAGAATTCCCAGGTCAAGGAGAAGACATTGCAAGCAGCCAGAAAGAAACAATTCAGGTATTGTGGAAACACAATCAAGATAACACAAGATTTAGCAGCTTCTACATTAAGGGAACAGAGGGCATGGAGTATGATATCCCGGAGGGCAAAGGAATTAGGACTACAACCTAGAATCACCTACCCAGCAAAACTGAGTATAATCCTTCAGGGTAAAAAATAGTCATTCAATGAAATAGAGGACTTTCAAGCATTCTTGTGGAAAAGACCAGAGCTGAAAAGAAAATTTGACCTTCAAATACAAGACTCAAGTGAAACATGGAAGAGGTAAACAGGAAAGAGAAATCATAAGAGATTTATTAAGGTTAAACTGTTTACATTCCTGTAGGGAAAGATGATATTTGTAACTCATGAATCCTTTGTCAGTAGTAGGGTAGTGGGAGGGAAAGAATTATATGTTTGTATAGATAGATAGATAGATAGATAGAGGACACAGGGTGAGTTGAAGATGAAGGGGTGATATCTGGAAAATAAAATTAAGGGGTGGGAGAAGATTATACTGGGAGAAGGAGAAAGGGAGAAGTGGAATGAGGTAAAATATCTCACATGAAATAGACAAGAAAAGGCTTTTACTGTGGAGGGAAATGGGGGAAGGTGAGAGGGAATGAGTGAATCTTATTCTCAGAGGATTTGGCTTAAGGAGGGAATAACATACACAATAGGGTATGGAAATCTGTCTTACTCAACAGGAAATAAAGGGGGGAAGGGGACAAGAGAGCAGGGGGTTGATAGAGGGGAGGTCAGGTTGAGGGAGGGGATAATCAAAAGCAAACACTTCTGAGGAGGGACAGGGTCAAAAGAGAGACTAGAATAAATGGGGGGTAGGATAAGATGAAGGGAAATATTCTTAGTTTTTCACAACAGGACTACTATGGAAGTGTTTTGCATGACTACACATCTATAACCTGTATCGAGATGTTTGCCTTTTCAATGAGGGTGGGTGGGGAGGGAGGAAGGGAGAAAATTTGTAACCCAAAGTTTTAAAAACACTTATTAAAAATAAAAAAAATTAAAAAAGAAAACCAAAATTATTCATAGAATTACCAGATGAGATCTTAATTCTTCCATTTTTCTTCTTGTCTGTTGGAGGGAGAGAATAGAAGTGGGAAAGACAAGGGAAAGAAAAAAAAAGTTGTTAGAAAAGGTCTAGGGGATGAAAAATTTTATTGGAAATTTCTTATTGTAAATAATTAAAAGCTTACAATTTGAAACTTTATAATAATACTTTATTCTGCTAAGAATTTACTTTTTTAATATCTTGTAGTAAAAACATATAAAGCCATCATCCCCAGGAGGTAAAGTATTCAATAAAATCCCCCTAAGATTTTAGTGATTAATTATAAATTTCTCCCATAGGATGAGTTCAATTTTTAGGTCTCGTCTATATTCATAATATTTTCCCCATTCTTTCCAAAAGCGTTTTCTCAGAAATTTTTCTTGTAAATCCCTAAGCAAAATCTCTAAACAAATTTTAACTTGAAGTTAAGATAGGTTCTCCTTATCTCCACTAAGTAACTGCTCTCTTTAATATAGGACTCTATTGACATGGGTCAGTTGGCCTAGTCTATATTTCTGATTCTTCACTAAACCTATATTATTGCTGAAACATTGTCTTAGGAAGTAAATAAATCTCTAAATCAGCATTCAACTGGTAGTGTTTCAACAATGTCTGAAGTGTTTCAACAGGATTAAATAATATGTGGAATGATAAACAGTGTTTATGAATAAAGCAGTGGCTCTATTTGTAAATGTTCACAATTTTTTTAACACTGTCACATTGATAATAATAATGCTTTATATTTAAATGCTGCTTTACAGTCAACAGAGTATTTATGCAATTATTATCTCCCTTAATCCTGTCAACAACTTGTGTGGGGCAGGACAATAATAGAAAGTCACATGTTTTATAAGTATTTAAGTTTCACTAAGATTTCAATTATGGACTGTTCTTTTTTTTTTTTTTTACATATTAGGAAACTGAGCCCTTGAATTTGCCCAAAGTCACACAGAAAACCAGAAGTAGAACCCACATTCCCCACTTTCAGTGTAGTTGTCCCTTTGCTCCCTGAGAATTAAAAGCCCTTAGGACTACTTCTGCTTTTACCATCCACTGCAGAAGTCAGCTAACTATGGCCCAGAGGTCAAATCTCCTTCATAGCTTGTACACCGTACCGCCCCACAAAAAATTGAGTTTATTGACCTAGTAGATAGAATAATTCGCAAAATTGAATATATACAGCCCTTGACTTCTAGGGCTTTGCAAGGTACAGCTTCTCTGAACCTCAATTTATTCTGAAAAATAAATGGGAATAATAATACTTGCATTACCTATTGCACAGTCTGGTTGTTTAAAAAGTACCTTGTAAAAGGCAAAGCCCAAAAAGAAAGGTGAACAATTATTAGTCATTAAATTTTCCCAGTATGATAGTGGTTATAAGATCCCAGGTGGCTCGTCCTCTTTCTCCCCAAAGATAGGCATTAGTTGACATTTACATTTCTACTTCCCTTCCTGCACTTATTGGAGTAAAGGTAGCATAATTATCCATGCTGCAATATCTCTATTCCCCTTCGACATAATTAATGAAAAATTAGCTTCAAGGCCAATATTCTTAAGCTACTGGAATCTTCCTTTTCACTCTGATATACATACGTAACAACTACTACTAAAAGTACTACTAGTACTAGTAATAGCATTACTAGTACTTCTAGTACCATATAATCAGACCATGGACAACTAATGTTTCATTTATTTAACATTTGAGAGTCATCTATTAAGCGTTCAGTAAATGACACAATATTTATTTTGTACATGTTATTTATAAATGTAAATACACAGTCTCTCCCATAGAAATTAAGCTTTTTGAGGGCAGGAAAGATTTTAATTTCATTTTTAGACCCCAAATGTCTAGCACAATGCATATCAAATAAGAGGTACTTGATAAACACTTGTTGACTGGTTTGATTGGTTGCCTATTATTCACCTGGCAATGTGTTAGGCCCCTGGGGATAAAAATACAAACATTAAATAGTCTTGGAGCTTGCATTCTGATGGGGAAAACAGACATATCTGCAGATAAACAATAGAAAGTAAATATAAGGTAATTTGTAAAATATAGAGGGCAGCTAGGTGGTGCCATGGTGCATAGAGGTGGCCCAGCCTGGAGACAGAAAGACTCATCTTCCAGAGTTCAAATCTCGATACTTACTAGCTATGTGATCCTGTGCAAATAACTTAACCCTGTTTGCCCTGGTTTCCTCACCTGTAAGATGATCTGGAGAAGGAAATGAAAAGCACTCCAGTTCTTTGCCAAGAAAACCCCAAATGGGATCTTGAAGAGTTGGACACGACTGAAACAATTCAACAAGAACAAAAGTAGAGAGGGCAGGAAGAACTTGGGGCGAGGAGGTGCATGGTTTGGCATCAGGATAGGTCTCATGTAGCATGTGGTACTTGAAACTGATTTGGCAAGGAACTTGGGATTCTGAGAGGCAAAGATGAGGAGGGAGATTGTATCACAGGAGCTAGCAATGCAAATGAATAGTGGTAGAAAGGCAGCTAGGTAGCGCAGTGGATAGAGTGTAGGCCCTAGAGTCAGGAAGACCTGAATTCAAATCTTGCCTCAGATGCTTACTCATCCTGTGACTCTGGTAAGTCACTTAACCCTTTTTTTCCCTCAGTTTCCTCATCTATAAAATGAGCTGGAGAAGGATATCGCAAACCACTCCAGTATCTTTGTCAGGAAAACTCCAAATGTGGTCACAAAGAGTCAGACATGACTGAAAAGGCTGTACAACAAAGGGAAAGAAATCACAGATTTTCTGAAAATCAGTTACCTCAAAGTAAAATGTCTGCCTTAGGAGGTAGTGGGTTCTTTCTCACTGGAAAATCTTTAAGCAAAGGCTGGGTGATTACTTGTCAGGTGTGATATTAGAAGAAGGGGTTCAGATAGAGATTGGATTAGATGCTGTGATTCTATAGTGGTATGGAAAATTATGCATGTATGTGCTTGCAATAGGAATTCCTTGCTCCTTGGCAGCAGGAAAGGGAGACCCTAGACCTGAGAAGAAGGTGGCATAATTTGGATACAGTGTTTGCCTTAGGAGAGGTCTAAACAACAGAGCTATATCTTGTCCTTGTTTTGCTTTTATAAAGTGCTTTCTTGTCTAGTGAAACTTTTACTTGATCAAAGCATTCTATTTCTGTGTATCATGAAATGCTCCTTTACAAGCACAGTGTTTCAGAAAAATCAGATAACCAGAGATAATGGCTCACATGGATTAGAAAATCACAGAATCAGAATTCTGATGCTTTGGCCCTCCCTATGAAATCAGCCTCACTGAAGTATGCGGGCCATTCTACTGCTTGGGTGTGTTTCAGGATATAATAGAAATGATATTGTCTGCAACATAGTTATAACCCTTTGGATACTTGTTTTGAGTTTCAGAGTAAATTGACTTTCATAAAACACATTTTTTCCGTTATTCAGTAATACCCCTGTATAATCTGATTTGACTGAAAGAATGTTTCCTGTTGTAACCCAGAGAGCTCAGGGGGAATGGATCAGTTTATATCATGAGCTAGACTTATCTTGTCATTCCTCTGCACCCCAGGAGTGATTGCTTCAGCATTACACACCTGTGGTTAATTTTGATGTTTCGTTTCCCTTCATACTCACTTCACAGATCATTTCAGCTGAGAGAAAAAAAATGTGTTTTGGGAGATTGAGCTGTGCGTTGAAACTTGGGGATCATTAGTTTGGGCATTTCCTCTACTTTATACTGGCAGAACCATTTAAAACCTTCAGTTCCCTTATCCAGAAAAAAATAGTACTTGAACAAACCTTAGATTTGAATGTGTCAAATATACTTATTGTAAAATGTGAGATAGATACTTGGATATGTAAATCAGCATTACTTGTATTATTTTATTTATTGTGAAATCTTTCATCCAGAACCTAGAATATTCTAGGTGTATAATAAATATTTGATATTGAATCAGATATTTATATATTTCACTATCTCCTAGTTATTCATTCTTAAAAGTCAATAGCTGTGTATATACAAGTTTATTTATAATTCTATTTATTTTTCAGTTAATAATTAGGAACTTCTATATCATTTTTAATCTGTAACACTGTGGTTTTAACATAATTTTTACTTTAATTCCATTCTATCTTATGTTGTTTTATTTTGTTTCATGTATGATAGAAATTCAATTTGATTGAACTCAATATAAGCATTTATTAAATGTGTATTTGCCTTGGCATAAAAATATCTAATCTTCACAGAGCACTTCAAGGTTTCCAAAACACTATCTGATCTAGTGCTCACTGCTATACTGTAAGGAAGATGCTATGCTATTTTTATCCCCATTTTATAGATCAGACAATTGAGGTTAAGTGGTTAAATGACTTGCACTACACATCTAGTAAGTCTTCCTGACTCCAATTCCAGCATTCTGTATAATTTGCCACCTAACTGCCTTATGTTCTTGACAGTGATCTTGGATTAGGTCAATTAAACTCCATGTACTCTAGGACATCAACTAAGTCATGGCCAAATGTCTGCACTGAAAACAATAATATTTAAACTTGTTTTTTGTGAGGGGTGGTATTTTTTAGCTTACATGTTAAATTATTGAGAGCCAAATATTTTTTTTGCATTTTCAGTCAAGATATTATTTCTTAAAATTATCTGGTTTTATGAGTAAAATCAATTCATTTAAATAGCAGTTTTGTTATTTACATGTGACAACATGCTTATTCCTATTTTGTTTCTTGACCTGGCCACACTTCTATTTACAACTTTATCTTCAAAATTATTGTTGATACCTGACGTAATATTCATGTCATGAATTGGTCGAGTCTAGTATAGGTTCTTCCACTGATATCACTAATAAAAATAGATTACTAGAAAAATGCTGTCAGATCTGTCTTATATAACAGCTATTTATTGTCTTTTTTTCTAGATATATCCATAAAATCCTGTCAATTGGAATCTAGGGTTGTCTGAACAAAACCAGTTTTATCATTCTTTTTTTTTCTCACAAACTACTTTTATCTTTTCTTTAATATTTTGTGATATAGAAGTCATTCAAATAAATCTACCCATGCCATTCAATAGTCTTTAAAAAAAAATCCCATGTTTTCTCCAACTATTCTGTATTTATCAGTATCAAAAAAATTGGAAATTAGCATATTTACAAAAATAAAGCCATAGATAAATAATTAGGAAAAAAATAATTCCTGAGTAAGATAATTCAAAATAATAAAAAAATTCTACCTAAATTAGTTTACCTATTCAATGCAATACCAATTAAACTTCAAAATAATCTCTTGATATAACAAGAAAAATAATAATTATATTCATATGGAGGTAGAAAGGTAAAGAGTCTCATGAGAAAAAGTGAAAAGAATGAAGGAGGTCTAACAGTGCCATATTTCAAACTATACTATAAAACACTAATCCTCAAAACAATGGTACAGATTCAAAAAGAAAGATAAAGCAATGGAAGAGATAAGGCACATAGAATCCAGAAAGGACTGTATCTAATATCCCACTATTTGATAAATAAAAAAGACCCTAGCTACTGGAATAAGGACTCGCTATTTGACAAAAAACTTCTTGGAATATTATACAGCAACATGGAAGAAATTAGATTTAGACCACCACCACAAAAGCCTATGCTTGTAACAAATGTATAGGGTCAAGTAAAACAAATCACCACACTGGCAATGTGTAAGAATGTTTTCTCATTCTTCAACTGTAGTCTATCACCTCTCCTTTAAGATGTGAGAATTGTATTTCATAGTTATCTTTTTGAAATCCCATTTGTTTGCTGATTTAAATCAGAATTCTGAGATTTCTCAAAGATTATTTTTTTTCTTTGAATTGTCATTATATGTTCATCATGTCACCAAATCGTTCACCACAATGGTTGGATTAGCTCATAACCTGACTAAGAGTGCAAGTGTCCTGATTTTTCCACATCTCCTTCAATGTTTGTCATTTTCTTTTTATGTCACATTAGCCAATCTGATAGGTAGGAGATGATACCTCAAAGTTGTTTTAATTTGCATTTTTCAAATGAGTAGTGATTTAGAGCAGGGCTTCTTAAATATTTTTTCACTTTCAACCCCCTCAGAACTTCTTAAACTGTGGGTCATGATAATTTAAAAAGCACTGATGAGAGCATTTTTTCATGTGGCTATTGATAACTTTGATTTCTTCTTCTGAAAACTGCCTGTTCATATCTTTTGAGCACTTATCAACTGGAGAATGGTTTGTATTCTTATAAATTTGACTTATTTTTCTATATATTTGAGAAATGAGGCTTTCAGAGTAATTTTGCTTTAAAAGACTTTCCACAGTTTCCCGTATCCCTTCTAATTTTGGCTGCATTAGTTTTGTTTGTGCAAAAGCTTTTTTAATTTCATGTAATCAAAGTTATCAATTTTACTTCCTTTAATCCTATCACTTATTTGGTCATAAACTCTTTCCTTATCCATATATCTGACAGGTAAATTTTTCCATTGTTGTTGTTCAGTTCTTTTAGCCATGTCTGACTTTTGGAATTCCATTTGGGATTTTCTTGGCAAAGATACTGGGGTAGTTTGCCATTTCCTTCTTGAGCTTATTTTACAGATTAGGAACTGAGGCAAATAGCATTAAGTAACTTCCCAAGGCTCACACAACTAGTAAGCATCTGAGGCTGAATTTAAACTCACAAAAATGAGTCTTCCTGACTCCAAGAGCAGCACTCTATCCACTGTTCCACCTAGCTGCCCCAACATTTTTCCAATCTCCCCTAATTTACTTATGATATCACCCTTTATATCTAAATCATTTATCCATTTTGATCTTATTTTGGTATATGGTGTGAGATGTTGTTCTATGCCTAGTTTCAGCCAAACTGTTTACCCATTTTACCAGCAATTTTTGTCAAATGTTGAGTTCATACCTCAAAAGTTTGGATCTTTGGGTTTATCAAACACTAGATTGCTTAGGTCATTTACTACTGTGTATTGTGCACCTGATCTATTCCCCTGATCCATCACTCTATTTCTTAGCCAATAGCAGATTGTTTTGATGATTACCACTTTGCAATATACTTGGAAATCTGAAACTACTAGGCCACCTTCCTTAACATTTTTTTTCCCATTGATTGCCTTGATGTTCTTGACCTTTTTGTCTAGCAGGTGAATTTGATTACTATTTTTTCTAGTTCTATTAAACTACTTTTGGTAGTTTGATTGGTATAGCTGTAAATTAATTTATAATGTAATTAATACAGTAAATTAATTTATGTAGAATTGTAATTTTTATTATCTTGACTGGGCCTACTCATGACCAATTGATATTTCTCCAATTATTACATCTTGTCTCTGTCTTTGGTGAAAAGTGTTTTGTAATTGTGTTCATATAGTCTCAGCAAGTAGACTCGCAAGTATTTTTTATTACCTGCAGTTGTTTTAAATGGAATTTCTCTATCTCTCCCTCCTTGGTTTTCTTAGTAGTATATAGAAATGTTATCGATTAATATGGGTTTATTTTATATCCTGCAACTTTGCTGAAGTCATTAACTGTTTCAACTAGTTTTATAATCAATTCACTAGGTTTCTCTAATTATACCATCATATCATCTGCAAAAAGTAATGGTTTTGTTTATTCATTGCTTATTTGTATTCCATAAATTTATTTTTTTTTATTATTGGTATGGATGGAATTTCTAGGACACTATTGAATAATAGTGGTGATAATGGATATTGATTTTTTCACTCCTGATTTTATTAGAAAGGCTTTAAATTTATATTAACTACAAACGTTTGCCATTGGTTTTAGATAAATATTACTTATTTAAGAAAGTCTCCATAAACTCTTAATTTTTCTAGTATTTTAAATAGGAATAGGTGTATTTTTAAGACTTTTTTAATCTATTTATATAATTATAGAATTTTTATTGTTTTTGACATTGATATAGTTAATTATATTGCTAGTTTTCCTAATAATGAACCAGCCTTGCTTTTCAGCTATAATTTCCCCCCACTGATCAAAGTATATGATCTTGGTGATATATTGATGTAATTTCCTTGCTAGTATTTTAATTAAAAATTTTGTATCAATATCCATTAGGGAAATTGCTCTATAGTTTTCTTTCTTTGTTTTTGCTCTCCCTGATTTAAGGATCAAAACCATATTTGTTTCATGAAAGAAATTTGGTAGGACTACTTCTTTACTGATTTCTCACATAGTTTATAAAATATTGAGATTAATTGTTCCTAAAATGTTAAGTACAATTCTCTTGTAAATCCACCTGGTCCTGGGTTTGTTTATTTGTTGTTGTTGTTTGTTTGTTTGTTTTTTGTTTGTTCTATTTCGTTTAGGTTGTTTTGTTTTATTTTTGTTAGGGAGCTCATTTATGGCTTGTACAATTTATTTTTCTAAAATAGGCTTATTTAAGTATTCTATTTCTTGTTCTGTTAATCTAGGCAGTTTATATCCTTGTAAATATTCACCCAAAGCAGCTAAGAGGCTCAGTGGATAGAGCACTGGGTCTGGAACCAGGAAGACTCATCTTCCTGAATTCAAATCTAGCCTCAGATATTTACTAGTTTTATGACTTTGGGCATATTACTTAACCTTGTTTGCCTCCATTACTCATCTGTAAAATGAGCTGGAGAAGGAAATGACAATCCATTTCAATATCTTTGCAAAAAAAAAGAAAGCAATGGGTTCATGAAGAGTCAGACAAGGCTAAAATGACTGAACAACAACAAGAGCAACAAAAATCCATGTATTTCACTTACATTTTCAGTTTTACTGGCATATAATTAGGCAAAAAAACCCTAGTAATTTCTTTAATTTCATCTTCATTTTTGGTATATTCACTCTTCTCATTTTTGATACTAGTGATTTGGTTTTCTTTTTTCTTTTTCTTTTTTGAAAATCAAATTAATCAATGGCTTATATTTTTATTTATTTTTTGCATAAAATGTGTTCCTAGTTTTATTTATTAATTCAGTGGTTTTTATTACTTTTATTTTTATTAGTCTCTCCTTTGATTTTCAGAATTTCCATTTTGATGTCAATTGGGGACTTTTAATTTGTTCTTTTTCTAGTTTTTTTTAGTTGTATGCCCAATTTATTAATTTGCTCTTTCTTTCTTTTATTGATGTACACATTTAGAGATGTAAATATTCTCCTAAGTACAACTTTGACTGCATTCCACAAATTTTGGAATTTTGTCTCATTGTTGTTGTTCTCTTTAGTTTATTGACTTTTTCTATGGTTTGTTCTTTGACAATCTCATTCTTTAAGATTAGATTATGGTTCCTAGTCAATTTTTAATCTACGCTTCCACTGCCCTTTATAAAGGGCCCTTTTATTGAAGTATTGTCTGAAAAGGTGCACTTAATATTTCTGCCTTTTTGCATTTGGTTTTGAGTTTTTTTATGCCATAATATATGCTTAGTTTTTATGGAGGTTCTATGTACAGATGAGAAAAAAGGTTTATTCCTTTCTATTCCCATTCAGTTTACTCCATAATTCTATCATATCTAACTCTTCCCGAGATTCTATTCATCTCCTTGTTTTCTATGTTATTTATTTTGTGATTAGATTTATCTAGCTCTTAAAGTGGAAAGTTGAGATCCTCCACTAG
>NW_020954548.1:21065467-21093097 GCF_900497805.2 Vombatus ursinus
TTAGATTTATCTAGCTCTTAAAGTGGAAAGTTGAGATCCTCCACTAGTATAATTTTATTATCTATTTCCTCCTATAATTAATTTATTTTTTTCTTTCAGAATTTGGTTGCTATGCCATTTGTTGCACATACATTTAATATACACTGTCTATGGTTTCTTTTATCCAGCTGTAGTTTCCCTGCTTATTCCTTTTAATAAAATCTATTTTTGCTTTTGTTTTTCTGAGATTATGATTGCTACTCCTACCTTTACTACTTCAACTGAAGCATAATAGATTTTACTCTAGCCTCTTATTTAACTCTTTGTTTCTCTCTGTTTCAAGTTTGTTTTTTGTAAACAACATATTGTTAGAATCTGGTTTCTAATCTATTCTGTTATCTACTTGCATTTTATGAGTTAATTCATCCCATTCATATTCACAGTTGTGATTGTTAACTGTACCTGTCCTTCCATCCAGTTTTCTTCTGCTTATCCTTTCTTTTTATCCTGTGGCCTTGTTTTTCATGATTTTCTTGCATCACTCACAATTTTTCCTCTACTTCTCTTACTTCCTCCTCAAAATCCTTTTTGAACTCTTCCATGACCTGGAACCAATTCATATTTTTCTTGGAGGCTTTGGATGTAGGAGCTTTAGCTTTGTTGTCTTCTTCTGGTTGTATATTTTGATCTTCTTTGTCATCAAAATAAGACAATATAGTCTGACTCTTTTTGCATTTCTTGCTCATGATCCCAGTCAATTACTTGAATTATAAACTTTTTATTAAGGTAGGGATCTGCTTCCAGTGTGAAGAACATACTGTCCCAAGCTTCAGGGGTTTTGTGCAGCTGTTTTCAGAGATACTTCTAGGGACCATTAAATTTTCAGATCTTCCAAGGTGGTATGACCAAGGACGAGGTGTTTACTCCTTTCCTGGCCTGTGCTCTGGTCTATGAGTGACCACAAGCACTCTTTTCTGTCTTGGAACTGTGAGGAGGGTTTCCTCTCCACAGCCACTACAAACTCCACCGTGCCAGTGCTCCTCCTAGCCCTAGGACTGCCACCCAAAACTGTGACCCAAATCCAAGCACAGGCAAAGCAAGAGAATCCTGCACCAGCAAAGAGATATCTGCAATCCCCCTCTGATCAGCCACTCAATTCCCCCTCAGTCTGGGTGCCAGAAGCTTCAGAGGCAGCCACTGTCCCGGGGCTGATCTCTGGGACTGGAGCTGAGACCACCATGCTTCTCTCTCTCACAGCAGACATAGATTTTTCCCAATGACCTTCTAAATTGTCTTTGGTATTTATGGGTTGAGAAGTTTGGAAACCTCCACAGCTGCTCCTGATTCAGTCCTCTGAGGCCTGCTCCAGGTTCACTGTGGCCTGCATGCCCATGGAACAGCTTTCCTCTTCCAGCCTGGTGCAATATACCTTTCCAATCAACCATCCAGGTTGCCTTGGGTTGGAAATTTGTTTCACTTTCTCTTTTTGTGGGTTCTGCCACTTTAGAATTTGTTTAGAGCCATTTTTTTACAGGTATTTGGAGGAGTTTGGGGGAGAGCTCAAGCAAGTCACTGCATTTACTCTGCCATCTTGGCTCCTCCCTCCCATCATTTTCTTTTCTTTTTTTTTTTTTGGTTAGGCAATGGGGTTAAGTGACTTGCCCAGGGTCACACAGCTAGTAAGTGTTATGTGTCTGAGGCAGGATTTGAACTCAGGTCCTTCTGACTCCAAGGCCGGTTCTCTATCCACTGCACCACCTAGCTGCCCCCCATCATTTTCAATGAATATAAATTACCCACAGATATAAAATCATTTTGCTTTAATAGCTGTCTTTTTCAGGTAATAATAACCATAATAACTAAAGCTGACATTCATGTAGTGCTTTAAACATTTTTAAGCACCATTTGTTATCTCATTTCAGTCTCAGGATAAATGTGAAGTAATTACTGTAGATATTATGTAATATGACTGTGAATTAGGGAATACAATAATCTCAAAAAAAATTTAAAAAATGGTAAGTAACCAAACAGAGACATAAAGATGTAAAGATGCCTTGATGGCATTAAGTTCCAAAAGGAACTTACATTTGAGAAGTGGCATATCAGTGGAAAAAGTCCCCAGATTCAGGACAAAGATTCATTGAAAGGAAACAGCATTATTAGGAAACCATCACAACTTTGACCAATGAAAATAGCTATAGAAAGGTAACCAGAAGCAACCTAATCAATGGAATAAGGTTAAAATTTAAGATTTTTGGCTTAGAGTAGGTAATATGGGACAATGTTAAATGTACTTGATTTGAAGTCAAAGGACCTGATTTCATATTCTCACTCTACTAATCATTGGTGATGCAGCCCTAGACAATTATTTAATGTTTCTGGGCCTCAGATTTTTTTTGATTGTTTGTTTGTTTTTCTTTTGTTTTCTTTTGTTTTTAAGCTTTAAGATAAGATGGTTGGAGTAGATGACCTCTAAGGTTTATTCCTGACCTAAATCCATCACTCAGTGACTTTTTGTGGCTCCTTGATAGGTGTGAACCTTGCCTTACAAGTATCTATTTCTAATTCATTCACCTCTGTCATTATGAATCATATCAAGTACAAATGACGATATTATTTTTATCAAATTTTAATACTCATGAGTAATTTGGATGGAACCATTATACTTTTATTTTCTGGAACATTAGCAGTTATGTCTAAATGGGTTTTTACCAAAGCCCCTATTATTTTAATATCCTTTTAAGATTAAAAAAAATCCTTAACAATATCATGGATGACTAAATGTAAAGTTTCTATATTTCCTTGTCATGAAAAAATACTTATTTTTTGTTCAAATTTTTAATGATTCTCCAAACTTTAGTTAGGGTATCTGATTTTTTGTTGTAAGCATGTTTAAATAAAATATATGTTTAGAGTGATAATCATGTCAAATATATCACTGGTAAAAAAATACAAAGAATACATTTCAAATATCTCTGTGGACACTCACTTTGGCAATGAATAATGCACATTATATTGTATATTGTTCTTTAAAGCATATTCACATTTGTCATCTTATTAAGCTTTCATAACAACTCATTAAGAATGGTAGCACTTTTCCTGGAGAAATACATATGATCTCCAAATTTATATAAACAGGTAACACAAAGATCATAGTTTATATTTATTTTGGATTCTTTAGAAAATCTAGTATAGTACTAAGCACATAGTATGGGCTCAATTACCATTGTTTGAATTATCTTGATTGAATCCTAAATAGTCTAATTCACTTAATATTATAATCCTAAGAAATGTGATGAGGTTACAGTACCAATATGTAACTAGAAGTGAATTATTGTATAAGTGTTTTTCTTCCACTTTATCTTTGTTAATCATGTGTCCTGATGGATGTAGTCTTTTGTATATTGTAGGAAAGAGTGGAAAGTGATGTGATTACAGCTAGAAAAAAGGAGACTGAGGAATTCATTAAACTTATAGCCTCTTGTTTCTGGGTTCAGGTAAAATGGTTTAACAAGAAGTACAATAGTCTCATCATATGCTTCTTTTGAGATTGAAAGGAACAGATACAGGTCTGCTAAGTGTTACAACAGCTGAGGGAGTCATGAAGGTCTTTGAAAAAAAAAAGGTTGACTGGCTTGTGGAATTTCATTTTATGCATTAGACAGAATGTGAATTTCCATTCAACCTTAACTAGTGCATTCACTGAAACAAAGGACAAGATCAGAGATGTTTAATGTTAAAGCCAATCTGACACCACCCAAAACTGGAAATTAATATTAAGAAAGTATACCTATTGTGAAGTTGACTTTGTTTTAATAGAACATTATAAATGAAATTAGGTTATATTTTCGAAGGTCTTACAATGACCCTAAGACCTGTATCTACCAAGGAAAAATAGAATAACAGTCCCACTTACAAAGCACTTTAAGTTTTGCAGAATGTTTTCCTCACAGCAAACTTGTGAGGTAGATAGTGCAAGTATTATTTCCTCATTTTAAATATATGAAATTATGAAAATGTGTGAATATGTGAAATGTGAAAAATTAATTGAAAGTTGCAAGATGTAAAATTACTTGTTCTTGACCACATGTAATATCTACTCAAGGCAAGATTTAAACTCAAATCTTTTTGACTCATCTCTAATAGTTTTTTGCTGTACTATTTTTTCCCTCATAAACATAGAAGGAACCATAAAAATCATCTATTTCCTAAGATGGACTTTATAGATGAGGAAACTGAGGGACACAGGTGAAGCAATTCACTTAAGGTAACAAAACTAGTTAATAGCAGACTTAGAATAAGAATTCAGAACTTCAAATCTCCATCCCATGTTTGTTTGTTCTCTCCCTCTCCCCAATAACTTACTGAAAAGCAAAATAGTTATAAATTTAACTTTTATCGAAAAAAAATCATAGAATTTCCTTTTTGAAAAGGGCTAAGGAGTGATTTACATTCAATTGCTATTATATCTTCAAATACTCTAATTAAGTAACAGCACTGACTGGCATTTGCATATCATTTGCCCATTTACAAAGCACTGTCATCACAACAACCCTTGGGGTTTTATAATTCAAGAATTTTTTTTGTTTTTTTTTTTCCATTTTATAATTGAAAAAAGAGAGACTCACTCAGTGTCACACCACTAGTAAATGTTAGAATGAATTGAACTGAAGTCTCTTCACTCCTAATCCAATACTTTTTCTCCTATACAACTTTAGCTAAGTGCAAACAATTTTCATGGCACATTCTCACATATCTTATGTATGTGGTAATAAATATGACTTTAGGATATGATTTTCATGAGTTTCCATGGCAAAAAATTCACCACCTGGTAATCAACCTTTTAGTAATGAATCTCTTTGAATTTAGTTAAGCTAATGCAAAGCCACAATCACTTTGTGTTGGGGACTGTCCTTAAAGCCTCTTAGTACTGGTAGGACCAATATAAGATTAATCAATGGTAGAGCATTTGAAAACAAAGAGCATGACAAGATAGAGGAAGAGAACTGTACTAGAAGAAAAAAAAAACATACCAGATACTTCCCAAATGCCTTAAAATATTAGCTATAGTAAGATGTATATATTCATATCTATACACATTTTAGTATGTAAGGTCCTTGAGGCAAAGACAATTTCATTTTTGCCTTTATATCCTCACTGCTTACTATAATTTCTGAGCCATAATAGGTATTTAATAAATGTTCATTGATTGATTGATTTGACAGGTAGGTGGTGCAGTGGATAGAGTGTTGGGCCTAAAGTCAGGAAGACTCATCTTCCTAAGTTCAAATCTGGCCTCAGACACTTACTATTTCTGTGATCCTGAGGAAGTCACTTAACTCAGTTGGCTTTAGTTTTCTCATCTATAAAATGAGCTGGTGAAGGAAATGGCAAACCATTCCAGTATATTTGCCAAGAAAACCCCAAATGGGTTCACAAAGAGTTGGACACAACTAAAAATGACTGAACAACAACACTGATTAATTAGTAGATAATTGCTTCATATATATCCCAGAAATAGAACTTCAATTCATCTCTAGTCATTTCACAAGTCCCAACTTACATTCAGATGAAAATTTGCAAACAAATTTTGTTCCAAATGTTTATTAGCAAATAAATTATATCCAGAAAATATTTATTAAATCCCTACTAAAGTACTATGCTAGGAGTTGGAGATGCTGGGGTAGAATAGCTAATAAATTATTTGGAACTTGTAATATTTGCCCACAGAATCAGTATTACAAACAGCTATTTAGTTCTTGCAAGTCCCCAAAGGCTTATTTTACACATGATATGTTGAGTCATATGTATTGCACCACAGAGGTGAAACATGATTATAAGGGAAATCTTGTTAAGATATCTAAGTCAGGGTACCAGACCCTCATCTCTACTCTCTTCCCTGCCTTCCTCCAGCAGCAGTGGGGTAGGCTCCTGTAGTTAATCTGGCAAGAAGAGTCAAAAGTAGGGATTACAACAGCATAGAGAGGATAGGGGACAGGGGCCCATTAATGGCAGAGAAAAAGGGAAGGGATAGTTCCTACACATAGTTGTTGGAACATTTTCCCCATTAGACTGTGAATTCCTGGAAACCAGGGACTGTCTTTTGACTTTCTTTGTGACCCTAGTCCTTAGTATAGTACCTGACACATAGTAGGCGCTTCATAAAATGCTTGTTGACTTGAACTGATAGAAGTTCCAGCGGGGAGAGAGAGAAAGAAGAGAGCATTAATGATGAATATGTTTATGTTTATGTTTTTCCTTACTTAGGAAATTTCATACTCAGTGTAAGTTTCAAGTTAGTGAGTTTTTAAAAAAAAATTCTCTAACAACACCTTTTATGTATCAAAGGTGTACCATAAATTGGATTTGTACATGCATATGTCAATGATATTTTATTTAATCTGAACTTTTCCTTCAGAAATATATCAAAAAATGTCTCACTTTAAGCAGTCAATACTGCTTTTTAATTTTTTTCCTAGAAGGCTGTGTTCATATAGCTGTGTTCAATACTATAGTGAAATATAGGTAGATAGAAAGATAGACAGACAATCTGTATATTACTTGATGTTTTCTTAGGAAAAGGATTCGACCTGTGATATCATTAGCATACAGAATTCCTAAATGAGTATACATCCTCTTTTAACGGAAAGTGGCACCTTCTTTGCAACTTAACCTTAAAGTATTACCTGGGATCACTGAGAAGTTAAATGATTTACCCATGGTCATACTGTTAGTTTGTATAAGAGATGGTTCATGAACTTAGGTCTTCCTGACCTGAGGCCAGCTCTCTGTCTGGTATTCCACACTGTTTCTAAATGTTTTCTTGGCATCTTAAGAATAATTGAGCATAAATTCCATTACAAATGCAAAATGTAAAGTGTAGCAAATACTTCCATCATATTGATGTATTCCATATTCCATTTTTCCACAAAATATTCTCACAAAATTGAAGATTAAAAAGAACAAAAATTCACAGAAGATGTCAATATGATCATTTTTTTCCCCAGAGGCATAGCTGCCTTGATTTGTCTAGCATACCATGCATTTTATTTTTTTGTATCTGTGTTTTGTTGTGGTGATTTCATCAATAAGGGCAACTACTAGTGTAGAGACCTCCTACATTGACCTAGTTTCTCAGTTGGACTACAATTTGGAGTCTTAAATAGTCACCTGGGGAAATGAAGGTTAAATGACTTGCCTAGGGTCACATAGGTAATATGTGTCAGACAGGATTTGTATCTACATCTTCCTGACTGCATAGCCCTCTTTCTACTATACCCACATTGTGCTACCTCCTGTGACTCTATTAAGTACCTCAAATTAGAATGATTAATACTAAACTGTAATTTTTATTTGAGGTGATAAATTGGTTTTTTCCTGACAAATATTCAGTTGTTTGTAGATTAATATGTGTGCTGTTTATCCATAATATCAAGATACCATTTATCTTTTTTTTAAGTTGTATCAAAATGTAACACCACAACTTATCTAGAACTCTTCTCATTCTGTTTTTTCTAGGTCTCAGGGTGGAGAACTTTTCATTGAATTTCATGCCTGTGAGCTCATGGTAAGATAGTTTTATTTTCAATGTGGTAAATTAATCTTTTTAGTTGCTTCAACAGTGATATTAAGGAATTACTGTATGTTTAAGATTCCATCCTTCAGACAGTTCCAGGGTCTCTCTTATTAGCTTTTTTATAAAACCTGAGTTTGATAGTAAGTTATATTGCTATAATTCTCATGATGTTTCACACTGAAAGGGTTGAACTAAAAACAATGTGATATTTACATCAAAAATCTTTAGGATGTGTTGGGGGTGGATTTTGATAATATAGTCATTTAATATAATATTCACTGTGTGTTCCATGTGGATTTGAAGGCATGGTTCAGAGAGGTAAAGATTTATGTGACTGAGAAAAGTCCTTTGGCCATGAATGACAATTTTATACGTTAAATTCTTCATGAGGCCTATTTGATGTCAATGAATAGAGGCTATGAGTTATTGAGAGTAAAACTTATTTTATCACCTGTCAAGATTGATCAAAATTGTATTCTGCAATGAAAGCTTGATTTTAGAGCCTTTGGGAACTGAAAGGTAAGACAGGTAACTATTGAAATAGAAAAATAATATATACATATATATGTGTGTATAGATATGTGTATATACATATATGATATTACTAATTCCTGCTCAACATTTTGTCTTCCAAATATTCAAAAAGACTTCTTTTTAATGCTAATATAGATTCACAGATAGTATTTGATTGCTATGGAATATATCAGAATTATTAATCTTGTGGTTAATCTGTTAAGTATAAGGAAGTTATTACCACAATATTTCAGGATGTTTGTATATTTTATAAAAGTGGGGTCTTATAGTAGATGACATGCTTATGAATTGTCTATATATGAGAGAAAATCTAGTTCATAGCTACATTCCTATCATATACATAATATGTTTCATTTTGGGATGTGACCTCACACACACACACACACACACACACACACACTCACACACACTTTGGAAATCTCTAAATTTGGCATTGGAGTTATTTTGAAATTTATCCTTCTGTAACTTGGATATTTCATCTACAGGCTATATTAAGCAGAAGTCCTTATATGCTTCAAATAGTATTTATGTTTCATAAACTTTTGGAAGATTTTCAATATAGGATCATTCAATAATAGTATAAATACAGTCAAATAAAGTTGAGAATATAGCTTGGAAATATCATATTTGTGTTGTGAAGGAAAGAAGCACAGACCTACACTTATGAAAGAATAATTTATAACTTGTGTTATAAAGTCTTATATAAATGTACTTATGAGAGACATTCCCCCTAGAAAATCATTTTCAGACTGGTAAAATTGCCCAATTTAATCCAGTTGTTTTCTTAAATATTTTAAAGATTTTGTTTTAATGTAGTATATAATTCTGTTTTGAAGAATGACTTTTTTTAAGTTTCAATACCTTTTGATAAGCACAGTCACTTTTCAGAGTGATGGAATTTTAAAGGTTATTTTTTTAAAGTTATAGTAAAATTAGTATTAGAATGACAAAGTTTGAAACCTTTATACAACAACTCCAAAATAGCATTAAAATCAATTTATACTTTGTGTGAGATGTTTTACATTTATATCATTTGGTTTGTGAGTATCAAATATTTGAGTTACATGAATTTTTACATACAATTTTTAACAAGAGAACAAAATGAATATTCCCATTTTAATTCTAAAGAGATGGAGACCTAATTCCCTTTGAATATCCTGAAGTGAATGAGAAACAAAAAAATTTTAAAAAATGATATTGCATCAACAGTGTTACTATGCTAGGTTAAAATGTCATCATTAAACTGCATATTTAGATATAGCTAGAATTTTCTGCAATGCTTTTTTTTACATAGCTTTCAGACATAAGCTTTTATAGATGCTCACCCAATATTAACTGAAATGATTAGAGGCATTATATTTAGTGCCTTTTACTTGCTTTTTAATTTGTAAACTTTTTTTTAAACCCTCATGCCTACTGTATGTTTGTTGTGACTGACAGAAAATATTTTGTCGTTATTAGCAGATATGCCCTTACCCAGCAATGAAATATTTTACACAGTTGTGTCTGTGTATATGTGTATTTCCAATGGCACATCTCCTACTAAAGAGTGTTCATCATTCCACACCATATGTAATTTTATCTGTGAAGCATTGTATATTACTTAAATGCCTTTACCTTTTCAAGTAATACATGAAACTGTTGAGAGAATAAAACATCATGGAACAAAATGATCATTTTCTAATAAGTCCAATAGTTTAAAATTACATTTATTTCCAATCTAATATGTTATGTAAATGGACAGGCACTTAAGTTCATGAAATCCTTAATCTAAGCCTTTATGTTGTATTGGGGAGTGTTTATTAAAATAGCAAAGTCAACATATTGGCTTTGTTCAGTCAAATGGTATGCATCAGCAAATTATATGCTTTCTTGTTCTTTAAATATGTTGAACAATGTGAGCAGAATCCATCCAAATGCCATGATTCCATTATATTTCCCATATTTGCAGTAATGGAAAAAATGATGAAAACATTTTTGTCATATGATATTCATCACAGAACAGGGTAATTTCAATTCAACAGAAAACAGGATGGCATTTCATTTTGACCAATACGGGCCTTGGAGCAATAATTTGTCTCTTCCTTTTTTAAGAGCCTAGGAGATAAAACAGCATATAGTAACGAAGAAGAAACTGAGTTAGTTTTGACTTGTATTAAAGCACTGGCTTCTTGATCATTCTAAAGCTTCAAATAGAAGGGGATGAAACAGACATAGGTGTCATTTAAAAAAAAAAGTTATGTGCTCTGAATAACCTTCAAAAACAAGTAGGGGTTAATAGGCTTATCAAAGTGTAAAACAGGTTAAAGTAATAAAGATTTAGAAGTTTATTTTATATAAACAATGAAAGTAAAAGATAAGCAGAGTAAATGGAAAGCATCTATTAGAAGTATAAAAACTCATTTAGAGATAATTAATCTAAAGTTTAGATTATTTCAGTTTGCCTCAAATGACAGGATTTGGTGGGGTAAAGAATGAAAGTTCAGTAAAATCAAATTAAACAGACAGAAGAAACTTTTAGTAGGCTGAAAAAATGATAACTGTGTGTAATGATCCAATGGGTAGATTTATTGCAGAGAGAGAAAGAGTGATTGAGAGAGAGAGAGAGAGAGAAAGAGAGAGAGAGAGAGAGAGAGAGAGAGGAGAGGCAATAAAATGTTATACTGTCAAGAATAATAAATTAAACCTAAAAAAAACTTCTTCAGACAGGGCAGTCATATTATTTTACTTAATCATGGAAGCTCTTGAATTCACCAGAGACATGGAATAAGAATATATAGGTCAAAGAAAGACATTTATTGTTGCTTGCTCTCACAGTCTGTCAGTTACCATAGATCTTCCAAGCATGGCACATGGAGGCCAGGGACAATAGAACCTTGCTTTTGAAGTTCCCAAAGGGCACAGTTTTGAATGGAAGTGAGTCTTGAATGGGACTCTAACAACAGCAGTGACACAGAAGGAGGTTGTCTCAGTAGAGATTGAGGCAATGACAGTTTCAAGGGTGGGGAACCTGTGGTCTTGAGGCCGCATGTGGTCTTCTAGGTCCTTGGGTGTGGCCTTTTGACTGAGTCCAAATTTTACAGAACAGATCCTTTTATTAAGGGGATTTGTTCTGTGAAGTTTGGATTCAGTCAAAGGGCCACACTTAAGGACCTAGAGGGCAACATGTGACCTCAAGGCTGCAGGTTCCCCACCACTCCTGGATATGGCCTTTTCTAGTGTCACATAATCTCCCAAGTCAAGAGAGCCTGGATATCAGTTTAAAACCATAGAATAAAGAGACAAACTTCCCTCAAAAAATTAACATTTATTAAACACTTGAAATGTACAAAGTGTTGGGACAGATACAAAGGTAAATGAGATAAGATTACTTGTGTTCAACAAGCTTCTAATTTCAGAGGTTAAAGGTGTTAGAGGAAATTCCTTCAAACCAACAAAGGTGAAAAAAGTATGCAAAGGTTAAGAGAGAGAACTTTGAAAAGACTTATGCTCCGTGATCTTTAAGAAATGAATTAAAAGGAATGTCAAGTTAGGGCATATAGCCAAAATTACTAGGGAAAGATTCTCAAGGAAGTCTGTGAGAGAAGGGCCTTTCTTATTCAAGGGGCTTAAGGGCAAGAACTACCATAGCCAGAGAATAGAGAAGGTGAACTTGAGAGACTCTAAAAAATGAGGGATGGTAGTCAGTTATAGAAGAATACCTAAGAAAAGTGCCAATTCTCATTTTGTACTTGTAGAATTATTTGCTAATGGTGCAATTATTGAGCCTCTGGCTAAATATACTTCCTTTGTTTTCCCGACAAAGGACAATAACAGATCTAAGTGATGGGGAAGTTGAGCTAAAATACATGGGATTTTCTCAAATCAAATCTATTATCAAGAGACTGAGAACTGAGATCATACTTAGTTATCTGATTTTGGCACAAGATTGAAGCTAGAAGATCAGCTAGGCAGAGGGAGGAAGAAGACTTCAGAAAAAGAAGGCTTCATTCCCTATGAATGATCTTAGACTGAAAAGATCTTTGTAACTTTATTACTTTTCCATTTGTTTATGACTGTATGGTTCTTATATGTTTCTGATCACACACACACACACACACACACACTACACACACACAAGCACACATCCCTTAAAATATCTAACAGCAGTATGAGACATAATGGGAGGGAGCTGGCTAGGGGAGGAAAAAGTTAGTTTATCCTCTCACAAACCAGTGTTAGACTGGAGAAACTCAGTATAAAATGGAAAAGCAGCAGCTAGATACTAGGAGGGGGTAATATTGAACTAGGTCCTAGGATGTCATGGAAGAGAAGAGTTAACATCAAGGACTGAGTCTTAAGATGGAGTAGTAAGCCCAAATCTATGGCACCAAATGCTTAATTTTGTTTTAATATTTAGTAACACCAATTGGGTTATCACATTTTGATTATAATTAATTCTGAACTCAGCTAATCAAATAATATCAACCTATGATTTTTTTTTTCTATGAACTTCCATGTTTATTACTAAAGTCCACATGGGAACATGCTACTGGCTTTCTGGGCAAGCCACACTTTAATAGCTTCCCTTGTAGACAATAAGCAAAAGAAGTATACTCTATATTATATTTCCCATAGATATTTTTCTGTGTCTAATACCAGTCTACTTTGTGGAATTGTCCTTGGGTACATTGCTAGCTACCAATTCCACACCTTATGTGGCATTTAATAATAAGCAGCTGATGCAGGAAATTATGTTTTTCAATTTTCTGAATTCTTATTCGAAATATATACTTTTACATACTATTAAAATAGTTTTGCTTCATTTTTCAAGAAAAGGAGATGAATAAAAACAAGTAGAAAACTCTGATTAGTTGAGTGCATTAATCTGAATGATCGTGTATTCAATGTCCAATCTTGAAATTCAAATGAAAACTAAGTTTGTTTATTTGACATCCACCAGTATCAGTTGTGATCACATATTCAGCTTGTCTTATTGAATGTATAATCACTGAGGAAATGCAAATGCAGTTATTCCAATGTCGTATACTCCAGAGCATGTATTTAACTTTATCAGTGATACATGTTGCAATATTTAAAAAGCAGTATCTAGTGGGTTACCAAAAATCTATTTATAAATAAATAATATTTTTAAAAGGTCAGTTTCATCTAACTATTATCTTAAAATGAATTTAACTGGTAAAATATATTTAATGTTCTATTTGTATAGATATCAATAATCTATATCTTATCAGAGTTTCTTAGGGAAAATAATAATTTTCATTGCTAACACTAAACCTGAGGGAAATATAGGTTATGAGTCAGTCATCATGTGAAGTTGTTGCTGGAAAAATAAATAATCGTAATTAAGACATCATGGCAGCTTACCTTTAGTCATACACCCAATGACCCTGTTGATTTCTGGTGAGTTCTGTGCCTAAGAATCATGCTCTTTAGAAACAGATAAAACCTTAGATAACATATAGTTCAGCCTCATCAATATATAATTAAGACAACTGAGGCCCAGGCAGAGTTAGAGACTCCCACAAAATCATACAGTTAATAAAAAAGCGGAGCTATGATATGAACCTGTCTTCTGTCTCCAACATCCTATGTCCTCAAATTAGATCCAGCATAACTCAATTAAAATGAACAAGCATTTATCATGTATTTATTACATGTAAGGTACCAAGGAAGGACTGATTGTTTGAGTCGTAAATAAATATTTCTCACTTTATTATTTTTCTTGACAAGCTGTTCTAGCAAAACGGTTGGGTTCCGCCTTTGTATGATTTGAGGAAAGATCTTTCAGGTCTCGGTCTGCCTACAACTAATACCACCCTCCCCCCTCCCAACACACACACACACACACACACACACACACACACAAACACACACCCTTACATATATATACCACCACCACCATTAACCACTAGCATATATTCATCATTCTCCTTCGCATGACATTTCCATTATTACTTAATAAGCTGAGTTTATTCTTTTTCTTTCTGTGGGATTGGAGAGGAGGTGCTAATTTGACTGTAGATATCATGGTTGAGGGAGATATTGGGTTAACATTCATAGAAGGGACAGCTATTAGTATATTGTCTAATTAGGGAACTGCTTATGGTTCCATGGGGAAGGTTAATCATATTATCCATCTTAAGTGTCCTTATATTTCTGAAACAGCTATTTCATGGTAATTCCACCCCATATCACTTTATAGTTTAGAAAGTCCTTCTACATTGTGTTTTAGTCAGGTTCAGGGATCCTGCCTGATTTTACCAGCCTACCTCACATATCATATACTTTGAGTCTCACAACAGCCCTGCAAGGTAGGCAAAACATATATTATCATTACCATTTGCTTTGCTAAGGTCACACAGCCATAAATGATGGAGCTAAGGCTTAAAACATAGTCTCTTGATTCCCACTCCTTATTTTATTTAATATACCTTGCTGTCTCTATAGAAATATTTATAGTGGCCCCTTATTATGTATGTGTGTGTGAAGTTGTCATATACTTATGAAATTCAAGGACATTTTCTTTTACATAGAGTTAATATGCTTCAACCCTTGAATGGACTTTATGATTTCATTGATATGTGGGCATCTTTCCTATCACTGCAAATTATAGTCCATTTACACATGCCCAAGATGAGTGATTACTATCCATGTTCTCTTAGAGATCCCACACAACTAGTGTATGGACCATGCTGGGGACCTGCCTTCTAGGGTTTTGGTGTTTCATGGGTACCAATGTAGACTCAGGCTGTATTACTGCTCACCTTCACTCTTACTTCATAGACAATATAATGAATTTAGTGACTAGATTTGAGCACAAAATTTCATTAACAGATAGTATCATTTAACAGAGACTCTAATTATTGAAATTATTATTATTTTTTTCTTATTCTTAATTGCTTCTGCAGGTACATATGTGTATGTGTGTGTCAGGGGTACTGAGAGTCAGACAAGTTCTATTTTTTTTTTATTTTGCCATAAAACTGTGTGACTTGGATATATTACATACACTTTCTAGGCCTGAATTTCCTCAACTACAAGAAGAGGTGAATGAAATTAGATGATCTCAAATGACTCTTTCATTTCCAAAATTCTTTGTTTCATGGTATGACAGAATTGCCTTAAATTATATTTTTACTATTAACAAAATAGACATTCATCAATACAAAGCTAGGTTCTGTGGTACTATTTATTCTTATTTATGCATGATTTAACATAGGATAGAATTTAAAATGTTTATATTTGGCTTTCTATATGACATAATTTAATAGCTAACATAAAATTTCCTTCTTGCTTCAAATGTTTATGAATTTTCTGTTTGTTATACATATGCATAGTCCCTTAATAGTGTCATAAAGTGACTTTATTCAATTGTTTTCTAATGTAAATTTCAAGCATGGCAGGTATAATGTTATAGAAAAGGCTTAGTCTGCAGAATTATTTTGAATACCATTGTGAGCACATTTGTACATGAATGAGATGAAGATATAACTAATTTTGTCTTTCACATCACACCACAGCATAAGTAAAATATATAACGTAAGTGAAGGATAAAATCTAGTAGATTTGAGGAGACGTTCTTTCGATAAGTCAATGAAGGACAAACTTCAAACTTTGCATGAAATTCCTTACACAAAACTAAAGTTGTAATTTTCTAAGGAAAAAAAGGTGGTATTTTTATGGGAACAAAAATAATCCCTCCAAAGGTTGTCTTTTTTCTTAAATAAAACTTAAAAAAAAGAAGCTCTTATACTGTTGCACATGATTATGTGCATGAGGCAACAAAGGAATACTTTTACAAAGCAACAGTCTAAAATGAATAACTCTAATCATAGAGTCTAATCATAAATGTGGTCAGCACTAAGGAACTGGTAAACAAAGGCAGGTACAGTTAATTTGGGACAGATTACTAAAGACTTAAGTTTTGAATTGTATTCATAAAAATAAGCTGGTAGCATATTGTCAGGAAAATGAGCTGATGCAATTGCTTCCCTAAATTATTCATATGAGTCAATTATGGGGTACTATGACTGGGACTAGTGAGATTAACTTATATAGACCAGAAATTCCAAGAATGTCCTTCCAAATAGCATAGCACATGAAATGGAGGAGCCATCAGCTATTGAACTCGAAGAGTCATATCATTGACATCAAAAAAAAAAACCAAAAAACAAAAACCAACAAGAATTCTAAAAAGGGAGAAGGCATTAGGAAAGGAGTGCATTTTATACATGGAAGATATGCAAGTGCACTAAAGCCAGAGGTTTAGCAAAAATTCATAGTCCAGTTTGGCTCAGACTGTATGAATTATCAAATGTGAAATAATCCTGTAAAGGGAGTTTGAAGCTGGATTATTAGGGACTTTAAATGCCAGGCCATAAAGTTCAAATTTTATCCAAAGGGACTAACTGAAGGTGTTGGAGAAAGGTGATCACATTTAAATGACAGGCCATGGAGTTTGTATTTTATCCAAAGGGAGTCACTAAGGGTATTGAAGAAAGGTGATCACAATGTTAGAAAGGTGACCTACAAGGAGGATTGGCATTTTTGTGAAGGATAGATCACAGAGAGAGGAGCCTAATGGCAGATACACCAATTAAGAGGATAGTATGAAAGTCCTTTACAGAGTTGAAGGGGGGCTGAACTACTGTGGTGGCGAAGTCAGAATAATATTAATGGTAAGAGATACTGAGACATAGAATTGATTGAATTTCACAACTGATTTAGATTAGTGGGGCCAAGGAAGACAAAAGACTCAAAAACAACTATGAGTTTTCTAAATTAGGTAACTGAGAGGAAATGGTGTCTTCAGTAGAAACAAGGAGCTTCTGGAAGAAGGACAGGTTTATAGAAGAAGAATTATTTTTTTTGACATTTGGAATTTCAGGTACTAGCAGGCATTCAGATGGTGATATGCATTGAGTAGTTAGTTTGGAATTGGATTTAGAGAAGAGATGGATTTAGGGAAGAGATAAGACAGAGTATTTAGATTTTGGAGTTGTTGACATAGAGGTGATGTATTGACCAATGAAATCATGTAATATCCCTTTCGGAATGAGCAGAGAGAGAGAGATGAGAAAAGAACCCAGGCCAAAGTTTCAGGGAACACTATCAATTAGGGGCTAGGAGACCAATATGATAAACTGTATAAATTTTATTTTAAATTGTCAATGCTTGATATTCATATATTATTGTAGAGATAAATCATCTAGATTTGTTGGTGAATTACATCCAAGGGATAGAGGAAAGAAAAGCCAAAATTCAAGTTTAGTGAGACTGGAGGCTACAGAAATTAGAGACGCTATTAACAGTATTAGGCATTACAAAGTGATGTTCATTTGAAGTAGAGGGAGTTCAGATTTAGGCTTGATAGGGATTAAATAACTAAGCAGAAATGACTTGCATATAATTAGAAATAGAACAGAGAAGATAATGAGACCTCATATATGGAGATAGACACTGGATAGACATCTCCTTAAAAATGCCATTTCAAATCATGAGTAAAGATAAACTTCCTCAGGCATCAGAGGATCATAGATGTATACATATGTATCGATAGGGATATATTAGTGCACTGAAAAATTAATTTTAACTGAAATGTATATGTGTGTATGTGTATACATTGATTGAAACATATAAAAGCCCACCCACTGAGGTCCTTCAAGACTTGGCAGATGCCAAAAATGAGTTACTCCACAGTGCCCAACTGACCAGATGAATTTTTTTAAGGAGATGGGAGAGGGAAAATCATAAGCTAAGTGCTACTGTATCCTTTTTGAATATCCTTTCTATATTAGGCCTAAATAAAACTCCTTTTGTTAACTGTTCAATGATCTGAGATTGCCTCACTTTATCTCAACATAGAACTGTCTAACTGACCTTACCCATTCTGTCTCCTCTCCCTCTTTTTCACTGTATGTAAATATGTTCATACCTGATCACCCCTAATTCACTATACACACACACTCACTCAGCCCTGTTTGCCTCAGTTCCTCATCTGTAAAATGAGCTGGAGAAGGAAATGGCAAACCTCTCCAGTATCTTTACTAAGAAAACCCCAAATGGGGTCACAAAGACTTGGATGCAACTGAAATGACTGAACTACAACAACAAACATTAGGAAAGCAATAAGATTAGACTGTACCCATTGTGTCTCCCTCTCCCTCTTTCTCATTATGTACAAATAAGTACATACCTGATCACCTCTAATTAACTATACAAACACAGAGAAAGAAATGCATACAAATACATGCTTACATACACATGTAATAGCCAGCAATATATTACTGCATTGAAAAATTGGTTTTATCTGAAATGTATATTCAAACGTTTATTCATGTATCTGTATATGTGGATGTGTTTCAATCAATAGATAGAATATGACTTTTTAAGGAATTAAAGATGAAATCAAGTAAACTAAATTTCAATGGAAACCAAGTAGTATAGTGCAAGAAAAGTCATTAATTGTGTAGGGAGGGAACCATTTTGGCTTCATGATGCTGAGAAGTATCAACAAAATTTGTTGGGGTTTTATTTTAGTTATCCTGGGAGGAAAGGGGAGTATCCACAGAGTGACCTCTATTTAATGTAGATGGGGATTATGATCAGTTACAGTGAAGAGAAGTTAGAGCTATTCAATTTATATATTTGTTTTCTTTGATCTGTGAAAGAGAATGACCTTTGCCCTTCAGGTTACAAACAAAAATGGATAACTGTAATTAATATTCAAGATAAGTACTATTTGATGAATTTAAGTCACTTGACTAAGATAAACTATATTCTCTGGTACTACAAGATTGGTAGATATTGTTTTGTTTTGTTTTGTTTTTTCTTTCTTGTGGTTCCTCCTATTCGTTCTAATTCTTCCTTACAACATTACTAATGTGAAACTATGTTTAATAGGAATGTATATGTACAGCCTATATCAGATTGTGTGCCATCTTGGGGAAGGAGGCGAGCAGGAAGGGGAGAAAATTTAAAACTCAAAAGCATATGGAAGTGATTGTTGATGAATCAAAATAAATTAGTAAAAAAGATTGGTAGATATGATAGATTATCTGTTATCAGTAGTACACAAAAATATTGGAGAACAGTAGAAGTAACAAGACTAGATTTTCAATAAAGTAAAAGATTGGAGTCTGCAAATTCTACACCGTAGACTTCAGGGTCTAAGTCCTAAGAGTTTTCTTGGGAAAACTCTATAATGGCTCATTAAAAAGATGGCTAATGGACATCTAGAAAAGAAACAGTGGTTGGAGAGCATCAGCATGGCTTCATCAAGAGGAGTTGCCAATCTAGTCTTATTTCCTTTTTTTGGGGGGGAGGGGTAGAGTGAGGAGATATTTAAATTCTATCAAAGTATTTGATAAAAAGCACTTTGGACAATTCTTGTAGAGATTTTGGAGTTTTGGAGTAGAAGACAATAAAATTAAATATATTTAGAATTGGTTGAATGGCCATTCTCAAAGAGAAGTCAAGTCTCTAATGTCAACTCAGATAGTAGTCTCTAGTGGTGTTCTCTAAGGATCTTTTTTGTACTTGTTTCGTTTAACCTTTTTGTCAGTGATATGGTTAAAGGCATGAATGGATTGTTCATCAAATTTACAGACAAAATAAAGGTGGAAGAGATAGATAACATAGAAAGAGAAGACTTGGTAGGCTATTTCTTTTCAGGGTATATGAAGGATTGTCTGTATGGAAGAACTATACTCATTCTGCTTGGCCCTATAGGAAAGATTCAGGAGAAATGATTTGAAGTTACAGATACAAACGTAGACATGAGGAAAATTTTTGCAACAATTAAAGCTGTCCAAAAGCAGAATGGACTGATTTGGGAGGTAGTGAGTTTCCCTTCATTAAAATTCTTTAAGCAAAGGTTGAATAATCACTTATTCAGTAGATTATAGTAAGGATCCCTTTTCAGGTACTGGTTAGACTAGATCATATCTCTCTCCTAACCAGCTCAAGATCTATGATTCTATGAAGTCTAAAATTCTATGATTGAAGATGTTGTTTGGAAAAGTGCTTCCTTTAAAAAAAATATTCTCTGGTCTGCTAACTCCTAAAGAAAAACAACCATCTACTGATGTCCACTATCAATATAATATTCTATAAGAGGTTATCTTTACCGTCCTACTAACAGAAGCATATTTTGCTTTTGTTTCCCATTTAAATAGTCTTGTGTAATGAAAACAGTCATTTTCATCTAATATAAGCTATAGTACTTCTAATGTACATAGTACCTATAGCTTTTATATTTTCCCCTGAAGAGCTTGAATGATGTGAATTACTAAGATACTACTTTAGCAGAATGAAGAAACAACAAATATGTTTATCTCACTATGTTGTTAGCTGTATTCTTTAAAACATTCAAACTTTCAGCAACGAGGATGATCAAATTGCCCTTCTAAACATCTCTTACTTTTTTTTATTATTCTAGTCCTATGTTAAAAGAAAAAAAAGTGATTTCTTGGGGGAATTTTCTGTAATGTTATGAAGGGGAGATATGCTAATCAACTATACAGTTCATAGAAATGTTGGATTTTTTGAACTAGATAGGACCTTGGCAACCATCTATTTTAGTTCCTTTACTTGGGAGAATAGGAGTGGCATGGAATTGAGGAACACAAAAGTGAGTTTCTTAGAGTCACACTGATAATTTGAGATAGCTAGTTGCTAAAGTGGCTAGAGTATAGGACATTGAACCAGGATGACCTGTGTTCAAATGCCACATAGGAAATTCCTTGGCAGGGATAAAACATAGATGTATTTTTTTTAATTTATTGAAGTAGTAAAACATTGGGAGGAGGGCAGCTACGTGACACTCCTCACTTTTCTGAATTCAAATGTGGCCTGTCACCCTTACTAGCTGTGTGGCCCTGGGCGAGTTACTTAGCCTTGTTTGACTCAGTTCCTCATCTGTAAAATGAGCCAGAGAAGGAAATGTCAAACTACTCCAGTATCTTTGCCCAGAAAACCACATATGGGGTCACAAAAAGTTGGACACAACTAAAATGACTGAACAACAACAACAACAAAGGTTGTGAAAGCAATAAGATTAGACCATTTTTTAAAATCTAGGATATATATGTTTCTAATGGGATATATAGGCCTTGAGTGCATTTTGGTACTAAGTTCTAAAAATTGGATTAAGATTTTTGTGTATAAAATAGCATTAAACATTTTAAAGATTTTAAAACATTTTTTTTGTTTTGTTTTTCTATTTTGAAATATCTGTGTGATAATATTAAGGGACCAGAAGGCTCATTTTCCAAGTGAAGCCTTCTTCCTTCAGCCTGTGAATGATGATGTGAGTTTGGGTAAAGATAGAAAGAGCAAGTGGTATGTAAAAACTAAAACTCTCTGAAGTTTAAGGTGAATTATGGGTTCCTCATTTGTTGTTCTTTTAGCTCTGTTGTTAATAGGTTTAGATTCATGTAGTTTAAGTTAGTTCTTGCTATGTGAACAAATTAGCACAAAGCAAATCTGATTATATTTTGTCATGTGTTACTAAATTATGCAAAGTCTTATCACTAGCAAGACTTAGCAGCATTACCTAGAGAATCTCCACAAGTGACCTGGACTCTGAAGATGGTTAAAGAAATGCCTCCACAGACCTACCCTGATCCATAAGCAGCTATTTGAAAGATGCACAGGAAGTGCTTACCAGAACCCTGAAGAGCATAGATGATGAAAAACGACTTGATGCCCCAGTAGCTTTAGCTACTGCTATATTGGATTTCCTTATTCACCTATTATAACTTTGTTATGTTAGTCATGTGCATGTTGTGAACCTGTTACCCATTCTGTAAACTGCTTATCATTTCTGCTTGACCTGATGCTATTATGGGAATCATGGCACTTGAGCATGTTTGCTGGTCATGGTTCACCCACTGTGTTTATGCAGAGGCCCTTCATGTAGTGTCTTCTTGTCAAGAGTCTAATTCCTCATAGAAGGAAATTGTGACAAAACAGAGTGAAAGTACGTGCCCTACTATTTAAACACCCACAAAGTGACTGTATTGTACTGCCAAAGTCTATAGGCTACAGATATGTTTTGGGGTATAGAACTTTTTTTTGACTAAAGTGTCTGTGGGTTTTCTCTTGTGTAGCCTCATTGGGATTATGCATTGTGTATGTTTACAATGCCTTCCTTGTTGCAAAAAAAAAAAAACTGATTCCCAAGCCAACTCTACCATTTATAGGAAGAAGAAAGTCTGATATTGTAATTAAGGATAGAAGATTGATGTACGTCTAATTGTGGTGTTGTACGTTGCATATGGATAGAACCGGGGCGGGGGGCGTTATTGAAATTTTTTCTTATTCGTTCCTAGTGATCTCATCATTTCCAGTCTTGCTTATCTTTATACTTCCATGTTAATCAGTCAGTTGGGAGAGGTGTCAACTAATCTGTGGTATGTACTTTGATACCATCCTTTTTGTACATTATAGTACCTGCCAGTCAGCAGGTCTTACCTCTAGTCCCATTTCCTTATGACGTGGAAATGGGGAGGAGGTGAAACTACACTAGCCCAATCCTTTTTGGAAACGTGGACCTATCAGGATTGGCTTGCTCTTATTGTGAAAAATGTCTTTAAAAGCACTTCCAGGTTGAAACTTAGGTTGGCCCCAGAGGCCAGCCCACTAGCACATTTCTGCCTTGGTGTTTTTTCTTTTTAATAAACTCTTTTTTAATTTTCAAAGAAGAAAAAGAAAGAAGAAAGAAAAAGAAACAAAAATTCTTTGACCTCATGCAAATCACTAAATTTATCTGTGCTTCAATTTTCTCATTTATAAAATGTGAAAATTAAAGTACTGCTCACAGTATCATTATGAAGATCAAATGAGTTATCAAATAAAAAGCTTCACAAACATTAAAGTATATTTAAATATTAGTTGTTACTGCTATTATTATAGTAAATAGAAAAGCTAGAATTCAAACCCAGGTCCTTTGTTTTTGTTTTTTTGGGTTTTTTTTGACTAGGCAGTGGGGTTAAGTGACTTGCCCAGGGTCACACAGCTAGTGTTATGTGCCTGAGGTCAGATTTGAACTCAGGTCCACCTGACTCCAGTACTGTTGCTCTATCCACTGTACCACCTAGCTGCCCCAAACCCAGGTCCTTTGACTCCAAATGCCATGCTGTATATTTCCATTATAATACACTAATTCTCTTTGGGTAAGAAGAAAAGCAATCAAGTATAAAAATAGATTTCTTATTCCAACAAACAATTTCGTTAACTATTGAATGTTTTTAATGGATAAATGCCTAATTTGGTTACTGACTGTAACCTTGATTGGGTCACTCTCTCTTGGTATACGTGTGTGTCTATGTGTATGTGTATGTACGCGCACACTCATATACATACACACATATATACATATACATTATATGTGTGTATATATATATGTGTGTATGCATGTGTGTATTTGTGTGTGTATGTGTGTGTGTATTTGTGTATGTGTATATATATATATATATATATATACAGAGAGAGAGAGAATTAGTTAGTTAGATTAGATGAGCCCTGGCATCCTTTCTAGTATTCCTTCTGTGAGACTGCTGGGCCATCTTTGTCAAGTTGAACTCCAGAGTGAAATGAATTTGGTTTTTTATGTTAATGTCACCCATTATATGTTATATGTCACACTTATATTATCCTTCAATCTCGGCTGCTTCCCAAAAGAATAGGTCAAAGTTAATAAACACACTACTAGAATTTCTTTACCAAATAGAGCAAGAAAGTCTAACTCAGTGGACTCTGTCCTATGTTAAGACTGTCATTATTGAGTAATGCTTGTTGGTACTATTTAGTCTTTATTTGTAAGCCAGAGTAGGGATAGCTTTGGGTAAATTGGGCAGAAATTTGACTTGGAGTAAGGCATTGGGTTAAAATAGTGCCTCTGATACTTACTATCAATGTGACCTTAGGCAAATCATTTAGTCAACTTGAAATTGAACAGGCCATAAATGAGGATGTAACTGTATGTGTCTAATATCTACCTACCAGGGCTATTGTAGGAACCAAATGATATAATGTAGATCTTTCACACTGCAAACTTTACACAATACTAAATAATTATAATATAAGCAAAGCAGTTTGCAAACACCAAAGTGCTATATAAATGTTAGCTATAAATTATTTGTACAAAGTATTTAATTATATGTATTATTATTATTATAAATAACAAAATCAGCTATTAAATAAGTGGGTCAAATGGAGAAGAAAATCACAGATTTAGAGGTGGATGATATTTTAATCAGTCAGGCTAATCCCCTTATTTTGCAGATGAATAAACTTGAGGCCCAGAGGTTAAGATGTCATACTCAAGGTCAGCTAACAAGTGAGTATCAGATTGTTTTACACGAACACTGACAAGTCTAGAGTATATTTTTATGGAAGATTAATAATTCACTTTTCTAGGACAGCTTTTAATATGCAGAGAACTTACCTTTCAAGGAAATGAAGTAGTTAGTACAAGTAGTATGATGATGGTAATTTCCATTTTACAGATGAGCAAACTGTTGCCAAGAACAGTGAAGAGTCTCATAGTTGTCAAGGCAGTAAGTGTCAGAGCTGAGCATCATTATTTTGTTTTCCCATTACAAGCATTACAAACTCTTTCCACTGCATAGAAGGGGAAAAAAAGAAGGTAGAAGGAACCTCAGAAAAGCCCCAGAGAGTTGGCAAACTTAGGGAAGAAATGAAAAGAAAAGTTTAAAAAACAAATAAGACAGAACTTAAGGACTACATAAATACTTCTACTGGAAGGATAGCATAAGTATAGAAAAAGTATTAGCCATTCCAGACACTGGAGAAATTTAGTGAAAAAAAAATCTATCTATCTATCTATCTATCTATCTATCTATCTGTCTGTCTGTCTGTCTGTCTGTCTGTCTGTCTGTCTGTCTATCTATCTATCTAATCTATCTATCTATCCATCTATCTATATCTATATCATATATCTATCTATCTATATCTATCTATCCATTTATCTATCTATCTATCCATCTACCTATCTATCTACATACACATTTATATCTATATACAATTTTAATTGTATATGTCATACCTCATTTTAGACTATAAGCTCTATGAATCAAGAAGTGTGTCTAATTTAAACATTATCTTCTTCATGTCAGCAATATTCTGCACTCAACACATCCTTAATCAATACTAGTTTATTTGAACTCGACTCAGTTGTTTACATACATAAATCGAAAAATCTCTCAATTGTCGTATCATTCCAACTGTTAGACATTTTATGTTCCTTGTATATCATCTTCCTTTAAATCCTTTTGTGTTCAGAGTAATTTAAGAGCACTGAGGTTGAACAGGAAATATTAGATAAACTTAGAGGGTCAAGTTTATCAAAATCCTTGGAAATGCTGCCTTTCTGCTATGAATGACAAGAAATGATGGAAGAGAAGAAATCCTTCTATTTCCCATAGGAATTTTCAACTAATATCCATTAAAATTAGTTCAGTTAATTTTTGTACATATTACTCTATGTCCTTTAGCTTGACTACAACAAGTCCATCCACCATGTCCATATATTTAGACAAGCTGTCCTTACTTGGTTAGCTAGCACATATATAACTCTGATTAAATAAATTATCCATCTGGAGCCCTGGAGTTGAGTGAATCTCCCAGGATTTAATTTTAATAAAAGCTGGATATATACTATTTTTAGGGTGCATCTACTTTTCTCCCCCAGCTTGTCAGGCTTAAGTAATTTAGAAGCTAAGATTTTTTTCATTTTTCTAAGGGTAAACTTATCAACCCTTATCAAAATGTGTATCTGTAGTAAAACTGGCTGCTTATTGATAGGCCCATGGATATCCTGGAGAATCAAGATTAAACTTTAGTAGATTTGTCTTGTTGATAATGAGATGTTAAGAAAAGCAGTAAATTGTGGTGAGAAAAGAGCTTTAAGGCATATTTAAGCTCGCAAAAGCCTTTATCAGAATATATATAATTCTGGTGGTAATAAAATGGATGAGATTTCATTGTGAATCTGAGCAGAATGCAGCACCTAATATGTCAGCTTTACATGACAGATTATTAATAAACTGCCACTGTTATCAGTTGATACCAATCTCTGGTGACTGCCTTTTTTAGACTTGAAACTGAAATGTGTTTTTTTAAGTAATCTTCACTTTGTGAACCAGTTTCTTCCTTTCAATACAATTTATTTTCTCTGCTACATGGGAGAGAAATTATTGTGCCATATAATTAATGACCTTCATTTCATTACGTTAATATATTCCTGAAAGCCACCAGGGCGTGAACTGATGTGCAGTTCACATTCTTCACATACACACACCCTCCCTTCTCATGGGATATGAAAGAAAGAGATAAAGATTAGAGCAGCGTCAGGATGAATAAAGCTGATCTGCTTTGAACTCTGGAATCAGGGCCCAAAATATTGAGGTATCCATGGTAGAGTAGACATATCACCGGACTCCAAACAGAAGATGTGAGTTTAAATCCTGGCTCTGAGGTCACATTACACCAAATCAACAAACATTTATGAGCTCCTACTATGTGTTAGGCAGTGTTTTATGCACTATTAATACAAAAAAGGTAAAAAAAAATAACTGCTACTCTCAAGAATCTCATAGTCTAATGAAAGAGACATTATACAAGCAACTATGCACACACAAGATATAATCAAGATAAACTAGAGATAATCCACAGAGTGAAGGTGCTAGCATTAAGGGAAACTGGGAAAAGTTTTCTTGTAGAAGGTGAGATTTTAGTTGAGACTTTAAGGAAGCCAAGTAAGCCAGGAGATGGAGATGAAGAAGAGAATTGCAATCACAGGGAATGAAGGGAAGGGATTCCTTGCGCGCAGATACTGTCCCACTTTGGTATTTGTATCTTTTGTGCCTAGCACATAAAAAGCTCTTTTAATAAATGCCTGTTGATTAGTGTCCAGTCAATTGATTCTGTGCTTTCTGTGATTGATCCCAATAGCAGTGCTGCTGAATTGTGCTCTCTGTTGGTCTTAATATATGAAACAGAAACATATTTGAAGTAGTTTTTTTTCTTAACTTGAAGGAGATAGTACATTTCAAGCAATGGTCTCAAACATAGAGACCACAGCATGACTCCAGGGTCCTGGGAAATGACAAATCAGATGAATCCCATCTCCCTACAATAGTCAAGTTCTGGGTTTGGCACAAGCATAATCTTACCACCCCCTTCACCCATTATGAGCAACACTGCTATTAGGTACTACTATTATCCTGATTTTAAAGATGAGGAAAATGAGGCAAATAGAGATTAACTGACTTGCTCAGGGTCACACAGTTACTAAGTGTCTGGGGCTGGATTTGAACTCAGATCTTCCTGACTCTATTCACTGAGACATGGCATGAAGTTCTCTAGGGCAAAGAAGTAAGAAACATCGCTTTTGTCTTCTTTAAGTTTAAAGTCTAACTGGGGAGATGATATATCTCATACACACATAGATAGATAGATAGATAGATAGATAGATAGATAGATAGATAGATAGATAGATAGATAGATAGATA
>NW_020954548.1:21093107-21127815 GCF_900497805.2 Vombatus ursinus
ATAGATAGATAGATAGATAGATAGATAGATAGATAGATAGATAGATAACACACACTAAATGCCATGAGTGGTATAGGCAGCAAATGCCATGAGAGAAAAGAATTATGATTTTATTAATTTCTGTACCTGTAAGCTTCCAAGGAAATAAAGTTTGATAAATCTGTGCTATAGGCTAATATGTTTTTGCATTTATCTTTAGTATTCATATACATATGTGTGCTAAGTAATATTTGTTACTTAACTTAAGATAACAAGTCAGTGCCATTCTTTCTTCATAAGCTATGGCTAAAATTATCATTGCCTTTTTAATGCAATCTCTACTGTACTCTTCAGAAAGCCATCTATACATTCCCATATGGAAGGATATGGCTTATTCTTTATAGCTCCATTTTGCCTAAAAATAAGACCTGGTGAAGTTGTAAATTTATAATGATTATACATCCATATCCCTTTTCCAGTATCCTTCCAATAATCTACCAGGTTTCCTTATGTCATCTCAGGCTCCTGTTTTGTGAAACTTTGAAATGGCAGCCTCCCCAGGATTACCTCCCTTTGCTTCATGGAATGTCAGCCTGCAAGGGGGCTTTAGAATTATTTCTTCCAGCACCGTCATTTTGCAACTCAGGAAATGGAGGTCCAGAGAAAAAGACAACAATTATCTTCTAGAATGTTATTTTCACATTTCACTCTATCAAAATGTATTTGGTCTATTTCTGGTGGTTTAGTAGTTAATATTTGGCTCTCTCACTACTGCAACCTTGGTTGAATTCCCAGTCAGGAAAAATTGTTTGGGGCAGCTATGTGGTAGAATGGATAGAGTGCTGGGTCTGAAGTCAGGAAGACTCATCTTCCTGAGTTCAGACACTTACTGGCCTGTTTGACCTTGGGCAAGTCACTTAACCCTGTTTGCCTTAGTTCCTCATCTATAAAATGAACCGGAGAAGAAAATGGCAAACCACTCCAGTATCTCTACCAAGAAAATTAGGAGAAATCAAATCAGTTAATAACCTGATTAAAAAAAAAAGTAAATGGGTATTTTATACTACTAGGCAATATTATCCAATTCCCTTCTGCTCATAGGAATTGTATTTTCAGAGAGTCTTTGGTATCACAAAGGATTATGGGTATGTTAACTAAAATGTCCCTTTCTGATTGGCCAGTCCAGGGTTTTCGACCTTCTTCAGGTGATAAGGGGCTTAAGTGGGTCTCACAAGGACAATAACTGTTTTTACCTTTCTTGGCATCCCCAAAGTTTAGCATCGTGTCTGATACCTATTAAGCCCCTAATAAATGCTTGTTGAATGATTGTTCAAAGCTGGTTCTTAACCTTGGATTAAGAATTTAGTATTTTTAAATATTTTGATAACTTTTTAAATATAATTAATTTCCTTTGCAATCTTGTATAGTTTATTTTAAGCATTTATAAACATTATTTTGAGAAGAGGTTCATAATAGGCTTTAACAGTTTGCCAAGGGGTCCAGAACATACACACACACACACACACACACACACACACACAATATTAAGAATCTCTGACCTATATGGACAAAGGAAAGCTATAGGAACATTCATCTCCCTAATTTGTATTACTGGAAATTATATCATATCATATTTTTGAGAGATTTCAATATTCAATCCCTGAAGGTAAAATTTCACAAAAGGGATAAGCCAATCTTCTTTCAACTACCTTGGTTTGTCAATATATTTTTTTTGTCTTTAGGGAAGACATATCACCTATTTGCAGAACTGAATAAATATAAATTTCAAGCTAATATTGATTTATAGTTGTCATTAACCCTCCAAAAAGGTGTAAAAGTGACTATAGAAATGTATTTTCACACTCACCTTCATCTATTTTCATTTATCTTTGTCTAGGGAGAGGATGCTTTTATTGTCTGTCTCCAGAATAATATATCTGTGAATTCAAGGTAATAGCTGTGTTTATCTCACATCAGCCTTTCAAAAAGGTGACAAAGAAGTCTGTAGAGTTTGTTTTAACCAAAAGCTTTCTGGGTGTTCTGTGAATGTTCTTAGGCTTTAGAGAATCTTGTTTAAAGTATAGTTTAGGTGAAGTTGTTTATTAGACTTTGTCATATAAATGCTACTTACCAATCTTGGCTGGAAGCATCTCACCTAAAGATCTTTACCTGAGGAAATAAAACAGCAGAAGAGAATGAAAATCAAAGCAACTCTGAAGTTTCATCTGATACTCATCCAAATGACAAAACTGCCACATGTGAGGAATGGTCCAGGTTGGAGAAGTTGTGCGAAAAGGGGCACACTACTGAACTGTTGCAGCTGTGAATTTAAAAAAAAAAAACAGCTTAGTATTATTCTGGGAAAATAACCCTTTAGTAGATCTGTCCCAAAAAAGAGATATGAGAAAGTACCTCCCTCCTTTATTTTTTTAGTAGAATGGATGTGCACTACATATGTCCCATTGCTGTACTATATCTGCCAGTTTTGCTGAACTGATTTTTTCCTCCATTTTGTTCCATATTATAAGGGATAGGGAGGAGAAATAAAATAGCAATTCTAGATGATAGAAAAGGCAAAAGATATTAAGAAAATGTATTTTAAGAAAGAAAATAATTATAATCACAAAAGAGATTGGAGATATGTATTTGTGTATAATATACATATCTATCTATATGTATATATGTGTGTGTGTGTATATATATAATATACATATATACGTATATATATATATAATATACATATATACGTATATATATTTCCAACCCTCCTTTCTGTATAGCTTATGTAAAACATGCACAGCAAGGTAAGTGACACATGGATACAGTGCAGCACCTAGAGTCAGGAAGACCTGTTGTTTGCCTCAGTTTCTTCATCTGTAAAATGAAGATAATAATAGCATTCACCTGAGTTGTGAGGATCAAATTTGATAATAATTGTAAAGTGTTTAGCATAATGTCAGACACATGGTAAGTGTTATATAAGTGTTAGCTATTAACTGTTATCCACACTTATAACAACAAAAACTATTCACCAATTAATAAATGGTCAAAGATATAAACAGGAAGTTTTCAAAGGAAAAAAATGTAGCAAATAATAGGCATATTAAAAAATGCTTCAGAATCTTCCATAACTCAAAAAAGGCTAATTAAAGCAATTGTAAGGCCCTCTTTCATATCCAGAAGATTGTCAAAGGTGATAAAAAGGAAGATGACAAGTGTTGGAGGTGCAGGGAAAAAATAGACTTATTCTACTTTTGGTGAAACTATGAATTGATCCAGACATTCTGGGAAGCAATTTGGAACTATGCCTCAAAAGTAACTGTGGATATACCCTTTAACTCTACAATACTCTACAATACAATACAGCTAGACCTATACATCAAGGAGATTAAAAAAAGAGGATCCACATTTGATTTTTTTTTAGGTTGTGAAGATCACTCTGTAAATGTTATTAATCTTAACATTGAAAGTATATGCCCCTATACACTTTTCTTTTCATAGGTCTATATAGAAGGATGATTTCAGAAAGGGAGGTCCCACACATGCCAAAATATTCATAGCAGCATTTTTTGTAGTGGAAACTGATAGCAAAGTGGTTATGTATTGATTGGTAAATGGCTAAAGAAATCATCATATGTAAATTGAATGGGATATTATTTTACCATAATAAATCAATGATCAATGTGTTCAAAAATTATAACCTTCCCCCTTTTAAAATGGGGCAGACAGGTATGGAGATAAACTTTATTAATTCTTTTAAAAATTAATTTGTAAAATATTGAGCAGTTAAATAAGTGGGAAGAAAATTCTATTTTCCTTTCAATACTATGATGAACTACTGGAGTAGGGCCATATAGTCTATATTACTACAAATTAAGTTTTTTTTTTAATGTAATATGGATAGCCTTTATTTCCTTTTAATACAGCAAGACAATGAGCATGATACTTTAATAAGCTAATCACCATCAACATTTTAGAATGAAGATGATGACATTCTCTAGGCTTTTGCTGTTCTTTAAAATGACTTTTTCCCAAAGTCTGAATAAAAAACAAAGCAAAATATCAATACAGCTAAATAAAGTACCATTTTTATCCTCTATGACTCTTCACTTCCATACTAGAAGCAGAGCTAGACAGCCCAAGCACATCACTTAGTTAGATAATAGCTAATTGTGTAGAAAGTTTACATGGAGTTGGGTATGTACATTACTCCTTTATTTCATTTGTAGAGAGAACATACATTCAAGGTATACTGGGCCTAGAGTCAGGAAGACTGAGTTCAAATCCAGCCTCAGACATTTACTAGCTGTGTGACCCTGGGCCTCAATTTGCCTCAGTTTGTCCTCTGTAAAATGAACTGAAAAAGGAAATGGTAAACCATTCTAGTATCTTTGCCAAGAAAACCCCAAATGGGGTCACGAATAGTCAGACATAACTGAAACAACTGAATGAAAATGACAACAACAAATAAATTGAAGGAATCAACTTTCTGAAATGATACTCTTAGAGATCAAAAATATTTAATAAGTGGGGTGGGTATGCATACAGTTTGATGTTGTACACTTGTGAAGCACAAGCAGATATGCCTTGTCTTCTACATTTTTAAACAGACAATATTGTCATGACTTCTATTTTTCTGCAGTCATTAGTTATCAGAACTAATAACTAGTATTTATATAGTATATACCCTTACACATTATAAGAGTATCCACAACTAGCAGATATAATTTGAAAATAACAAAACATACACTAGTGTCAATTGTACAATTTAAAAGGGACATTTCACATACCAAACTATAAAATGTACTTGTAAAAATTCTGATTTTAGAATAAATTGCAAAGTCAACAATCATATAAGTTGCTTTTTCTTCCTATGTGTTCAGACAAAAAAAGTCCAAACTATTGTAACCTGTGTTTCTACATAGCCACAGATAAATAAAACATTGATAAATGTAAATGTGTACAATTGAACTATAATAAATACCACCCAAGTTTATTTCTCCAATAGTACCCTCCCAATGCCCAAACAAATGCAATAAATTCTATATTTCCTTGCTTCTTTTCATTTAAATCATTTATTTAATAATTGACCAGATAGCTTTCTTTATTAGAGATTTTGCCTTTGTTGACTGATGGTGCCACCTTAAACCTTAGAGCTGCCTGGGGGTATCATGAACCTAGAAACAACTTCCATTAAAGAGAAAGTTTCCTGCATAGTTTAGAAACACTGTTGTTCTCTCTGCAATTCTTTTATCTCTTTTCTCAGGGTCTATGTGGGGATTCTCATGCATTAGATGCCAGTGGTGCTGAATTCTGATGAGCCAAGCCCCAAGCATTCATTTCATGGGTAATTTCTTTGGGTACCAAACATTTACCAACATTTTCAGGTGCTGGTGTGGATATGATTGCTCATTTTCTCTTGGACAGTGTCAAACACCATTTTTTCCCAAGATATTTAAGCCTCTAAACAATTTACTTGAAATTTACTCCAATATCCTGTCAAGATGATTTTTTTTTCAAGTAGCTACCAGTGTAATCTAAAAAAACAGTTGAGTGTAGTCAGAGAAAAATCTTTCAGAACTAAGCTATTTGTCACTTGGTGGACTAGTAAATAAATACTCAATTCTCAGTAGTGGGTACCTGGGTAAGAGGCTATATCAGTCACTATCCATTAGCCACATATTCATCCATAACATACTTAGTTCTCATTTCAATGGACATTTCCTGCTTTGTGATTTCCAAGAAGACATATTCTTTTTTAGCACATTGATAGCATTTTTTGTATCATAATGTAAATATAATAATTGTTTCTATATTTATTTCTACTTCTGAAAGTTTACCTCTTGAAACACTATACTTGCTAAAGGCAGAAAATAAGATCTAAAGGTGATTTTATTTTTAGGTTGTACAAATCATTCCTTAAATATGTTAACAATCCTTATATTGTAAATGTATGTCCTATCTACTTTCATTGTGATTATTCTAATATAGGAAGTCAATGAAAGAAAGAAAGTTCCCATATAACCCAAAATATTCATAGCAGCACTTTGTGTAGTAGCAAGAAACTGGAAGCATGTGGGTATACGTTGATTGAGGAATGGCTAAATAAATCATGGTATACAAATGAAACGGGATATTATTTTATTATAATAAATTATGAATTTGAAAAATTGGGATAGTTTGCCTCAAGTATAGAAAACAGAAATAGGAAAACAATATATATCCCTGATACCTCAGGTTTATGACCAGACTTGTTATTTCATTGCTATAAGCAATTCCTGGATAAGGAACTTATATCTACTGTTGTAGATTGGCATCTTCTCAGCAATTTATAATCTTGCCTAGGAATTTGAGAGATTAAGTGACTAGCCCAGATCTACTTGGCTAGTGTCTTTCAGAGGTAGACTCAGGTCTCCTCGGCTGCAGTGATAGCTCTCTATTGACTGTACCACACTGCTTCCCAATAATGCCTATCCCGTGCCCAGGCAATGAAAATTAAAATAAAACTAAAAGGTTAAAATAAAAACAAGTAACAATACTGTATATCATCCAAGTAAACTTAATAAGATGAAGATATCTCATGTGGAAGATTGAGATCAGCCTTGTTTTCTTTAGGACAAAGGGCAAAAGTAGGAGCAGTTGATAGGTGTTACCAAATTGCAAAGGAGTAAGAAAAATATTCTAATGAGAACTATGCAAAACTTCGACATGAGGAGTAGTGAATTCTATAGTTTATGCCCTATTAACAAAAAGATCCTAACACCGAGAATGGCAATTGCTTCTCAAGTATGTAGTAAAGGGTTTTTTTTTCTGATATGTTTTGGATCCTAGTAGATTCATAAACTGGAGGTTGTGTATTATTGGAAATACTGTGTTCTGTATTATTTCAGACAAATGAAACTGGGACATAGTTCCTTCATTTATATAGAAATGTGGTGGCCTATGGATGGGGAATATAATATACTCACAGTCAAGGTCACTTTATCAGACAGTTTTGCTAAAGTTTTTTATTTTTATTTTTTTTTACAAAGGAGGTGATTGTGATATGTAAAATAAAATACTCGAATGTTAGAAAAACCTTGAAGTTCTATTTTAATAAAGTATATATGCCCATTGAAAACACAGGACTACAACAGTATATAGTACATATTGTTTTCATACATTTAAAAGAATGAATTCACTTTTGTTGCTCTTTAACATACTGATTTAATCAAAGAAAAGTCAAATAAATATCTGGCAATGCTGCAAGAGATATAACAGTATCCGTATTTTCCTTTATTTTCTGAAATGGAAGAAGACAGTCCATTTAAATTAGCTTTTGAAATCTGACCAAATGCTCCAGATGTTCTAGCGCTACCAGTGGAGTTTCTATGTGATCCATGTCAGAAATGCAGCTGTCAACACTAAAGCACACCTGCCACTAGTTTTCTGTTAGCAAACGACTTTTCCATTGTATTATAAAGTGATCTGCTAGAATTAACTGTTGGCCTTTAAAAAAAAAGTATGTTATAAGGTGAATTTCCTCTATAAAATGCAAAAATCTCTAAAGTCATATGAAGAAGAAAATCCTGAAATTATTTTGTTGCGTGGAAATAAGAAAATTTCACTGACACATTTATTATCAACCTTCCTCCAAAATAGGTGTCTCCTTCTTTCTCCCTCATCCACCCCTCCTACATCCCTTTCTCCCTTCCCTTCTCCCTCTTCTTCTCTCTCTCCTATCCTTCCCCTTTTTCCTTTGCCTCTTCCCTTCCTTCTCCCCTCCCCCCTCTCTTTCCTCCTCACACTTTCTCTCTTTCTTTCTTCTCTTCTCCCTCCCCTCATATATAGATAGATATAGATGTTTATATCTATCTATCTAGAGAGAGAGAGAGACAGAGACAGAAAGAGAGAGAGAGAATATCACTCATTGCTTTAAGGTAAATAAAACAGTCTTATTCCTTCCCATATAGTTTCACTTTGTATCATTTCAAGATTTTTTTTTTATTTCTGAACTCAGAGATGAAGGAAGTATAGATGCTTAGACTAAAAGGAGGTGAGATTTGGCCTGTTGGACAATGCCAATATTAAGTTTCCAAACTCAAAATGTCTGTGAGTAGGTTTTATGAATTTTGAAAGCTGCTGTATGTGTGTACTAGAGTCTTCCTTCTTTGATCTTGTCTGTTAACTACTTATAGAACAAAGTGCAGTATTGGGTCCCTTGGATACTCAGATATTAGGTTACATCAAGTTGCTTTTGTAAAACATGAACTCTACTATCCTAAGTGAATTATTAGGCCTTTATCTTCAGTGCCACATTGCTTGGGGTTGGAAAGTTTTGAGCTCCATTTGTCAGTTATATAAGATTATACAATTAAGGGATTGATGATGCCTTTTTCCCTTGAAGACTCAAGTTTACCAAAGGGAAGTCTGACTTTCATTAGCACATGACTGTTGTTTTCATCCAAAAGCATTGGGGAGTATAAGGAATAATAATTTGTTATTTTCTTCAATACTAATGAACAATTTTGCAAGTCTTACTATGGAAGGTTTATAAGCTTCTACAGTTGAGCTGCTACAAAGAGGAATCCTGCCTAGGACTGAGACAATTTCTTTTCTTTTTCTTTCTATGTTTTTCTTCTTTGACTTCTACTGGTCTCCCAGATGACTTGTATAACAATTCTGGGGTAACTAAAAAAAGATTTCTCAAACTTGTTGTAGTTATAGTCAGATTAAAGCTACTTCTGCTCTCAAAACTGCTGCAAATTGTAAGCAAAAACATCCACTGATATCCTCAGAAGTCCATGAAATGGGAGGATGTGAGATAGGATTATATATTTTAGAATGTTCAAAGCCATCCCAAATTCTCAAAATTAGAGAACTCAGAAACCAGAGTCATCCTGGTCTAATGAAAAGAGTGCAGTATCTGAAATCGGATACCTTGGGTTTGGTTCCTGTCTTGACTAATTCTACCTGTGTGACCTTGGGCAAGTCATTGAATTATCTATTAGAGCTGGAAAAGATCATAGAGATGATTCAGTGTATCACATTTGTTTAACACATAAGGAAGGGGGTAGCAAGATGGTGTAATGCAGGGGTGGGGAACCTGTGGCCTTGAGGCCACATGTGGCCCTTTAGGTCCTCAAATGTGGCCCTTTGACTGAATCCAAAGTTCACAGAACAAATCCTTCTATTAAGAGTTTTGTGTAGGCACAGCTAGGTAGCACAGTGGATAGAGTACCAGCCCTGGAGTCAGGAGGACCTGAGTTCAAATCTGGCCTCAGATCAAACACTTGACACTTACTAGCTGTGTGACCCTGGGCAAGTCACTTAACCTCAATTGCCTAAAAATTTTAAAAAAAGTAAGTTTTATGTCTAGAGTTTATACCTCTGGATCGCTAAGGTCCCTACCTGTTATAAGCATTCAGAAGAATCCAGGAATCAGAGTTTTCTACTACACTATAACATACTTTTGTTAGAGATACACACATACACAGTAGAATATGAAGTAGCATGATATAGTAGATAGACTTCTGGATCTAGGCTTTACCATTTACTTGCCATGTGACCGGGAGCAAGACATTCAAGTTACCTCCTTTGTAAAATAGGAATAATAATTACCTACCTTACAGAGATTCCATGAGGCTCTAATAAGATGATGCAGGTAAAGTGCTTTGTAAATTCTATGACTTACCCTCAAACAAAAAATATATTTGATGCATACATTTAATGTAAATTTTATCATTTCCATGGTGGATAGAGAATTGGTGTCATATTCAGGAAGCTTTGAGTTCAAGTTTGAGCTCTGATTCTTACTGCCTGTGTGATTCCAAGCAAATCACCATAGACTCTCAGTATTCTGGGCAGTTCCCTAGAGACTATAAATTATAAAGAAGGGGCCAATTTGTATTGGTAGAGAGAGTTTCTTCATTTGGGAGTTCCCTTTGCCAATGGAATCTCAGATCTAGTCCCCATGTATATCTTAAAATGAAAACTTTTATAGGTCTTAGTCAACATGCATTTATTAAGCACTTGCTGTGTGTACCATGTACTGTGTTAAGAAAGGAAGGAAGGAAGGAAGGAAGGAAGAAGAAGAAGAAGAAGAGGAGGAGGAGGAGGAGGAGGAGGAGGAGGAAGAAATTTGTTGCCATCAAGAAGCACACATTATAACGTTGCCTGCTCTAATACCTCCTTGTGGTATGGAGGTGACCCTGTGATCTCAGAGGCTATTCAAGTTGAACATAAGCTCCTAGAGATCCTCCCAAGCTGGAAAAGTTTTCCATACAAGTACAGTGACAGATTATGTCTACCTCCCTAGCACCAACCCAAGTAAAGTGAAAGGAGGTATATCGCTGGTGAATTGTTTTGACATCAACTCATAAAAATTATCAACTAAACAAATATAGAAGGGCCTGCTTCAGTGGTAAGAGTAAACACACTAATGAAATCATGAATCCTTGAAGTAATGAAGTGTGTGCATGTGTGTGTGTATGTATATTATATTTATATGTGAAGACTCAAGTTGTGGAACAGTTACTGAACTATATTGATAGAGTGGGTTTCCTTATTAAAAGTCCCTTACATCGTTGAAGTCATCAGTCCAGACTTATGTGTAAACCATTAGACACATGTCCTCATCCTTACCTCTACAAAGGTATATTTGCATGAATGGAAATACACACACTTTTAACAGATCAGGTAGGCAAATGGAAAAGTTGAAGGAGGAGGTTTATATCTTGGAAAAAAATCATTCTTGTTCCACATCACCCTCTCTGCTCCCCCATTTTGGTTAAGGGATCCTATAGCCTTTTCTCAAAGAATTCCAGTATCACCACCATTTTAGGCTTGGACAATGTAGAAAAAAACAACCATAAAACACAATATAAGTGTGATTTATTGTTGTTGTTGTTATTAATTATAAACATTATTATATCATTCCTTTCTGGTTTAATGGTGGTCAGATATAAATGGTTCTTCAAAAAATCACTATTTTACCCTTATTCTTTTATACTGAATGTTCTATAGGTAGGTAGAAAAAATAACTGCATTTTATATTTGGATACAAGTTTTAACATGTAATCTCATCCTCTGTTGATTGAAAGGATTTTGTGTAAAAACTTAAGTACTTTAATAAATCAACAAGTATTTATGAAGCAACTACTATATGTGAGGTACTTTGTTAGGTACTGTCAATACATGTACAAAGAGTGAAACAATACCTCCTAGCAATGAGTGTAAATTCTAATGGGAGAGGAGATATGTACATGTAAGACAGACAGGCAGATAGATAGATAGATAGATAGATAGATAGATAGATAGATAGATAGATAGATAGATAGATAGATAGATAAATAGATAGATAGATAGATTGTTGTATGTGCATACATACAAAGTAGTTAAATATAAGGTAATTTGGGAGGGAGGGCACTCAGGAATGACTTTATGTAAAATGTGCTGCTTGATCTGGGTCTTAAAGGAAGAGAGAGACTCTATGAAAAGGAAGTAAAGAGATAGTGCCTTTCAGTAATGAAGAATGGCTGGTACAGAAGTATGGAAACTGGAGATGACATGTCATCACATGTAAGAGAAACATAGAGAAGACCAGTTTGACTATATTACAGAGTATGGGAGGGGAATTTGTCCAGTGAAAACAGGTGAGGGTCAAGTTATATAGTACTTTACAAAGTTAAAAAAAAAGGAGTTTATATTTTATGCTTGAGTTAGTTGAGTATGACACTGAGGTTATGACCTGGGTGATTAAAAAGATGGTAATACCATTGATGGTGATGGGAAATCTAGTGAGAGGACTAGGTTTTTAGGAGAAAGGTTTCTGAGTTGTATTTTGGACATATTAACTTGGAGATGCTATGGTGCATCATTTTGAAACATCCAAAAAGATAAGAAATCATTAGTAACTTTGGAAAAATCAGTTTCAGTTGAAAGATGAGGTAGGAAACTAGGTGACCAAGGATTTAGATGAACGAGAGAAGAGATAATAGAAGCACTTAAAGTAAACAACTTTTGCAAGGAATTTAGCTTTCAACAAGAGGAAAAATCATGTAATAGTTATTGCTAGGATCAAGGGAAATTTTTTTTGTATTTTTTTTTGTTTTTGTTTTGTTTGTTTTTAGGATGGGGAGACATAGACATGTTTGTACACAGCAAAAAGAAAAAGAAAGATCTAGTAGTATATGAGAGAGAGAAAGAATATGGAATAATATTAGGAGTAATATGCTGAACAAGACAGGAGGACATGGGGTCAAGAGTGCATAGGTATTTTAGTCATGGTAAGGGGCTATCTCTCCATCAAATATAAGAGTGAGGGAGAAGATACTTGTGGTGGTGTCTGAGATGAGGAAAAGGGGAATTGCCATCAAATGGTCTCTTTTGTTTTCAATAAAGAATGAGAGGGGAAAGGAAGGGCTTTCTTGAGGAGGGATTAACTCTTTTTGGAATAGCCACTGTGTTAAGGGGGAGAGTCACTAGATGAAGGTGGTGTAAAGGAACTACTACAGGGAGGGCCCAATTGAGATTTTGTAACAAATTTTACTTGGCCAATTAACAGTTTTATAATATTCTGTTCAGATTTTACAATGCTCTATTCAGGAGCAAATGAATAGGATGGAAATGGATAACGGAAGTAATTCCTGGTTCAGATGTGGGACTACACGTGATAGGAAAAGGGGATAAAATTTGAGAGTGGAGAATAATGTAGAATTGATAAGATAATCGAAATGATCCTTACCTTGTCATGTTTCCACATGCTTGTTATTTCTTATTTTAAATCTCATTTTATGCTTTTTTAAAATTTATTTTGAGTTTGTTTCAGGCTGCTTAAAGATTATGAACATTTGTTATGGTGACATGTTAAAATATTGTTGAGTTTTTATGGGCCAGTGTTACAATTGGTTGATTGTGCATAACCATTTGTTCCACAGCAATGTTCTGTCTTCAGTATGATTCATTAGTTGTGCTGTCCACTATATTTAAGGAGACTATATTTGAAATATAGGGAATTTTTTTCTATCAATTCATGAAAAATAGTGAACTGGTGAAAATTCTAAACCACCAAATTATGTCTTGATAGATATTCAGGAGGTGTTAAGTTTTTGCTGACTTCAGTAATGAGTTATAAAGTTGCTACCATTTCCTTTTGTAATATGCATTGATCCCTGAGTCTAGGCTCCTTAAGAACAGCCTTCCATTAATTTCTAATGGCAATTACCAGTTCATAAATTGACATAATAGTCTCCCCAATTTCCATAAACAAATATAAATGACAACTCATTTGTTTGATGATTTTGGGCAAAATATTGTTGGTCAAGTTCATGTGGATGTCATTCAGGAAGAGTGTTTTGATTCGGTTGTGAGATCATAGCCATTCATGGGCTGTATCCATAGATAAACCACATTTACTTATATTTAACAAATCTAATTGCATTTGCTCATTGTCAGTCTTTATTATTACCCAATGGAATGGGATATATTTGTTCCAAAATATTTCTGAATCTTACTGACCTCGTATCATGTGTTTTGAAAATATCAATCAGTCTTCCTTCCTCTTTTGTGACAAGGCAGTTTTTAACTTTCTTTATCTTGGGGTGATGAGCCCTAGATGTTATTCATTTTAAATGGGTTTTTTGTTAGAATATTTTCCATATCTATTATGATATATTCTACAGTTTCAAAAGTCTATGTTGTCTTGTATTACTTAAGTATTAATTGGTTTACACATATTCTTCCCATTAAGCTTTTAATTTAGAATTCAAGTAAATTCCTTCATCTTTAGTTTGTTTTATTTCTTCCCTGATGTTCTAGGTCTCATTGTGTCTTGCTTGGAGACTAAGATATGTTTTCACTTTTTTTTTGGTTCAATTTGACTTCCCTGCTCCAGCTTAAATACCTTTGGTCTCTGTCTTTCATAAATTAAAATACTGTACTTATCAAGTTCAAATGACATTTTGATATCATTGAAGAAGAATCCCATTAGATGAAGGAAATAATGTTTTTCAATGGAACCATATAACTTGATGTCATCCACATGTGTCATGTAGTTATTAAAATGTTTTGGTTCAATTTTTTTTCCTTTAAATTTGTGATGGCTAGGAAGAACCATAATAGGTTTAAACAGTTTCCCTCATGCTTTATAATGATATTGACAGTATTATGTTAGTGGTATTTTAAAGAATGAACTATTATTGGCCATGTGGATATCAAATACTCGAATGTTTTTTCTATGTTTGGTTCTGTTTTGTATATTTGGAATACAAGAGCAAGCTATATGAATCTGAGTCAAAAGTTTTGGGATAATCAGTAAATGCAGTGAAGATGCTACAGTGTTTTTAGGCAGCTTGATCAACAGTAATCAAATTGATCATAAATTGCTCTTTCCATCTCCTAGCACTTTTTTGACACTCAGTTTTCTCCCAAGTCAAAATATTATTGCTATTATTATTTTTGATATTGTTATTGTTTTTAACAAGCTCAATAATGATTTAAAAAGAACTAGAATTTGTATGTAACCCTCAAATGTATCTTCTATCAAACTTTATTTGTTTCCAATTTCTATTTTTAAAAACACATGTAATTGGCTCATGTCAACATGACTTTAAAAAAAAAGAATTTTTTTAAGCAGAAAAGAAAATGGAAATAAAAAAATCAGATGAATAAAGTATGATTTTTTAAATGTTTTACTGGGATTTGTTTTTAATGATTATAGTGGACTTTCTTTTAAATGTACATTGGAGTTTTGCTTTTTAATGTGATTCATTTTAGAGATGAATCCAACAAAACATTGAGTTTTTGTTGGAATTCACATCCAATGAGATTTAGTTACTGAAATGCCAAGAGGACCTTGCCCTTGCTATAAGGCAGTTTCATGCTCTGAACTCTTTGGTACAGCTTCTAGATGGGATTCCTTTTATAATATGTAATGGTGTTTTAAACATTCATTTTATTATAAATTGGGTTGGGTCAGAAAGTTTCACTACATCCACAAGTCTGTGTCATCAAATTGTGAAAGGAGTAGTCCTTGATTCTGGGCTTTGGCTGTGGCACATGAGATATTTGAAAAAGCAAGTAACTGAAATTGGAAATCAAGTTATAAATAAGAGTATGGAGAAAATGCAGGCTATCCAGCAACTAAATGGACACTACTGTAAATGAATAGGATAAATGAATAGAGGAAGAGAGTATTGTGCAAATTAAGTGAGAGAAACAATGAGCCAAAAGGTTTTATGAAAAAGTGGTCTGAGGGGAAAGCTTAAAGGATATGAATTTGAAAAAAGAATTATTGAAATGAGAATAGAATTACTAAGGGCCAATAAAATTGTGGAAGATATATGGAAGAAGCAACATAAAGAGAACTGATTTTTTTATTTAGTTCTAAGAACTGCACAAAAATGGGGTTGGTTAACAAGTTTCATATGTATTCAGAATCCATCATAACTGCAACCTTAACCTGGACCTGGAATATAAGATACTGAAGTCCTTTTGTGTCCACCTGTTCTTAAATTTGTTTTGAAATGCAAATGAAAGAAAAGATTTGTGTGTTATATGTAGTCTGGCTGGGAAGTGATGTGTGACTGATTTTTTAAAAAATAAATATTACAGATTTTATACAATCCATTCCAGTGAGTTTTTGTATATACCTAAATGAATGTTATCATCTTCAAAATATTGAGAGGATAATCCAGTGCTCAGAAGATTATGGTAACTTTGGTTTTATAATTGCCTTCAGTACCATATAATTATAAGAATCTTAATGATTTTTGGGATCCTTAAAAATCTAGTTTACTGTCCTAATTTTTTTAGATTTGGAAAATGAAATCCATTGAGGTTAGATGATATATCCAAGTTGACACAGCTACTGAGCAACAGAGTCTAGAATAGATTAAATCCAGGAGTGAGGAACCTGCAGCCTCAAGGCCACATGTGGCCCTCTAGATCCTCAAGTATGGCCCTTTGACTGAATCCAAACTTCTCAGAACAAATCCCTTTAATAAAAGGATTTGTTCTGTAAATCTTGAACTCAGTCAAAAGGCCACACCCAAGGACTTAGAAGGCCACATGTGGCCTTGAGGCTGCAGTTTCCCCATCCCTGGACTAGAACCTTGAACTTCTTTCTGAACAATAGTCCAGGGTGTTTCTATTCCCTGTGCTGCTTACAGAATATCTTTTTAGACATTCTCAATGGTGACTAATTTTCATTTGTTTGAGGATGGATTGTACTTTATTGAAGCAACCAAAAGGCACTTCAAGTCAACTCTTGCGAATGAAATATGTAATCAAACTGGGAATACTGTTTCTAGTTAGTTAGTTGGTTTCTAAAGTATGGTATTAATGTGGTAGGGCAGCTAGGTGGCACAGAACACTGACCTGGAGTAAGGAAAATGTGAGTTTAAAACCAGCCTCAGAAACTTGTTAGCTGTATGACCCTGAGCAAGTCACTTAACTCTGTTTGCCTGAGTTTCCTCATCTGTAAAATGAACTGGAAAAGGAACAGCAAACTACTTCAGTATCTGACAAGAAAACACCAAATGGGATCTGAGGAGTCGCCCACAACTGAAATGATTCAACAATAACAGCAATGATGTGGTGTATAGTCTGATTTCTTTTCTCAGCCTATAACTTGACTGGTTCTGAAAGTTGGTTCAGAAGAATAATTCCAAAACCATTCTGCTTAATAGTATCTTTTGAAAGAGGATTATTCTTTGTTGTGTTGGTGGAATTTGGGCGAAGAGGGTGGGGAGAAGGAAATCTCATTTCTCTATATCTTATTAAATGAACTAACATGAAAAATAGAAATAAAATTGGAATTGCTGAAACTTATGGAAAATAGAGGTTTTAATAATGATTGTATGTGACATAATATTTGGATTATATCAGAATATGACAGTGAATTAAATATATAATGAAAATATATTAAGCATTAAATGAATGACAACAATTTTAAACATATTTAAACATTTTCAACTCTGCTTGTTGCTATAGGATGATTCTCAGGCTAGATTGGTAATATACATGTAAAAAGGAAATATAGTATTAAATGAAAATGATTCTATTATTTAAGGCTTTACAATGTTGATACTTCATTATTTAGTTTACTTCCAAGTACGATCTTAGAGTGTGTCATGGAGTTATAGGTAGAATCTCACATACATTTCATAAAATAACAGTTTGGGTCAGATTTTACAAAATTTTGAAGAATTTACTTCTCTGAAATAACAATTATAATTAGACATGACAAAAAAATTGGCCTAAAAGCAAATGTTTACATTTGAAGTGCTAAACAAAAGACTGGTAGGCAGTTCATTGTACTTAAAGAGAGGTTTGGATTTAAATCAGTAAAACTGGGTTTGAATCCCAGCTCTGATACTTATTGGTGTTTTCATGCATTCCTTTTATTTTCAGAATTATTCTCTAAGCCTCAAGTCTCTCATGTTTCAGGTAGCCTGGTACTACCTAATGGTGAAAGGGGTAGTCTTTGGATTTGAGCAAATCACTTAATCTCTTTTTACCTCAATTTCCTTATAGGTAAAATCACTCAATTGGACTAGATATCTCTGAGAAGCACTGTCTAGCTCTAAATCTATCTTCAGCAAATATTTAATAAGTTTAAATGACTTAGATATGTCAGCATATATTGATTTTCATTCCTCAAGAGTAAACTTTTTCCTTTGTAGCAAAGTTATGTTTTTAGCTAAGTGTAATATTACTCTTTAGTTACTGAAGCATTATATCAAACATTGCTACCTCAGTGGTAATAAGTTCAGAGAGGCTGGCAGGCAGGCAAAATGGATAGCAAATCAGCCTTAGAATAAAAAAGACTTGGTTTCTAATCTTATCTATAACATTTTTAAAAACATTTTTAAAAGCTTGTACAGTTTTGTAGTACACAAAACACATTCCTTCCAACAACTCTGTGTGCTTTTAGGGATTACAAATGTTCTTAGTTCAGTCTAATAGATGAGAAAACTGAAACTCCAAGAGTGAAATCAACTTTTCCAAGATATCATGGTTAATAAGAGTTTCAGGTAAGATTTGAACCCAAGGTAGAATCTAACACTCTGACCACTTTGCCTATGGATAGAAAAGAGTTAACTGTATTAATTTACTGGCAGGTGCCAAAGCATATGTAGTTAGGGAAGTGGAGGAGAAAACTGGCTTAATAAACCTTATTTAATATAGTTGTATGTTTTGAATAATATAGCCATAAAAATCATCTGCTTAGTAATAGCCACCTATATAAGGAATGCAAGTTACTGTACATTAAGCTAAATTCTCCCACTGCGTATACCCTTTGTACTTAGTGAACTGAAGTAACAATTTGCTAAATGGTACTCCAGCGGCATAAAAGAATTTAATGCAGTATCCAAAAATGTCTAATTCATTCCCAGGATACCACAGTGAACATCCTGGGATATCTGACTTAGGAAGCTCTCCAGTCCCCAGTGTTTGTGTAAGGGATTAGTTAGAGGTTTGTGTAGCAGCTTTCACTTTTTCAAGAAATGAATGAGATTCCCTCATAGTTTGAAAGGTTTCCTGTGTACCAGCTAGTGTGAAATAACAAGTTTTCAAAGAACTCTGGAACATTATGGGGCATGATTGGAAATCGTTTATTCATTCTGAATATTATTTTCTTCCATCATATGTTTTCGGAGTTACAATTACTAGAATGCTTGAAAAAATAAAATATGGATTTGATGTTATATTCTACTCCTTTTGACACTGTAGGAGACATTTCTTTTTTTCCTCTTTATTAAGAAGATTTGTTTGGAAAGTGAATATAAATCTGTACTCTCATTGACATACATGCATCAATATCAATTTTAAAAAGCATCAATATTTTTATTTCTGTCTGCCTGCATCAATTCATACATCACTATGTATTTAGTTTCTTGGCATCTGCTCATTCTAGAATTTACCATTTTCCACATAGCATCATTGGGTTGTATGCCATATGTCTCCTCTTTATTGGTCCAAGTTTTGATCAATCAAGAGATGGCAGACTGACTCATGCCATTTTAAAGAAGACAGGATTTGATGAGCAGCCAAACCACTAGAACACTTTTTCAAAGAAGAAATGTGTGCCAAGCATGGAAAGGAAGCACAAGCTACTCTGAGAAAAGAAGAAAAAAATCACTTATTTTACTTAATGTTCATCTCAGGGATAGATTTCAGAAAACTTCCTGTCTTCCTAAAGGGAGATACCCCTTCGAGAATTTTAATCCATATTGTGTGTGTGTGTGTGTGTGTGAGAGAGAGACTTGAAATGTTCTTTATAAAAACAGTAAAGGCTTTTATCATCTAAAGTGCACAAGTAGCGATCTAAAAACTGAATGTGGCAGTTTAGTGATTTGAAGCCCCACCAATAAATGTAAAGAACTGCTTTGAAAAAAAAGTCTAATGATATGTTAGCATGTCAGTGTTAGAAGATGCATAAGGTATATCTTTTAACTGCTGAAGGAAAATTCCTCTGAATTCCCCATTCAATAACAAATGCTAGTTAAGTACCTACCATGTACAAATACCGTGCTAGACAATGGGACCATCAACTCAACAACAACAAAAAAATGGTGAAATCCCTGACTTGAAGATTCTTATAATCTATTGAGTGGGCAGTGCAAGATGGACACTGATGAGGAAGATGAGGCTAGGGTGGAAATCAGACAGGATTTTCTAAAGGATGTGGCACCTGAGTTTAGCCTAGAAGAAAGAGGAGCATTCCTAAAGATAGATGGGAAGGGAATGTAATCCAGGTCATAAAGAAATAATTGGTATCTCAAGTCCCAGAAACAGCCAGCAGTCCAATTTGGCTAGAAGACAATGTATAGAGGGCTATATTACTATGAACTACGTCGGCAAAAGTAGTTTGGTGCAGTCCCAGGAACGTGGGCAAGTGAATATTAAGTGCCCACTTAAGGAGATAGCATGGTTTTCTATATATAATAGGAAGTCATTGGAGGTTTTTGAATAGAGAATGATAATGGCTACATTTACGCCTTAGGAAGGTGAATTTGGCAGAAGAAGGTTTGGAGAGGTGAGAAAACCCAGTTAGGAATCTATTACAGTAGTCCAGATGAGAGATGAAAGGTGCCTTGAACTGGTAATAATGTGTGTAGATAGAAGAGAGATACAAAAGATGTTTGATAATTTGCTTCTACTCCATTTTAATAAAGGTAAAATTTAGAAGACTTTATCACATAAAGTAAACAATCCTCAAAATATTTTTTGTCTAATTTCCCATGTTCTTTGGTTAAGCCACAGTATGACTTAATCTAAAATTGAGAATTTCATCTTTAAAAATTCATGATAAGCAGTGATATGGTGATGTTAAGAAGGGAGGAAAAGAGTCAATCTCATTCCCTCACAGCATCTATTCCAAACCTCTTCTCTCCCTAAACTACTGCTACTATCCCTTTTCACCTCCTCAGTATAAGACCTTACATAACACCTCATTGAGAAATTGAGTCCATCCAACATCAGCTTCCTCTTCTCCCTATTTGGATACTTCATATCAACTTATCCTAACTCCCATCCTTCTTTACTTCAATCTTGGAAGGTGTAACCTTCTCCTTGTCAATGCCACCCTTTCTAATTGTGATCTTGATCCCCTCCTTTTTCATTTTCTATAAGAACTTGCCCCTTTTAAAATCACCCCTCTTTCTTTCTCATCTTCAATGTCACCTTAAGGGCTCCTTTCCTGCTGCCTATGGACAGTCCTGAGCCTCCCCATGTTTAAATCTTTATATAATTTTATTGGTTCTTCACATTATTATTCTGTATTCCTCCACACTTTTACTTTCAAACTCCTATGGGGATAAAAACTGTCTAAAATCTTGGCCCCACTTTCCTACCCTATTTAACTATTCAGCCTCTTTTATAAATCTTGCTGCGAACCTCACCAGAAATTACCATCTCCAAAATTACCAATGATTTCTTAATTGTCCAATTCATTGACCTTTTCCTAGCCCTCTCCTAATCCTGATTGATATCTCTGTAACTTTTGAATTTGTTGACTATCCCTCTTTCTATGTATCCCCTCCTCACTATGTTTTCATGATGCTGACCTTTCCAGGTCCTTCTATCAATATTGCTGCTCATTCTCAGTGTCATTTGCTAGATCATCATCCATGACTCTCCCCTATGTGTAGGTATATCAGAGGGTGTTTATTGTCCTTTCATCTTCCTCTTTCGTTCTCTTCTCTCTTCTTTCTCTATCTCTCTCTCTCATCAATTTCCATTGGATCAACTCTTCCTTATACAGCTGACTCTCAATTTTACACAGATCTATCCTGTCCTAGTGTATCTTCTAAACTTCAATTCTGCATTATCAGCTACTTATTATACATCTTCAATTGGATCTCCCATAGAAATCTCAAACTCATGATGCACAAAAATAAAACTCCCCCTGCCCAAGTCTTCCCTTTAAAAACAAAAACAAAACAAAACAATCAAAAACTCCGCCATTTCTGTTAAGGGCACTGATATTTTTCAAGTTACACCCAAGTTTGCAATTTTAGAGTTATCTTTGACTTTTTCTTTTTCCTCAGTCCCCAAATCTAATCAGTTACCTAATTTTGCTGATTATCCATTCCCTTCTGTCAACTTGCAGGGCTATCGTATCATCTTTTATCCAGACTATTTCAATAACCCCCTGATTGGTGTCCCTGATGCCAGTCTCTCCCACCTCTGCTTCATCCTTCAAACATCTGCCAAATTGACATTTCTTTTTTTTTTTAAGGGACTCACCCTCTACTATCAACTGGAACCATTTTCTTTTCAACTTCAAAAACCAATGTTTCCCTACTGAAGAAACTTTAGTGACTCCTTATGGACTGTTTGATTAAAATCCAAATGGAGTTTTTAATCTTAAGACCATCTCATTTGAGTCCAGCTTATGTTTTAGGATTTATTTGTTATTTTTCTCCTTCTTTGACTTTTTTCTACCCAAGGATGTCTGTTTTCTGTTCTGTATGTATAACATTCCATCTCTTGTCTCTGTGCCTATAAACAGATTGTCATTCATGACTGGAATCCGTATCTCTACTTATAAAATTCCTAGTGTTCCTATAATGTTTCAGCTTAAGTGCTTCTTCCTACTTAAGACCTATTCTGATTTCATCATTGGCAAGCACCTCCCTCCCATATCCTCCCATAATTGCTTCATATATTTTAGATTTACTATTCATATATATATACATATATATGTAAGAATATATGTCTGTGTCTGTGTCTCTCTGTGTGTGTGTGTGTGTGTGTGTGTGTGTGTGTGTATATGTTATTCTGATGCCCACTCTTAACAATTGAATATAGAATTCAGACTCCTTGTGGTCAGGGACTATTTCATTTTGGTCTTTGTATCTTTAGTGCCTAGCATGATGTCTGGTACATATATTTAATAAATACTTATTGAATGAATAAAGGGTACAAATCTTCATGTGGATTTTTTTTAATCCTAGTCATTTATGAACAAATAGAAAATGATATGTGTCTAGCAGGAATTCAATAATTCTACTTTTCTCCTCTAACCCGTCAGTTCCGTAGCTACCTCCAGAGAGGAAGGGACATGCCAAACTTTTCTCTTGCTACAAGAAAGTTTTAATTGAAAGCAAGAGTGCCAGGCTGAATGTGGCTTCAACAGATTCGCAGTTAAATTAGAAGGGGCTTTTCGTTTAAGTCCCAATGTTGATATGTCACTGTGCTCTGTCACTTTGAAAAGCGATAGTGCTCTGTTATCAGCGCTGAGCCTTGGCAGCCTCCTGATGTCGAGGTAGACTAAAATAGAATGCCGGAATGATGAAGGCGCAGCTTACATTCAAAATCCTTCTGGCTGCTGGACAAGGAAGAAAGTGCTGACATGTTGTTCTGTTCAGACTGGTGGGTTTGATCATCTTGCCCTGGAACTCTTTGGTGTTTTGTTTTGTTTTGTTTTGTTTTGTTTTGTTTTGTTTTTCAAGCACATACACAAAATAAGATAATGCCAAATTTTGATTTTCAACATGATAAAGCATATCAGAGGGGTGCATGGGTTTAAGGAAACCAAAGACTCACTTAAATGGATTATTTCATTTACTTGATTTTTTTTTTAATTCAATTCCTTTCAGACAAGGAAATGTTGGATGAAGTTGCTCCTACAGGTTATTATGAAATGTTGAATCTTCCACTGAGGGTATAAAGTGATATCATGAAGTGGGTGGGGAGCCACATAAGATAATGAATAGTGCCCTAACTAGCAATTTTGACAGTCTAGGCAAGCAGGATTAGGCAAGGTCTCATACCAACATAAGAAAAATAGAGATGTGTGTTTTTGTTGGGAAACACCAAGACACAAGGCATCATGGAAGAAGAGGGCTTGAAGTATGCCCAGGAAGACAAGATGCCACAGGCCATTCATAGTGTCTTAGTTTAATTATTCTTGGTAATTAAGCCCTAAGTTCAGTTATTTTTACCTTGCTGAAAGAATATAAGTACCAAATATGGGTGCCCTCAAGAAAACTCCGCCCTAAATATGGTACTTTTTGAAAAATGTATGTTTGTGTTTGCATACTCGACATCTACAGGAAAAGGATTTAAGTGAAACAGTACTTGTTCAAGTGGTATATTCTTTCCCAATCAGCTAAATGACTAAGAAGGGCAGTATGGGTATTCACATCAATATACTAGCCCATTACCTTCCTTTTGGGAGAGAGATGTGTTTTTTTTCAGATCATTTGGGTAAATAAAAAATGATACATAGGCATTGACGGGAGAATATTCAAATGAAGAAACCAATGACTAAAGAAGGAAAAAAAAAACTATTTTGACCATATGCTTATTTCCATCACTTTTACCCCTGAACTTTGACAATGAGATTGTTCTTGAGTTGAATTTTTGCATCGTAATGTACATTGAAGTTTCATGTGTCAGTACTCTGGCTGGAGAATACTTTCAGGCTTTCTTAATGGGGGATCACTTTGCTACCCAGCATGTTTCTGAACATTAAGCTATAATAGAGGTAGTAAGCATATAGTTAAAGAGAGCATAACAGTATATATTTGTGGGGGTTGAAGGGGAAATACATGTTTGCCACATTTGTTGCTTATTAAAAATAAATCTATTTCAAATGCATTTGTATTGAGGTTTAGTAGCCCCCCTCCTGGGATGATACATCAGGCACACAGCAGTGGCAACTGAGCTTTAATCACCAAATATTAGTTGTTTTATACTAATTTGAAATAATGAAATAAAATTCTAACAGAAAAGAGTAGATTCACAGAAACTTGTTATGTTGTAGCTTGTGATCCCTATCCACTGCAGTATGTGCTGCTAGAGAACAATGGATAAAACTGAACATTGTTGCCCTTTTATAAAGCTCTTGCTTTACTCTAACCTACAACTTTGGAAATATTCAGCTTCTACTTCAAAGCCAAACAAGTCGAATTCCTGCACATTTCTCTGATTAACACACAATTTAAAATATTTGAAACCAGCCGCAAAAGTACAAAACTCAGACCTTGCAAGTCAACATTTTGGCCAGGTTCCCACCCTTGTGTGATTCCTATTTACTAGCAGTATTGAGAGTACATATTAACTTTCTTTATAAAATGGAAGACTCCAACAGAGATTTGGGTGGATGGGGAGGGAAAAGCCATAAGGGACAGAGAGAAGAAAAAGACGTCGTGGTCAATGTCCTGAATGACAAATATTTCCTATGAAATGGGGAAAGTATCATTTAGCATTGAAGCTAAGAATTCTAGTTTAGTTACATGCTAGTTTGTAAAGCTTTTGCCTTAAATGTCACCTAGGAATAAAATCTCAAGTGTAGTTTTGGGCTGGGCCAATTACTAACTGTTTCTAACTGGTGAGATACAAATGAACATTCATGTTGAATGAAAAACTGGAAGATTTTGTTTAACCTGTTATCGTTTCAATTAATAAATATTGCTGCTTGATTTCTCCTAGAAGTGCACCTTCCATTTAGGTTCTGTATGTTCTAGGGATTGCTGGTACTACATATATATATATATACATACATATATATATATACACACATATATATACACACACACACACATATATATATACATATATATACACATATATATGTACATATATATATATATTTCAAATCTGAGGTTGGATATTCTAAAACATATCAATTTGCTATTGCCATTAATTGAAGGTACCCCTTTTTGTTTAATAAAGGTCATGGTATCATTTTTACTAACACCTATGGCCTAAACTTCAATGTTATTCTAAGGAATTTAAAAATATCACAAAACTGAAGTAATTTTCTTTTGGTTTTTTTGTTTTGTTTTTTTTTGTAATGAGTTGTAGCTTAGTAATGCACGGTTCTCATTACTGTGTAAAACTATTACCGAGGGCAACAAAGTATGTAAAAAGAGTTAAGCTTACAGGAAAATTTATTATATTTTTTTATTTTTACATCCTACAATGGCTAACATTATGTGCATGGTTTTTAGACATTGAGTTTAATTTGTAAATTATTATTTCTATCTCCATTTACTTAGCTAACTTTCTGCAAATGAATTTATTACAATAAGAAAGTATGATGAAATAAGAAATTTTAAAAGATTGCTATTTAACATGACTTACATTTTAATCCATGACAAATTTATCAAAGATACAACTGAGATGGAATAGCAATTGACTAGCTTGCTGCATACAATAAACTTGAAAACAAAAAGCCTTATTTTGAACCTATTTCTGCAAATGCCCTCCATCTAAACTCCGACCCAAATATTATGAACCCAAACTCAGTGCCACCAAGGTATTCTCACTGAATACAGACCTGATAATTAATGTATTTAGATTGTTGATAAATGCCAGAAACCAGATAGTGCAACTAATATTATAGCAAGTTTGTAAGTGCATAGTTGAAGAAAGGAAATTGAATTAGGCTTGACCATTATACCAGATTAATCTTAACTAGAAATATGATATATAACTATATTATCATAAATGCTATATTTATACTACTATATATTATATATATACATATATAAATATGTGTGTATATATTTCCATATCTATCTATCTATCTATCTATCTATCTGTCTGTCTGTCTGTCTGTCTGTCTGTCTGTCTATCTATCTATCTATTGCAGCTAGGTGATGCAGTGGATAGTGAGCTAGATCTGAAGTCAGGAAAACCTGAGCTCAAATCCAGCTTCAGACACTTACTAGCCATGTGACCTTAGGCAAATCACTTAATTTCCTCCTGCTTCAATTCCCTCTTTTGTAAAATGGGGATAATGGCACCTGAACTGCAAGGTTGTTATGAGGATCAAAGGAAATAAAATTTGTGAAGTGTTGTGCAAAACTTAAAGTGCTATAAAAATGCTAGCTATCATCATCATCGTCATATTCCACATATCATTTTATTCATTCAAAGAATAATCTCCTTAAATATTCAAATGAGTCAAAGGACAAGTTTAGAGAGCAAAATCTATAGAAAGGCTGCAATATGAAAATGCACACCAGAAAGAGCCATGGCAGAATAAAATGAAAGTCAATCAAGGCATTCCAAAAAGTATAGAAAAATAAAATATAGGAAAAAAAAAGAAAGAGAACTAGAATTAGCATAAGGTGAATAAAGTAAGTTTGCTAGTATGGATTTTAGAAAGAAATTCAAGGATTAATAAGCTATAGGTCAGCCGTATAGTTTTGCCACTGTGTGACGTGCATGCATGAATGCCAAACCAAATATTTTACCTGCTTCTTATGAATCCTTCAGGACCCCATCATGCATCCATCCAAACTACTTTTCTTCAAATCACTGTATCTCTTTTCATGCTAGAAGTTCACTCTTATCCTCAAGTTCATTCCCTGGAAATACACTCCACTCCCACCACCTCTCCCATGGGTTGCATGATTGGATGGCTCCTCCAAGACCCTCCATTTAAGAAGGGAGCTCAGGCCAACCGTATCTTATTCCTCTCCAGGCCATACTCAGGACTTTTTCTGCAATACCTTCTTCCAATTCATTGTAATTGCTGTCTTCTCCCATTAGAATATCAACTTCTTTAGGGCAGCAGGTCTTTCTTTCCACTTGTATTTCTATCCCCAGTACTTAGCACGGTTCCTGCTCCACAGTGAGTTCTCAATAAATGTCTACTGACTATTGACTGTCTGCCTCGTTCACAGGTTGTGCAAGCCACTAGTGAATTATATAGTAGGTTACTAGAATCCAAAATAAAGTATAGAATCTTCTTAAACTTGAAACATTAAATGAGATAATATTTTAAAGCACTTAACATGGTGCCTGACACATAGTAGTTACAATATAAATGCTTATTTCTGGGTTGTGGGGGTGGGGAGGGAGGAAGGGAGATAATTTGGAACTCAGTTTTAAAAATGAATGTTAAAAATTGTTTTTACATAAAACTAGGGAAAAATAAAATACTAAATATTTTTTTAAAAAGAAAAAAAATGCTTCTTTCCCCACCTTTAAACTTGAGAAAACCCAAGAACACTAAAATCCCCAAGAAAATGAACATTTCAATAGTTTTATTAATATGTAATTATTCATTTGCATATTTTAACATATTTATTGAATTCATACATGTTAATTGTTATGTAATTATATGACTTAATTTATATGTGTTTATATCTAGCTATACACATTTGCAGTGAGCTACAGGCTTGTAATCCTTTCCCCTACGATTACTTCAAGGGGGTTTATCTGTCCTTCCATATATTAGGAGCAAGGCAGGAATGAAAGGTTCATTTGAGATGAATCACCAATCAACCATCTGTTACAGGTTTCACACTCTACATCCCTGAAAAAGATATGAACCATGTAATCTACTGTTGTCTCCCTTCCCAGCTCCCTAGGGCACAGCAGTATAGCCTCAGAGCTATAGGGAGTTATAAAACCTCCCTTTGCCCCTCTCTTCATTCTCTAACGCACTTAGTCTGGGTTGTCCCAAGAGCATTTAGTACAGCTGTGCTTCCAGGTGTGTGAAGACTTAGCAAATCTTTCCAGTGCACTAAAATTCAGGAAGCAGGGGAAAAAAAAAGGCATATCTGCATTCACAGGTGGGGAGAGAAGGAAGAGTCTGGGTTCGTGGTCTTCAAGTGACTGTCATTTTGTTTCTTCTAGCTCTTTCTTGTCCCAACATTTTTTATTTGTTTCTATTTTTTTATGCCTCCCTCAAATCCCAGGGTTACTGGATAATTTGGAGTAAAGTGGCTCAGTGAAATGTTATCTTTAGCCTTTACGTATCGGCTATTGGGATGTATATAGTTTAAATAAACAGATTATCTTAAATACAAATATGTACAATCCTTTTTCTACATTTGATTTTACATTTATGTCTCACAAATTGTTTTAATTACAAAAATAAAGAATTATTTTTTCTACTAGTACAGTACCTGACACATTATAGATACTTAATAAATATTTGTTAATTGATGGATTGCATTCATAGCCTATATCATCCTCTCCCCTCAACTTTTGGGTTATTATATCCTACTTTTGTTAATTCATTAATTAATTAAATATATATTGAATATAATGTTGAACAGAGGTATCAAACATGCTGGTGGCAGTAGCAGGCAATATTACTAAATATAGCCAGAACCAGATTAAAATATAATTGGAAAATAATTAATGAATTAAATAAAATACAATAAAACATGGATAATATTGCATTTTAAAACAAAATTAATATGCAACCCCATGAGATACCTATGAGATAATTATGTATAGATTTATTAATTTATTTTTATTTGAGTTTGATACCCTTGATGTAGAGTCAAGAACTGTCTCGGGCATAAAATATAACTGAGAGTGTACTGTTTATTTTACAAAACACAAATCCAAATAACACAGTAATGTATTGGATATTATGCATGGAAAATGATGAGTACCTCACAAAATTCCATAGTGCATTGAAAGTTTAGAGGAAGAGTTCTTCTATCTGGGGGATGAAGGAAGACTCCATGATGAGGTGGCAGATGAGTAATGGTTAGAATAATATGTTAGGATTTGCACATGATTTATTGAAAGTAAAGTTAGACCAATTAGGTAGAGAGTATATAGTATATAGTATATAGTAAATAGTAGTATAGAGAAGAAGATTCTATTATGGGTGACAGACAATGGTTATGCCATTAAGGGAATCAAGAAAGAAGAAAAGATTTTGTGCAGAAAATGTATTCAATTTTTATTATTAACCTGTTTTCTTTTGCATATGTTCTATGCATTCAGCCAGATTTCAGGTTTGTTAGGGATAGAAATCATTTCTCTCAGCTCTTTGCTCTCCTACAGTATCAATTAGGATGTTTTTTTATAACTTTGATGTTTCTGTAATGTTGCTGATATGAATATTCCCTCCCCTAGTATTGATCTTCGTCTTATCCTTTGTGATTCTTTTTACATAAATCTTAAAAATGAGTGGTTTGGACTAGACTATTTCGTTCATTTTAGCTCTAAGTCTGCAATCCTATAATTCTAAATCTTCCATAGGATGTTCAATCAACATGCTGTTGACATTCCTTTATGCCTCTAATATGATCAGATGTCTTTGCAGCACTCAGTTATAGGTACATGATCTTTCCCTCTTGCTAAAAATCAACCTACTTCCTTTTTGGATCATACAAGTCTCAGTTCATATTTTTGTGCCAATTGTTGTGCCCAAGTCATCATGTAAAACATAGGTCAGCCTTCTAATTTCCTCCATATTGAGATGAATGAAAAATCAAAGAGACAAAGTTTCTGGATAATTAACAATTTATTAATTAGGCTAGATGATAGTAAATTAATGGTCATTGTTTTCAATAACCAGAAACAAAATCATGGAAACATTCAATGTTTTTAAAGACCGTTGGAAAAAAAGACTGCCTCTGACAGATGAAAATCAACCTTGACTACTGAACAATGAGGAGGTGGATTTTTAAATGAGGAGGTGGGCTGAAAGTCTTCAGTTCCTCCTGCTGAGAATATGGCTTGATCATGAGACTCAACCACATCCAGCAATCTGGACAAAGGAATCCATCTCCACCCAGATGGTTGGTTTTACTCTGGTTGGTATTCTGTTTAGTAAGTTGGATTACTCTAAACGCTAATGGGATGCATGGGAATAGACTTAATGCTTTGGGACTGAAATTCACCTAGATTATATTCAGTGTAATCTCTAGACAAAAGTAAGGTCTCCTAGTTGGGTGGGGTGCTGTCTAAGATTACAGAGTATGTTCCTAAAAGATTTGGGGGCAATCTCATCTATCAGCAATATCCTTCAGAGACTGACTGACCTACAGGGACTGGTCCCTGAATGAGGAAATAGAGAAAAGAAAAACCTGGATCTCAATTAAAAATTGGTTATTAATATAATAGAAAAAGTCCTTCTGTCAATATAGATCTCTGTTATTATTTATATTAGGTGATATTTCAATTCTTCAAAGATTATGATACTCTTATTATTCAGAGTCATACACTAATTGGTGCTAAAAAAAACAAGTATCTTTCCTATTTTGTTTTGTTTTGTTTGGCAGCTTAGGGTTGTTGAAAAGGATTTATAATTTACTAAAAAATAATGTAGATCCTTCTGTTCCTACCCAGTTCTAGATCTCCTGCATATTATTAAATTACAGGATCTGTCTAAAACATATAGACTGATGGACCCAGATCAGTAAACTGTCTGTTCAATTGCAAATTGAGTTTGCATCCAACTTGCTTTTTTCCTGTGTATTTTATTAGGCTGAACTCTTGAATGGTTGTGGATATCATTTAGGAATCTTCATAGTATTAGGGGGTGATGTTATTTAAATGATGTCAACAAACAAAAGCATCTGGAAGACAATATCATCTGTTCTGATTGTACTGGACATCTTTACAAATATCAGGCTTTCATCAAACATTTAAGTTGAAATACCCACAATAATATTTAAATTAATTTAAAATAAAACAGTTCCCCTTATGTGTAAATATGTTGTTTACACTGTTAAAAAACATGAATCTATCATATACTGAGCTATTATGTTATCATCATTGGGATGGTGATAGGAACTTGACCTATGATTTTTATAATATGGGAAGCTTGCCCTTCCTGTAGGTAGGCATTATATTCATAACTTATAGGCTTAGAGAATTGCCTAGAACACTGAGAGAAGCTAAATTACTTGCTTAGGTTCAAAAACTATCAGCGGTGGGATTAGAAACAATCTTTTCTGATTCTGAGGCTATCTTTCTAACCCCCATCCTAAGCTACCTTTTGTTAACTACTGTGAATAGCAACAAAATGTGCTTAAATGTATGTATATCTGTATCTGTATATACACAGACATGTACACATAAATTGGGTATTACACACAGATACAAATACACATCCCTATATACAATCTATCACAATACATTCTTTTCATTAACTTGTGCAGCCACACAATACCAAAATCAAGGGCATTACTTATTTAAATGGCTTTAATCAGAAGCTGTATTTATTAGGAATTGACTGGTTGATTTTTCATGCACATATTCTTCTTTTTAAGATATCTACCAATTCTTTTTTGGGTCACTTAACTCTAAAGAAACTCCAAGGATCTGAAGCTATATATCTCCATTTTGTCACTAGTTTTGGCTAGAGTATTCATTTTTCCTCTGTAACGTTCCCTATTCCTTTGTTAATTCAAGAAGATACTAATGTGATTAAAAATTTATGGCCAGAATGGACCGGAGAGGGCATCTAATACAAGAGACCTAATTTTACAGATGAAAAAACTAAGGCTGAGAGAGGTGCCATGAGTTGCCCAAGGCCAGAAGATTTGAAGTTGGATCCTCTAACTCTAAATACAACATTCCTTCCTGAAATACTTGAATACATTAGTTTAACAATTAAAATATTTTCCTTCCCCCCTTTTAATTTATTGCCTTAGAGAAGTAATCTTTCATAAAGAAATGCCAGATTTATGGTAAATAAAATACAATTTTAAATATTTCACTTTTTTTTTCAGAAAAGTAGTTACTTTTTTTAGGAAGTGCTTTTCTTTTCTTTTCTTTTCTTTTTTTTTGGAGGGCGTACTTTTCTTTAAAAATCAATCTAAATTTGTCCCTGCATGTTCAGGGCATGTTCTGGCTTATGCCTTCATTTGGGAACCACAGTCATTTTTTGAGTAATCTCCTTAAATATGTTTGGGGTAAGGGAGAGGGTAGTCAAGACTAAGCCTGAAAGGATTTTTTTTTTCCTAATGGTGCTCACATGGTCTCTTTAATTAATTGGTGTCATTTGCAAATGAAGTAACAGTTGGCATCCAACATTTGTGCCAACTGATGACAGTGGGCTGATGCTTTACTAAGTACTCATGACTGAATGTTGTCTAGACAGAATGGGGACCTTTTAAAATTCATTCAGTTAACTAATCCCAAATCCTGCAATGGTTCCTGCCACAATATAAGGACACGATATGTACAAGGCTTCAAAAGACTCTGAGCACAGTATTAACTAGATAGAGCAAAACTTTAAAAATTGGAATAGTTGGATAAACTTATATAGATTAAACATGGCATAAGATAATGATCCACTCTTTTTTCTAAGTTTAGCAAGATTATTTAAGAAGATGAAACCAGAGTCTTGAATGATTCTATGCTGTTAATATCATGAATATAATTTTATCCACCTGAAGAAGTCCCAGGTGAAAGAACTTCTTCCACCAATGCAAATGGTGAACTGACTTTGTATCTTAGTCCAAGGGAGTGGCCTGATGTGCACAGAAGTTAAGTAATTTGCCTAGAATCACAAAACTAGTAATGTCAGTGGACAGATTTGAACCCAGGTGTTCCTGAATTCAAGTCCTATAATCTTATGTCAGGGAGCTATTAATCCAATAATTTTTGTCGTGCATGATTTTGATATATGAAACACTCTTTAAAAATACTATCTAGTTCATTTTCCCCTTTAATGTGTTGGAATATGACTAAAGAGAATAAAGCAGAGTTATTTTTGATACCTTTTACTCCTAATACATTTTCTCCTAATACATAAAATGTATCCATGACCTGGTTCTTGAATGACAGTTTACTCAGGGAAGAAAGAATTTTATGAGAATTTTTTAATGAAGCAACTGAATAATCCTGAATTCTACAGGCATTTATGACATTATAAATCACAACCACTTTCTAAATATTACATGATCAGGAATCATATAGAACTGATCATAATTATTATCCTCAGTAATATTGAGTAATTATCCATTTAAGCCCATGTGAAAGTGCTGTGTGGAAAGATTGCAGAATGTTCTTAGTAGTTCATTAAATCTCTTTTTAGAAATAGGATTCAAACATTAGTCCTTTTCAAAGAGAGAAAAAAGATGCCAACACATCTTCATTAATTGATCATGACGTTAAAGTCTTGTCCAATTATATGCCAACTTTTGTTACACAATTCTGAGACACATCTATCAGTTTTTCAAGGATGAATTAGCTAATAGTGAAGCATTCATAGGAAATTATTTTTTTAAAAAAAATCTTAGTTTTGAGTAGCTAACATGCATTAATGGAGGAAGTTTCCACATTGGGAAGTCTCAGGACAAATTAAATACTAGTTCCAGAACCTCCTCCAAATAAGTAATGTGTTTACATTTTCTAAGAAATGTTATATATCATAAATTATATTTCAAAAATAATATCAGGTGGCTGGCCCTTCTACAAGTGCTTAATGCCGTGGGTGCCAATAAACTTCTTTTGTCTTATTCCCTGAGTTTGCCTTTAATTGACTAGGGTAAAGCCTGACCCAGGATTTCCTTTTAACAGTTTTGGCGAACACAAATTGATCCTTCTCTTCCATGGCTCTTAGTAGGTAAACCCACCATCTAACACCACAGCCAGCACTTAGACTTTTGTCCAATCATGGGTTGGAGTAGACTGTGTCAGCAGTTAGTCTGTGATGAAGTGAATGGGGAATTAAACTCCTAGTTTGTTTGTTTGTTTGTTTTTTAATTACTCATGTCATCCTCAGAGTTAGGTCTAAGAATGACAAACAGAATTAGGTTGTGTGCATGCTTTATTTCTCTCAAGCATTCAGAGCTGCAGGTGGAACTGAACTCCAGTTGGGATAAGGCTGCACAGATTATAAAGACAGAAATCTCAAAGGGAATGGCCATGTAGTGGCCCAATCAGGTACTCCCACCATTCCTGGGGTTTGTTTCACAGGAGTCATGATATGCCCCAGGGTATACAGAAAAAGAAGAAGGTCAGAATGTAAAGTCCCCAGAGTTCTATTGTGGTAGGTGAGGTCAGGGAATGCTCCTTGCAGCCATAGATTTCTGGTTTGTCCTTAAAGCACTGTTAGGGAAAACAAGGTTTAAAGGGGTAGAGCCTAACTCTTCCTCAGAGAATGGGGAGTTCTAGTAGCCTTTCTTTGTTTGACCAGGGGTCTGCCCTCTTTTCACACTAACATGATTACCACAATCATTACACATATTCAAATGAAGGTGGTTATTTTAGGAGAGATGTTGTGGGCAAAATTTACATCCTGAAATATGGAAATATGTATTGTTGAATAAGCTTCATATTTCTTTTGAGAAACAGTTAATAGGTCTGGGGTTCATTGTTTACTTTGATAGCTTTTCTTTAAAAATGAAAGTAATTGGGGCAGCAAGGTGGCACAGTGGATAGAGCACCAGCCCTGAAGTTGGGAGGACCTGAGTTCAAATCTGGCCTCAGACCAAATATTTGATACTTCCTAGCTGTGTGACCCTGGGCAAGTCACCAATCCCCAATTACCTAAAAGAAATGAAACTAATTCATAGTG
>NW_020954548.1:21127915-21154785 GCF_900497805.2 Vombatus ursinus
ATCTATCTATATATATATATATATATATATATATATCTTTTTCCTATTTCACTAAGGGGGAGTGGGAACAAGTTGTACATTTGTCTTCCCCCCTGGAGGGGAAAATGTTCCTTTCTGAAGAAGTTGACATATTTGACTTCTGAGTCAGAGCCTTTGAATTGTGAGCTCAGTAAAATGTGGCAGCAAGACGTGATCCAGGGCATGGTAGCTGCTCACTCTACTTACTTGTCTCCCCAAATCTAAAGAGCCCTGAGTCTCAAAATACTTTATTGACAAGTTCTTCACTAGCCAATGATTTGGATTCATTTATATATTTTTTTCTTCCAATAGATTTATACTACGTGATTCTGGGCAAGAAATTAACCAGGGATGATGTACCAACCACAAGGGCTCACACTTCTAGATGTTTCCTCAAGAAATACGATATCCACTGTCTTTTGCTTTCACAGATACTTACACTGCTGGATCTATTATTTTTTAATGGTGATATTCAAAGTCTGGCAGGGGTTGCTTGGCAACACAATCAGTAACATTATCCCATGCACTTAGAGCCGCTGAACATATTCTACCTGGTTTTTTTTTTGTTGTTGTTGTTGTTGTTGTTGTTGTTTGTTTTGTTTTGTTTTTCTCCCTTTCTGTCTGGGTAAATGTTTTGTAGTGGGGGATTCTTAGTCACATGTAAATTTTACTCTGGTTAAATGGAAGATATTTCTAATCTACTCCAGTTAACTTTGTAATGATTTGTTTTCAAACGCCTTTACAACCACAATCCTACCTTCAGGAATCTTTTCAAAGAACTGTATGAACACCTAAATAAGTGTACTAAAAGATATGTACATTTATACCCACTTCCACCTCCATCTATCTTATCTTATCTTATCTTATCTATCTATCTATCTATCTATCTATCTATCTATCTATTTATCTATTTGTGGAAACATTATCGTTAAAGAACATATTTTGGCTAATCTTGACACAAATGACTCAGAAATTTCTGCCTAATGGAGTTTCTTGTTAAAAATAAAAGGATCAACATTTATGATAATTGCAAAAAAGTAAAAAGCAAAAAAGTGCATATGTATTAGATTTGAGAGGGAGAATGAATGTCAATCTGACCCACCAGCCCAATCATTGGGATCTATTTAAACTTCCTCAGCTCTTTAGCATTCTTAGTTTCCTGAGAAGAAAATAGTAAGAGTAAATGAAAGGAGGGTAATTGGACTGAGTGATGCTAAGAAGGAAAGAAAAATTGAAATAGAGTAAGAGAGTATGAGAGAGGATGAACAGCAGAAAGATGGAGATAATCTACAATCTTTCTACATTGTAAGGCAACGACAGGTTAGAATCCAAATGTAGACTTGGGGAGGTCACATGTCTGAGAATTAATAGATACTAAGGCCAGAAGGGAGTCCATGTCATATATTATGGTAGAAAGAACAATGATTTTTAAGCCAGAAGATCTATGCTGGAAATTCAATTCTGCTGCTTAATACCTATGTAACTTTTGATATTTATTTGATTTTACTGCACCTCACTTCTCTATCAAATGACTGTTTAGATTTAGATAATCTCTCACTTCCTTTCCAGCTCTAAAATGCTCTGATCTCAAGAGAGACAATCTTCCTGTTCTCTCATGCCATGTAAAGAAGTTTCCTACACCATTAATTTGTTGAGATCACTAAGAATCTGCAGTGTAATGTGCGGTCTTGGTATAAGTTAAAAAACAATCTGGATAAAAAAATACCCAAAAGGAGAACGTGGGTATAACTGTATATAAAAATTAGATGAAAGTCACTCTTTCTCCTGAAATTTCTTGGCCTTCCCATTTCCTTCCCTTCATTATTCACCTTCTGAAAAATAGTATTCTAGTAAAATGATGCCTGCTTTTAGCCACAATGAATTCTAGAAAGCAAAATCCTAAAATAAATATCTAATAAGACAAAATCCTTATTTCATATGCATGGTTGTCTATTCCTTGTTACTAGTGGAATTTTTAGGAAAGGGTAAGAAGAAGCCATATATAAAATCTCATTACATACCATTAAATCAGTGAAATATTGAAAATTAAAAAAAATAAATTTAAACACATTGCCTCTTCATGGAACTTAACCCGCATATTGAGACATATCTCTTTAAATTCAGGCTCTCTTTTTGCTATGGAACTTCCTTCTACAAGGTACATCTATAAAATTTGTAGAGGATTCCTCAGTGGAATATAGCTCAACAACTGTACTTGCTATTAAAATTCTGGACAGGTGAGTCCAGACAGAAAGCAGTCCCTCTGCTTTCACTCAATTATATACACCTGCAATGTGATTCATTTCAGCTATATAAATTAACTTAGAATTTGTCTCCCATATCTTGATAGACAATTATCTCTCAAATGTAATTAAAATTTCTTTGTCCTGTGCTAGAGTAAATTGGAAAAATTGTGTATGGTCTTATGACTTTATGTTCTTATATCTGTGAATATTCCAGATCCATCATTTATGGATAATAGTTTTATGAATTTAGGGTTTAGGCAAAATATTTTAAAATTATTTTATACTGAGCATAGACATCTTGGAAGCATATGTTAAAATACGAAAACAAAATTTAAAAAATGAAAAAATGTACTCAGGTACTTTAAAAAATATTTCAATAGAATTTATATTGCTCATACTAGATAGGCCATTAGGGTAAGAAAGGCTACCTGATTCAAAAATTACTTGATATAGGTTCAAGTTTATTATTATTTTCTGCAGGAAAGAGTACTTACTTTAATTATATTTAACCAAAAGGATAAATTCTTTCCCAAAGAATTTCTAAGTCATCTTCTAAATGTTTCATTTTTTAAATATACTACAAAGAGCTATATCTTCTGTTTAAAAAAACTCTCAGAATTATGGTTATATAGTAGACAATCAATAAAGAACTAATGAATGTCAGATTTTTTTGATATGTTGGTTGTTTTATGTTTTTTTTATTCTTTATTATAAGAGATATGAGATATGGAAATGAGAGGGAGAAATGTTGAAGAAACTTAGGTGATAAAACAAAACAAAATATAATAATAAGATTTATTTTAAAAATGTTAAATTAGAGTGGAAAAAGATTTTGATTGTGAGTTGACATTCATGGGCTTTCGTCCTGACTTGCCAATAATTAGCTGTAACCCTTAGCAAAAATCACTTTACTTTTGTTGGCCTTTGTTTCCTCAATCTATAATATGAAAGGTTGTAGTCATTGCTCTTTAAGGTAAATGCTACCTCTTCAGTACCATAATTCCATAAAGTAAAGTTGTTGGTAGTGTATTTTGGACAACAGTGCATTCAGTAGAATGCCATATAACACTATATAAGTCAAACATCCAAGACATGAAGATTTCCTCAATTTAAGTACTAATGCCTTTGTGTTATTTGTGCTATTTGAAAAAAAAAAAAGAGGGAGCCAAGATGGTGGAGTAAAAGCAGTGACTTGCTTGAGCTGCCCCCCCAAACTCCTCCAAATACCTGTAAAAATGGCTCTAAACAAATTCTAGAGGAGCAGAACCCACAAAAAGACAGAGTGAAAGAAATTTCCAGCTCAAGACAACCTGGGTGGTTGATTGGAAAGGTATATCGTGCCAGGCTGGGAGAGCAGAGCAGTTCAACGTGGGCTCACAGGCAAAGACCAGGCCTCAGCAAACCTGGAGCAGGCCTCAGAGGACTGAATCATGGGCAGCTCTGGTGGTTTCCAGACTTCTCAACCCAAAAATGCAAAGACAGCTTAGAAGGTCAGTAGGAAAGGTCTGTGACTGATGAAAGAGAAGCTTGGTCCCAACCCAAGTTCCACCACAGCCCCAGGCAGTGGTTGCTTCCTGGAGCTCTGCCCACAGACAGGGGAAATTGAGTGGCTGATAAGAGGGGGATTTCAGGGATCTCTTTGCTGGTGCTAAGGCAGGATTCTCTTGCTTTGATCATGCTTAGATCTGGGTTATAGTTCTGGATGGCGCGGTCCTGGGGCAAGGAGGAATACTGGCGTAGTGGAGCTTGTAGTAGCAGTAGAGAGGGAATGCTGCTCAAAGTAACAAGGCAGAAAAGAAAGCTTGTGGTCAATCTTAGACCAGAGGACAAGCCAGGAAAGTAGTAAACACCTCACTCTTGATTGTACCACCTTTAAAGAACTGAAAATTCACAGGTCCCTAGAAGTATCTCTGAAAACAGCTGGACAAAGCCCCCGAAACTTGGGACAGTACATTCTCCACACTAAAGAATGTACTTAACAAAGAGGTTAAATTTAAGTAATTGGCTGGGATCATGAGCAAACTGTCCAAAAAACATCAGACCATAGAATCTTTCTTTGGTGACAAAGAAGATCAAAACATACAACCAGAAAAAGACAGCAAAGTCAAAGCTCCTACATCCAAAGCCTCCAAGAAAAATATGAATTGGTCCCAGGCCATAGAAGAGCTCAAAAAGCTCTTTTGAGAAGCAAGCAAGAGAAGTAGAGGAAATACTGGAAAGAGAAATGAGAGCGAAGCAAAAAAAATCATGGAAAACAAGTCAACAGCTTGCTAAAAGAGACCCCCCCAAAAATACTGAAGAAAATAACACCTTAAAAAATAGACTAACCCAAATGGCAAAAGAGGTCCAAAAAGCCAATGAGGAAAAGAATGCCTTCAAAATCAGAATTGGCCAAATGGAAAAGGAAGTTCAGAAACTCACTGAAGAAAATACTTCCTTAAAAATTAGAATGGAGCAAATGGAAACTAGTGACTTGATAAATCAAGACATTGTAAAACAAAACCAAAAGAATGAAAAAACAGAAAACAATGCGAAATGTCTCATTGGAAAAACAACTGACTTGGAAAATAGATTCAGGAGATATAATTTAAAAATCATTGGACTACCTGAAAGCCATGATCGAAAAAAGATCCTAGACATCATCTTTCAAGAAATTATCAAGGAAAACTGCCCTGATATCCCAGAATCAGAGGGTAAAATAGAAATGTAAAGAATCCACCAATCACCTCCTGAAAGAGATCCCCAATGGAAAACTCTTGGGAATATTGTAGCCAAATTCCAGAGTTCCCAGGTCAAGGAGAAAATATTGCAAGCAGCCAGAAAGAAACAATTCAAATATTGTGGAAATACAATCAGGATAACACAAGATTTAGCAGCTTCTATATTAAGGGACTGGAGGGCTTGGAATATGGTATTCTGGAGTTCAAAGGAGATATGATTACAACCAAGATTCACCTAACCAGCAAAACTGAGCATGATCCTTCAGGGGAAAAAATGGACATTCAGTAAAATAGAGGACTTTCAAGCAGTCTTGCTGAAAAGACCAGAGATGAATAGAAAATTTGACTTTTAAATACAAGATTCAAGAGAAACATGAAGAGATCAACAGGAAAGAGAAATCAAAAGGGACTTACTAAGGTTGAACTGTTTACATTCCTTCATAGAAAGATGATATTTGTAACTCATGAGACCTTTGTCAGTATTAGGGTAGTTGAAGGAAAAAAAAATATATGTATGTATATATGTATGCATGTATGTATGTATGTATGTAGATAGATAAATAGATGGATAGATAGAGGGCACAGAGTGAATTGAAGATGAATGGGTGCTATCTGGGAAATAAAATTAAGGGGTGAGAGAGGATTATACTGGGAGAATAAGAAAGGGACAGGTTGAATGGGGTAAATTATCTCACATAAAACAGACAAGAAAAAGCTTTTACAGTGGAGAGCAAGTGGGGGAAGGTGAGAGGAAATGAGTGAATCTTATTCTCACTGGCTTAAGGAGGGAGTAACATATGCACTCAATTGGGTATGGAAATCGATCTTACCCTACAGGTAAATAGTGGGGAAGGGGATAAGAGAGCAAGAGGATGATAAAGGGCAGGGTAAATTGGGGGAGGAGGTAATCAGAAGCAAACACTTCTAAGGAGAGACAGAGTCAAAAAAAAAAAAGAATAGAATAAATGTAAGGGGATAGGATGAAGGGAATTATAGTTAGTTTTCCACAACATGACTACTATGGAAATGTTTTGCATGACCACGTATGTATAACCTTTATTGAGTTTCTTGAATCCTCAATGAGGGTGGGTGGGGAGGGAGAAAGGGAGAAAATTTGGAACCCAAAGTTTTAAAAACAAATGTTAAAAATTGTTTTCACATGCAACTGAGAAATAAGATATACAGGCAATGGGGTATAGAAATCTATCCTGCCCTACAGGAAAATAGAAGGGGAAGGGGGAAAGAGAAAGGGAAAGAGATAGAAGGGAGGGCAGATTAGGGGAAGAGGTATTCAGAATGCATGCCATCTTGGGTGGGGGAAGGGACAAGACAGGGATAAAATTTGGAACTCAAAATCTTGTGGAAGTGAATGTTGAAAACTAAAAATAAAAAAATTAATAAGAAAAAAATAAATAAAAATGTTTATAGCAAAAAAAAGAAAAAAGAATAAATGATTTTCCCATTCTCTTATATGTGAAATAGATATCTAATTCACCTCATAAGTATGCTGTTTGTAATTTTGATAAGACAATTTTCAAAAGTATGTATATTATTACCCTGATTTATTATCGTCATTAAATTATTTAAAACTTACTTTGTACTAAGTTTAATATTTAAACTTAATTTTATATTCAAGTAAAAATTCATTGATACATGAATTTTCAAAGATGAAAGTTATGCTTCCTAAAGACTAGCTAAGAAAACTTTCAAGGAAAATAACAATAAAGATTCCATTTCTGTAGAATTTTAGAGTTTACAGAGCACTTTTTTTTTGCAACAACCCTGTGAAGTATAGATAGTATAATATTATTTGTCCCATTAAAAAAAAGTGATTCTGAACTCAGCCCTCAAAAAAGATTAAAATAACTAATTCAGGGATTCATAGCTAGCATTGCATTCAGGATTTGAATTCCAGTACTATTTCTATTACATGACACTTGACATGTAACATTACTTTTGAGTCAGAATGAAGTTATAGGAAAGATTCTAGTTAACACTAATAATAATAGCAAAATAATAGCTAGCATTTATACTATGCTTTAATATTGCAAAGCACTTTGTATATATTGTCTTGTTTGATCCCCATAAAACCCTGGTAGACACATGCTATTATTATCTCTATTGTATAAATGAAAAAAAATTTAATGTTGAGAAAGGTCAAATGATTTGCCTGGGTTTGCACCACTTATAAGTGTTTGAGGTAGGATTTGAATTCAATCTTCCTGACTACAAGTCCAGAAATCTATTCAATGTGCCACCTAAGTGACTCACTTATTGCATCTACAGCAGAAATTTTGTGACTATAGGAGTGATGGATTTGGGTTGGTTAGATTTTCACATCCAAGTATTATGATCTGGCCAGATAATCCATTCCTGGTAAACACCCAGGAAAGCAAAAGCAGAAATGTTAAAAACATTAATGCTAAGAGACACTTGGAATAAAGGGTTGAGATGGGGGCAAAGGGGAATGGAAAACACCAAGTGAAAGAAAACACTCAAAAATCTCAGAAAGCCACTAGTAGTGGTTCCAACAGATCTTCAAAGAGGATAGTTGCAGGGAGTGGGGTTGAGAGGTGGGTTATACTCCAGAAAAACTGATTGATATCACTTGGACAACTATGAGGGAGCAAGTGTCCATCACACATACCCATTTATTTCCAAGAACAATGCTAGAAAGATGAAATTAAGGGAAAGAGATTTTTAGAAGGTATGGAATGCAGTCTTTGTCTTATATGGAATCAAGGAGTGAAGACAGGACCTCTATAGCCAGATAGGATAGTCTATGTCTAGCAAGTCTAGACTCTGTTTCTTAATCTTTTCTTGTGTCATAGACCTCTTTAGCAGGTTGGTAAAACCTGTAGTTCCACTCTCAGAATAATATCTGTAACTTGATAAATTTCATCCAGAGTTTAATTGGAAAAAAAAAAGTAATTTTCCCCAGTCCAACTCCAAAAATCCCTGCTGAAATCTAACTACATACTCTGGGACTAGAGTAAAGGAAATGACTGACTACCTTAAAGGCTAAAAGAAGATTCATTTTGGTCCAGGGGAAGGAGGAATATAATGGCGGCAACTTCTAAAGGCCTGAAGCCCCCAGGAAGTTAGGGAAGTAGATGCTAAGGGTAGGAATAACATGTTTTAAATGTAGGGTCTATTTTGCTCTTGAATTTATATCTCCAGTATATCAGAGTGCCTAATTCATTATATAGTAGGCTCTAAATAATTGACTGTTGATTGATTGGTTTATAGACACACTGAGATAAGTGTCTTAGCTCAACTACATCAGTCAGTTAGAAAACTTGTTTGTTTGTTTTAACCTAACTTATGTTCACACTGGGCAGAATTATGTTGACTTGAAAGATAAGATGTAAAATAAGGGGGGATGAGTGGAGGGTGTATACAGTGTGTGTGTGTGTGTGTGTGTGTGTGTGTGTGTCTGTGTGTGTCTGTTTGTGTGTGTGAATACGTGCATGTATGTTATGTCATGTGTCTTTGGGTGGGCTAGCCCAGTTAAGAGAGAAACAATTAAAAAGGAACAATGTCTAGTATATTATGTTTTCAAGACATAATAAGACCTCAGTAAAATTTGCGACTCCATTCTTTCTTATTTTATCCCCCTTTTTGTTTCTCTGTGTTATATTTCGAATTCCCAAAAGGAAGGTTGTAATTTTAGGGAGCAGGGCAAGAGAGAAGAGAATGGTCTATTTGCTCTTTCACAGTTGAAGCTGGGTAGTGAGGAAGAGTCCAGGTCCAAATCTAAAAAAGACAAAAAATGTAAGTGACAAATTAGCAGCCAGCTTGCAAGCTTTGTCCTAGGGCTTTCTAGTAAAAGGATTTGAGATTAGGGTTGTGTTGCTAGTGATATCACAGCATTCTCTAATTGAGAATAAGAGCAACCAGAAGTATTGATTAGGTTGTCTCAAGAAAATAGATGTACCAAATATGAATCTTATTTCCGTGGGACCCAGTTCAAGTAACTTAACTTCCATGGATCTCAGTTTTCTCATCTATAAAATGAGAGCATTGGACTGCACTCAAAAAAGCATAGGTAAGACCTCATGGACAAAAAAAAATGTAAAGGAAAAGTAGATGAAAGAGAAATGAGAATATCTCAAAAATTAAACTCAGGGAACAAAGAGAAAACTAAAAAAAAAAAAACACTAGAAAGGACAGAACACATGTGACTAATGGGAAATTCAAACCCAAGATACATAGTGAGAGGAAAATAAGGAAGAATATTAGGGTTGATGTAAACATTTATCAAGTGCCTGCTGTGTGCTGGTCACTGCACTAAGAGTTCTACAAATATTATCTTATTTAATCATTACAATGATCCTGAAACTTATAATGATAATGATGATTATAGCTAGTTTGAACAGTGCTTACTTTCTGCCAGGCAGTTTCCTAAGAACCTTACAATTATTATCTCATTTGATCCTCACATCACCCCTGGGAGGTAGGTGATATTGTTATCACCATTTTAAAGATGAAAAAAAATGAGACAAACAAAGGTTAAGTGCCCAGGGTCACACAGTAAGTGTTTGAGGATAGGTTTGAACTCAGGCATTCCTGATTCCAGGCCAAGCACTCTATTTATTGTACCACTCACATTTAATACATATTTATTGATTAATACATATATATTAAATACGGTATATACACAGGCTATTTGGTGAGAAATTTAAAAGAGTTTGAAATACTTCCTGTTTGGTTGTAGCTAATAAAACTGAGGGATTTTGATAGTTATACTATTTTTGGGGGGGGTCCAAAATGAGTGAGGTACATGCTCCATTTTTTCAAAGAGTGCTAGAATTATTCAATGAACAAGTAAATTTCAAACATCATCATTTCCAATTTTTTAAATTAAATTTGTATGCAACTATCTACTCCTTTAGCTCACTATTTGTCATTATACTTTCTGTCTTTGCATAAAATCCTTCAGCCAGGAAACTTGCCCTCTTTGTGGGTGATGCTGATAAAGTTTGGATCTTTTTAGTTCAGCTGGGCATCTTTGATCTTTGGAACTACTTTGATCAACAGAATTTCTGTTCATTAAGCATGGTGTCAATTTCCTTGAAATTCATTTCTACCGCTGGTATGCATTAATTACATTTACATCCTTCAGTCTTTTTATTTTTCTCCTTACAAATCTTGTCAACTAATAGGATGATGAGTTAGTGTGCTGCTTTTTAATTTTGTTTATACATTCATGCCTATTTATTAGTGTACATTAAATGGATTAAGTTAATTTCATTTACCAGGGCAAAAATAGTTCTTGTAATATTGTATGATCTTATGAATGATATAACACCTGTAGGTTGTTCCCATTAGAGACTTTTAAGAAATCTTTTTATCTCAGGTGTTCTCATTAGTATGCAGTTTAGCGCTATCAGTTCTTGATCATTATTACATGTGGGAATGACCTTCATAATAACAGTCTCTCTTTTGAGAGTTATGGATCATGCTTTCTCCAAAGGATGAAAGCAGAGCTCTATTAATAGGCAAATTATCATACGTCCTTTCTGCCTAAATAAGTATATGTGTGAGTTAAAAAATTTTTCCTAAATATGTCTATTTGGATGAATTGTGGTGCCCATCTTCCTTCTGGTGATGTGCGCATGGGTGTTAATGTCGTCTTTGGTGATTAGTCAAAGGAATACATTGAAGTTAAAAAGTTAAAAAATAAATTTCACTTTTACAGAATTAGAGGTGAAGTCCTGTTCAAATTATCTCATCATCTAAGAAGGCCAAATATAGCACTGAATTACACCATGACACTTGAATACTTTTATATGGTTACTATATAGTTCTGTTCTTCAGTGACAGTGTATAGTGTTGAGAAAGAAGCTCCTTCCATCTCAATCCCCCCTCCCCCAAGTAAATGGAAGATCAATGAAGAAAACATTCCTATTCCAAGAAAGATTAGGAATTTATGTCATCCTCCCTCAATACACAATATATGTTCCTACAAAAAGGTAAGCAGGCATGTTATTGGCACAGGAATATAAACATCAGTTGGTTTGTTTGTTTTTTCCCCACCCAAGGGGACTAACAATCATCTAAAATCATTCATGAGCTGTCCATATGTTTAGTGTATTGCATTTAAGTGGAAATTGTCACTACATTCTGAGAACTAAAATAGTATTAATAAGCACAATGGAAATATAAGCATTCCAACAATAGAATAGCTACCAAATTCATGTAAAATTAAATATTACATTTCATATAAACAGAAGAGCTTGCATATATAGTCAGGGATGAAATAGGGGAAAATATTTTCCCTTTCTTAATACTGAATTCTACAGAAAATCCTGTTGTGAACAAAACCAACTAAGGCTTCCTAAAAGAAGTTTTGAAGAAATCTCTGGATCTGGATGATAGATAGGAAGATAACACCCTAGTTTCAGAGTTTGGTCTGATTTAAATGATAGAGGGATCATAATTTACATTTCTATAGCCTTTTAAATGCAGGGCCATGAGTCTGAAAGATTTCTTTTCCTAAATTCAAATCCAGCCTCAAACACTTGCTAGCTGTGTGACCCTAGGCAAGTCGCTTAGCCCTGTTGACTTCAGTTTACTCATCTATAAAAATGAGCTAGAGAAAGAAATGACAAGCACCTCCAGTATCTTTGCCAAGAAAATCTCAAAAAGGGTCAGGAAGAGTTGGATATGATTGGAAAACAAGTAAACAAAAAAATGTCTATTAAGGTTAACAATGCATTTTTCCTATAACTCTGCAAAGTAGGTGGTACCATCATTATCACAATTTTATCGTTGAGGAAGCTAAAGTTTCAAGAGTTAAAACTGACTTTCCCATGGTCTCATAGTTTGTAAATGTCATAGCTGGTATTTGAGCCAAGATCTCTAATGTATAAGTTCAGGAGTCATCCATGGCAACAATAATCTTGGCACAAAGGACATTTGTCCAGTTAAAGATTTTTTTATTAATAAATTTTTTTTTTTTAGTTTTCAACATTTACTTCCACAAGATTTTGAATTCCAAATTTTTACCCCATCTCTCCCCTCCCCCACACCAAGATGGCATGCATTCTGAATACCCCTTCCCTTAGTCTGCCTTCCTTTCTATCTCTCCACCCCTCCTTCTCTTATCCCCTTCCCCTTCTATTTTCCTGTATGGCAGGATAGATTTCTGTACCCCATTTCCTGTATTTCTTATTTCCCAGTTGCATGTGAAAACATTTTTTTTTAAACATGTGTTTTTAAAACTTTGGACTCCAAATTTTCTCCCTTCCTCCCTCCCCACCCACCCTCATTGAAAAGTCAAACAACTCAATATAGGCTATACATGTGCAGTTATGCAAAACACTTCCATAGTAGACATGTGAAAAACTAACTCTATTTCCCTTAATGCTATCCCAACCCCCCATTTATTCTATTTTTTCTTGTGACCCTGTCCCTCCTCAGAAGTATTTGCTTCTGAATACCCCCTTTCCCAATCTGTCCTCCTCTCTATCATCCCCCTACTCTCTTGTCCCCTTCCCCCCCTATTTTCCTTTAGATTAAGACAAATTTCCATACCCAATGAGTGTTTATGTTTTCCCTCCTTAAGTCAAATCCTATGAGAGTAAGATTCACTCATTCCCTCTCACCTTTCCCTGTTTCCCCTCCACTGTAAAAGACTTTTCTTTTCTGGTTTTTTGTGAGATAATTTACCCCATTCTACCTCTCCCTTTCTCCTTCTCCTAGTATAATCCTCTCTTACCCCTTAATTTTATTCGCCAGATATGACCCCTTCATCTTCAACTCACCCTGTGCCCTCTATCTATCTACATATACATACATATAATTCTTTCCCTCCAACTACCCTAATAACGACAAAGGTCTCATGAGTTACAAATATCATCTTTCCATGCAGGAATGTAAACAGTTCAACCTTAATAAGTTTCTTATGATTTCTCTTTCCTGTTTACTTTTTCATGTTCCACTTGAGTCTTGTATTTGAAAGTCAAATTTTCTATTCAGCTCTGGTCTTTTCATTAAGAATGTTTGAAAGTCCTCCATTTCACTGAATAACCACTTTTTCCCCCTGAAGGATTATGCTCAGTTTTGCTGGGTAGGTGATTCTTGGTTGTAATCCTATCTCCTTTGCCTATCAGAATATCATATTCCATGCCCTGCGGTCCCTTCACGTAGAAGCTGTTAAATCTTATGCTATCCTGATTGTGTTTCCACAATATTTGAATTGTTTCTTTCTGGTTGATTGTAATATTTTCTCCTTGACCTAGGAACTCTGGCATTTGGTTATAATATTCCTAGGAGTTTTCCTTTGGGGATCTCTTTCAGGAGGTAATCGGTAGATTCTTTCAATTTCTATTTTGCCCTCTGGTTCTAAAATATCACAGTAGTTTTCCTTGATAATTTCTTGAAAGATGATGTCTAGGCTCTTTTTTTGATCTTGGCTTTCAGATAGTCCAATAATTTTTAAATTCTCTCTCCTGGATCTATTTTCCAGGTCAGTTGTTTTTCCAATGAGATATTTCACATTGTTTTCTAATTTTTCATTCTTTTGGATTTGTTTTACAGTGTCTTGATTTCTCATAAAGTCACTAGCTTCCAATTGCTCTATTCTAATTTTTAAGGAAGTATTTTCTTCAGGGAGCTTTTGGACTTCCTTTTCCATTTGGCCAATTTTGCTTTTTAGGGCATTCTTCTCATTGGCTTTTTGGACCTGTTTTGCCATTTGGGTTAGGCTATTTTTTAAGGTGTTATTTTCTTCAGTATTTTTTGGGGTTTCCTTTAGCAAGTTGTTGACTTGTTTTTCATGATTCTCTTGCATCACTCTCATTTCTCTTCACAGTTTTTCCTCTACTTCTCTTACTTGCTTCTCAAAATCCCTTTTGAGCTCTTCCAAGGCCTGGGACTGATTCATATTTTTCTTGGAGGCTTTGGATGTAGGAGCTTTGACTTTGTTGTCTTCTTCTGGTTGTATGTTTTGCTCTTCCTTGTGACCAAAGTAAAATAATATAGTCTGACGCTTTTTGCACTGCTTACTCATGATCCTGGCCAATTACTTGAGTTTTAAACTCTTTGTTAAGGTAAAAGTCTGCTTCCAATGTGGAGAATGTACTGTCCCAAGCTTTGGGGGTTTGTACAGCTGTTTTCAGAGCTACTTCTAGGGACCTGTAAATTTTTAGTTCTTCCAAGGTGGTATGATAAGGGGCGAGGTGTTTCCTTTCCACCACCGCAACAAGCTCTACCACTCCAGCGCTCCTCCTTGCCCCAGGACAACCCCTGAAAACTGTGACCCAAATCCAAGCATGGGCAAAGCAAGAGATTCCTGCCTCAGCACTGGCAAATAAATCCCTGCAATCCCCCCTCTGATTAGCCACTCAATTTCCCCTCAGTCTGTGGACTGGAAGCTCAGGAGGCAGCCACGGCCTGTGCTCAGGACTTGCGGCTGAAACCTAGCTTCTCTCTCTCACCACAGCCACAGACTTTTCCCACTGACCTTCTAAGTTGTCTTTGGTGTGGGTTGAGATGTCTGGAAACCACCACAGCTGCCCCCATTCAGTCCTCTGAGGCCTGCTCCAGGGTTGCTGCGGCCTGCGCACCAATGCCGAACTGTGCTCCTCTCCCAGCCCAGCACGATATACCTTTCTGATCAACCATCCAAGCTGTCTTGGGCTGAAATTTTTTTTCACTCTTTTTTTTTGTGGGTTCTGCTGCTTTAGAATTTCTTTAGAGTCATTTTTTATAGGTATTTGGAGGGGTTATCAGGAGACCTCAAGCAAGTCACTGCTTTCCCTCCTCCATCTTGGCTCCACCCCTAAAGATATTTTATTGACAAATTCTATGTAAAATAGGGAGAATTCAAGATGAGACAGATTTGAGAAGACTAGGAGAGAAAGAAGGAGATAATTCCACCTACAGATTAGGCATATAGGCAGAACTCATAGACTACAGGGGATGACTTAACAAGTAGACTTTACATACTTGCTGAGGAACTGGATAAAGAATTAGGTAAGAGACAAAACTGGTGATTTGGAAGTCACAGATGGAGAGATCATTGCATAGGAAAGTAGATGATGATGAGTAGTATCTAAAGCTGCAGGGAGATCAAGGAGGGATTAGTACGGAGGCATGCCTTTTTGGTTGGTAAGGGTGGAAGTCACTGGAGATTGCAGTGTTGTTTTGGTGTAATTGAGATGCAAAAATCAGAATGGAAACTTAGATAAATGTTTTGTTTTGAGAATACAGTTTTTGATTTTATGCTGTTTGATTATTCTGCTCAGAGCCCAGTTTGGCTGCAAACTGGAAAATTAAACTTGACCCGAACGTATATATATTTTTTAAACAAATAACATTTTAATATGCATTTTACTTGAAGAATATGATAAGGGAGAGACTGAAACATTATCTTCCTTTACAGGAGAAATATGTGGTACTGGAAATAGCCACTTTCTGTCAGGGAGGAGTTCTGGGCCTAAATTCTGTCTTTGACATTTATGTGCTATAGGAGTATGGGTAGTTTTTATTTTACCTCTTGGAGCCTCAGTGTCCTCATGTATAAAATCACAGTAATTATTCATGTACTACATGTCTCATAGTACCAGTGTAAAAGAATTCATAAACCTTAATGCTTTAGGAAATGACTTATAGAAGTCACTTGAGAAGTGACTCATTTTTATTGTTGAATAGCTGGTATTTATTAAGCACTTTTTTCAATTTCAGATATTGTGTTAAGTACTGGGGATTCAAAAACAAGGTGGGGGGGACAAAACTGAATGAAAACAGAATGTGGCCCTTAGCCCTTGCCTGCAAGGAACTCACATTCTAATGGTGAAGACAACATATAAACAATTGTTTACATAAAGGATGTATCTAGTCTATGTGAGAAGTATAGAATACTGTAAAGGAAGTCAGCAAAGGCAAAAGAAGGTGAGGAGGGAGGGTGTTCCAGCCATGGAGAACAGCCAATGAAAAGGTATAGAGCTCGGATATGGAATACCATTTGAGAGGAATATCAGGGAGAGTTAGTATAACTGTCTTATAGAATATATGGAGGGAATATGGAGATAATGTATACAAATTCAGCGTAAAGAAGGGATCAGGTTGTGAAGAACTTTAAAAAAACAAACAGGTGATTTTATATTTGATCCTAGAGGTAATAGGGAACTACTTGAGTTTATGGAAGGTTCAGTCATTTTTTCTGTTGTGTCTGACTCTTTGTGACCTATTTTGGGGTTTTCTTGCCAAAGACATTGGAGTGGTTTAACATTTTCTTCTCCAACTCTTCTTACAGATGAGGAACTGAGGCAAATAAGGTTAAGTGACTTGCCCAGGGTTACACAGCTAGTAAGTATCTAAGGCCAGGTTTGAACTCAGGACAATGAGTCTTCCTGACTCCAGGCCTGGCACACTATCTCCTGCTCCACCTCTATGTACTCATTTTCAGAAGTGAGGACTGAGTCACACAGAGGTTAAGTAAGTGATTAAGGTCACATTTGAACTTAGTTCTTCCTGACTGCAGACTCAGAGCTCTATCCACTGAGCTATCTCATAACCTAGGTGCAGCTTTGAGTATTCAACCTGAACTCTAAATAAGATTCTATCCCCTGGTTGTTGGATATTTAGACTATATCAATGTTTCTATGTATCCCAGAGTTTAAAAAGCCTAGGATCCACCTTGGTTAATGTGGTACCCGTTCCTGACTAAAAAAAATTTAAAATAAATCAATTGCTTAATTAACAGTCTAATCTGATTTTCCTATAGTGAGTGTGGCAGTTACTTCCTCAGTTCAAACCTCAACATGAAAACTATTAACCAGACTCACAGAGGACTAGAAAATGGCTAAAGCACAACTCATAATTGAAGTATCCCATTGTGAGTCCAGTATTCTTCCTCCTATATTAAATTAATCCTTTAAATCATGAGAACCATACCTTGAGACCCACCTTCCTTTGGCTTCGTTATTCATCTATGCCCTATTCTTGTCTGGAGAAGAAGTGGAAATAGTAGTGTATTTGACCCTTTCAGCTCATATCATTAAGAATTATAATTGCTATCAGGAGGAAAAAAAAGTCTGTTACATGGTGAAAAGGGAATAGTTATTTTATGATAGACACAAAATAAGCAAATACAGTTAATGTGTAGCAATTGTTCTGACTATCAGTTCTCACTCGTGACTAGTTACCCAGAGCACCAGGGAAAGTTAGAAGGGAAAGGGGAAAACTCTTAGCAAAGTCATGACAGGGGACAGACATTACAACAAAAAGAAAAAAAATCCATCAGTATTATGTTATTAAGTCCCACCTACAGAGCATTGTTTTCAGAAAGTCAAATAACCTTGTTTACTTGTGCTTATCAGGAAATAAATTTTCCTTGTACACACTGGCCCCTATAGTCTGATCACAGCCCCAAGTCATTTTGTTTCCCTCTCACCCATATCATTATGTTGCTAGTGGAAAGTCCCTTTCTCTAAGTGCTGGGCTTCATTACCTTTCATTCCTACTGGTCTCTAAAGAGATTGTTAAGTACCTAAACCAAGGACTCATACCTGGTGGTAGAGAGTGTAGCTAATTTCTCATTTGCCTTTATGTTAATTTCAAATTCTTTTTTGGAAATCTATTATTTATGATTTATTTTTTATTTTGTCTTATTTATCATCATTGCCTTGTTTGTCAGCTTGGAATGCGAGTATCTTTCAATTGTGGGTTAGAACAACAGAATTGGAATTATTAAAAAAAAAATCTCCAAACTTAAAACAGCAAGAAAACGCCATGAGGTTTTCCTTGACACTATACCTAACCATTTTCATTTATCATGTATTTTGATTTTTCATTTGAAAGAGAAAATGTTTAGACATATCTTATTTTTATTAATATAATTTCCTTTCCTGGATAAACATTTGGGGTGATAAAAAGGCATCTTCTGTCTATCATTGTCAATATAGTAATAGAAAATATAGGAATATAAGAATATAGGAAGACAGTCTCTTCTAGTTTGTATGTTTGTAAAGAAAAGTGAGGTGCACACATTAACATTGGCACATGAACATTCATTTTATCATACTCTATAAGATACTTTAATAGTTACATTTTTTTATCTGTACATGTCACCCGATTTGTTTTATCATTGTTTGAGGTCCTGGTTGGATTTTATATCCAGCTATATATCTTGAAAAGGCTTTGTTAATTTGTTACTGTTTAATAGGAAATAAATCAGACACGTAGTATATTGTGATTTTAGTAGGTTATAAGGTTAACCCATCTCCTCTAATTTATGAGATCACTAATTGGAGGTCATGAGGAGATATATAAGGCCGTAATAAATCTTAATCATCAAGAGGATTTTTTTTTAACAATGATAACCTATTTCTTGCTTGGATTGCTATCGTCATTGAAGAAATGCATAACCTGAGTGAAAACCTCATATTTCTTATCACTAATAAAATGCTTCCACTATAATATGTATAATTCATTTCCCTAAGTCAAATGTCTCCTGCATTAGAAGGTAAGAGAAGTGGTAACCATGCCTTGTAGTTAGAGCATTTCAAACTGAGGAATTGGTGACTGACCTGGTCCAGGTCCTCATTTTAGTGTTATTAAGTGAGTTGGTTAAGTTGCCTTTATTTCCAAGTGTAACATTTTAAAAATGGAGGATTAAAAGAAACTAGAACATATTGAACCTCTTTAGGCCTTCACTAACTTATCTGTAAAATTGGGAGAGAATAGATGATTTCAGACTGCTTAGCACTGATCGTTCCTGGTTCTGGTTCTTGGTAAACCTATCTGCTTGTTCCTTCTCAGTCTCTTTTGTTGAATCTTCATCCATGTCATGCCTTCTATGTGTATCTCCCAAGGTTTTGTCCTGGACCTTCTCCTTTTTTATTTTCCTCTGAGTTATCTCACTTGGGAATTTAATCAGCTTCTGTGATATCAATTATCATTTCTATGGTGATGACTCCTATGTATGTATGTATGTACGTATGTGTGTATATATGTAGAGTTGGAGAATATATATATACATATATATATATATATACTCCTTTTGAATATCCTCTTGAACATCTTGAAATGTATGTCACATAGGCATCTCAAACTCAATATGTCAAAGCAGAAATCATTCTTTCCCCCCAAAACCATCCCCTCTTCTTTACTTTTTCTACTACTGTCAAGGGCACCACCATGTTCTCAGTCAGCCAGATTTATAATCTCACTGTTATACTCAACTCCTCACTCTCATTGAACATATCCAATCTGTTGCCAAATATTTTTATTTCTATCTTGACCACATCTCACATATACATCTCTCCATTTATACCATCTAATTCAGCCTACCATCACATCTTACCTCTACTATTACAATAGCCTTCTCCTTTGTCTCCCTGCCTCAATTATCTCCCCATTTCGATCCTATCTACATTTAGTGGCCCAGCTGATTTTCCTAAAGTGTGAGTCCTAGAATATTATTCTCCTACTCAAACTTCAGGGACTACCTATTATTTCCAAAAGCAAATACAAAAGTTCTTCACATACTAACCCTGGTCTTCTTTCTGTTTTCTGACACTTCATTCCGCTCTAAGTATTTTACAAATCTGTTTCACTGGACTTATTTGCACATAATGATCAATCTCCTGTCTCTATGCTTTTGTACCGGTTGTCTCACATGCTTGGAATGTTCTCCTTCCTCGTTTTCATTTATTACACTTTCAGTTTTATTGATAGTTCTTTGTTTTTTTTTTTACATTACACATATTTCTGATTACTTCAACTTCATGAGAGGTCTTTTACAATAAAGTGTAAGACTTAAGCAAAACTAATAATTTTAGAACGCCTGAGTCCTTCTATCTAGACACATACAAATGTATTTACATGTTTATATGTATGTATGTATGTGTGTATAGTCTTATATGTACTTAGTTATTTTCATATGATCTCTCTTTGAGTTTAAGGTCTATTTTTAACCCTTCTTTGTATTCCCTATACTCAGCACAGTTCCTGGTATATCATATAGACTTAAAAAAGAATGCTTGTTGACTAATTGACCAAACTTCCAGCTTTAAATTTATGATCTTCAGAAACTCACTACAAATATAAATATAAGGTATAGTTCTTTGTATTTTATTGTACATATCCATATATATGCCTTTATAAATATATGTATATTTGTATGTTTAGTCAAAGAAATTTAATAACTTGAAAAATGACAGCCCATTAACTTTTTTTAATTGGAAAGTAAAATTGCATTTTAGTCACAAAAAAGCAGTTGTGTTATTTATTAACTAAGAGAAATAACTGTCCTGCTAGGAAGTAACTGATTTGATTAAGGATGTACTGTTGAGGTTTCTAGGCAGGGTCTCCCTTGTTTCCCTTCAAGATCATAGAAATCATGTCTGAAATAGAGGTGTTTTTCTTTGCTCTTTAAATAGGAACTCTTTTCCTTCCATGTAAGCAGAAAAATGGAAATAATCATCTATTTAGTTATCTTTGATTTCTGTACTTATTCTTTTGCATACTAATTTAAGAGTTTTTTTAATGTTTTCAATAGCTAATCATGTAATTATGTCTTTCCTAGACACTGTTGGGTCTATTTGAATGAGAGTTCATGAGTTCAATAAATCCTCAGTTATTTCTTTTATGAAACTTCTAGTGAGGTGTGATGGGAGAAAATACAAGCCTCTGGCTCACTACAAGTAAAATGAGAGGTCCTTCATAGAATTTCTATTACCTACTATTCTAGATGGGCATCTTTAGGAGATTAGTTTTGCTGGTAATCTATAAACACTCTATAAAATATGGAGTATGTGACCTACATGGGGAGAATGGCACAAATTCAAATTCAAACAATATTTGTTAATTATAGAATATAATCAAGGCATAAAAGTAGTATAGTGTCCTGCATAGAAAACCAGGAGGACCTTAGAGTCTAGAAGCCTTGTGTTCAAGTCATGCCACTGAGCCTTGTCAGACCATTTGACCACCCAGTGCCCCAGACAACTCTCTGACTATGAGTTGCAGAAGGGTTGCTGATGTGCATTGGTGGGAGGGAGTTTCCTTACCAGGAATTTCCAGATCCAGATCTGGAACAATAACAACAATAACAACAAATGTGCAGAGCCATGGGGACGGAAATTTCCTGTTCTCAAGGAGTGTCCATAAGCCTGAAGCACAGTATTAGCAATACTTCTCCCCACCAGGGTATTAGAAGAATCACTTCAGTCTTTTTAAAACATTGTCCTCAGCTGTTTCTGTAAAATGACAATAAGGATATTGGCCTGTGTCATGCAAGTGTTAAAACAAACTTCTGTGTGATTCCTTGGGATCAGAAGGAATTATGCAGGTCAAAATGTAGGGCTATATAAAAAAGTATAAATAGCTTTTACATTCCAAATAAATATAGGTAAAGATGCAAAATGATATGAGATGTATACCTATTTTTCTTCTAGTCCATAATTACCATCTTGCTCCTTAAGATACACTTTTCCATATTTATAAGATTACATAAAAAGCTTTCAACTGATTGGAAAAAGAGGGAAAAAAAGTTACAGCCCCATTTTTCCAGTATGTAAACTCTAGGCAATATAAATGTCCATCATTTTAGACATTCATTTTTCATGGCTATCAAATGATCTTGGGATTTGGCAGCCTGAACATTTGGCCTAGATCCATTGGCTTGGCATTAGATGGGTGCTCTCAGCCAACAGCTGTATTGGGTCTCTGCTAGTAGACTGTTTTTCACACCAAAAGATTTAAATTGCACACCAGCAGTTTGGCAAGGTCAGTCACACTGGCCATACTACCATTCAAAATAATACCAGATGAAGGATTATTTGGAAAACATTCCCTTTTATTATTCAGTTGTAAGTTTTTTTTCAAGACATGCAATATGATTGTTGTAATCAGATAAAAGCCAGTGCAACCAGAGAGGAATCAAAACAAGGAACTATTTCAAACATACACATATGCATACTTTCATCTTTTGAACAATATTTTTTGTGGCCTTTGTACATGGATTCTATTATTTTGAAACCTTTTGGGGATGGACACTTTGCTCTGCTTTATTAATATTGACACAAATGCTGCTCTGCACATTAGTTCCCTGGAGATGCTTCTGTCTTTGGCTTCCATCTTTAATTAGGAAAATAAAAGAGAGAAAATGAAAACCAAGCAGTAAGTGAAACTTCCATTTCTTGCTTAGAGCATTTTTGCCAATTGAAAGGACTGCATGAAGCTTTTAGGGGTCATAAAGGTTTGGTTCAGACTTACCAAAAATGAATATTAAATAAGCCTTTTTTTTCAAATGAGGAAATTCATCAAGTCATGATAATTCCAGAAGAGAAGATGAAAGTATTTATTTGTGGAAAAACACTTATTAAATTCCTACTATGTGCAACTTATCACTCTAGGTACTGTGAATGATCAGTCATGACCTCTGCTTTTAAGAAGTTTACAATATAGAAAGGAGAGATAAACTATTTTACAAATTGGGATGTAAATGCATGGGGGCAATATAAGGTGTTTTGAAATCAAATGCAGAGAAAATATTTATAGATGGGTAGAAACAGACTGCTTAAAATGTCTAGACAAAATCATCAGAGAGGAAAAGATGGCAGTCCTACTTTCAGAATTTGATATAACTATAGAATAGATGAAGAACATTTTATTTTTTCTTCAAGGATATTTTCTGTTAAAAAAGGATTATGAATAAATTTGGAAACTAAACAAAAAGATCATCAAAGATACAAAAATGTATTTTATTGTATCTTGGTAGGGGTGTCTCAAGTAAGGATCAAAATAAGCTACAGTTTCTGTTTCTTTTGCTTTTGGTCAATTATCTTCTGACTTCCTTTCCTATGCTATTTTATGAGGAAAAATATGTAAATAAATAGCATAATTATCAATCATTTATTTTTAGCTTTAAATTCTTTATGTAACACATCACAACCACCATCACATCAACCCCAAAAGGAAAAATACTAGTGTGCTGCCAAATATATGTAAATGGATGAGTTAATCAATTACTTAATTTTCTGCTATTTTATTACAAAACCATAAAAATCCAAGTGGACCTCAAAGGAATATGCTGTTAAATGATAATAAGTTGTTGGAAACAATAGGCAGAACATATGCTAAGAAAAGGTAAAAGGTGGTGTTTTTTTCTCTTCACCAACTATATATAAGATTTTCTCAAGGGTACAGTGTTCTCCTAGATAAGAAGGCACAATGTAGATAGAGACCTGAATGTTGAGGCTGTAACTAAAATTTTATAAACTATATTTGTTCAACATTCATATCATCCGGGATGTACTAAATAATTATCTAGATATTTGAGTGTATGTGTTTATATATATATATATGAATTTATGTGCGTATATGCATATATTTGCATACACATATATATACTATAGATATACAACATATACAAATATGTATATTATATGAATGTATGCCTATTGCTCTGTATACCTTTATATGGGAATATGGCATATGCATATATATATATACACACACACACACATACATACACATGCAAATGTGTATATGCAAACATTTATATGAATGTATATATTGGTGTATACACATATATCACATGCACACATAATAAATATATTGAACATGTATACATTTGTATACACTAAATCAATGAAACTACATACATACATATAGTCATGTATACATATATGAATAAACACATATGCTTTGAGATATATATATACATATAAGCACATGAATTACCATACATTCTACTACATATATTTCTATGAAGGTACATTTTAAGTATATGCTAATATTACATATTTCCATATATATATTTCAACTGATGTGTGTATTTTATATATATATATATATAAAATGTGTATATCATATGTATTCATATATTTATTCATATACATTAGATACCATTCAATACAACTCATACTAGAAATAATCTGTGTGTTCAAAGAAGTTTTGCAAATAATCTTATATCTTCATACATTTTGGGGATTTACCAGAGAGTTTACAATGAAAGTAAAGGGAGAGAAAAGGGACTACTTTCCTTGGCAGCTTTATTGCTTTAATGATTCACTTGAGTTCTTCTTCTTTGGTGGCCCCACTTCTCTATTTTAATGATGTTTTCATAAGAAAGAAAAGCCTATGAAATTATGCCTCTTGGCAAGTCTTTGCCATCATTTTGATTCTTCTTTCCACCAAAGATCCTTTGATGCTGATATTTTTAAACTTTATTTTTATTCCTTGTTTCTCATGCACACTAACCTTCCTTTCAACAAAAAGTCTGGACTTATTCAATCCTTATTATTCCATCTCTTTTTATTTCCCAAGATCCAGCTCTCTCTGAATTAGTTTACTTCACCATTAGAAGTTGGAGCTAGAGAGAGGATTCAATAGGTTTCATTTTTTTCACACTAGTTCCGACCTCACCACCTCCTGAAAGCACAGGCTCAGGCAACTTTTTCTATCCAGGCACCATTGATGATAGACAAGAAAAGGAAAGAAAAGGAAATCATAAACCAGATAATACATTTATCTCAAGACCATTATCAGCTATTTTGTAGTCACAATCTTTATTTAACTAAAATTTACCTTTTTTTCCAATATAAAGAAACTTGTTGGTAAATCAGAGAATTGTGTAGTTGAAAAGAACAAGACAAGAATAGATATGAAATTGTCTCATAGATGTTATTATCCACATATTACTATGATAATCTCCCAAGAAAAAGATACCCTAAATTATCTTGGAAGATTTTCTATCTTGTAAATAGTAGGTATCTGCTAGGTATTTGTTGAAATGAATTCTAGTATTTATTAAACTTTCATTCTAATAGTTTTCACTTGTCTCAGGTCCAGGGCAGAGAGGAGCATTATTGCTTGCATGAGTTGCATTTAAAAGGCCAGAAGGAACAAGAGCATTGCAGCCACAGGGGAGCAAGGGCCCTAGTCAAGTTTCTAGGGCATAGAAGAGTGCTTGTGGAGGCTCCTAGGCCATAGCACAGGCCAGGATACTAGTGACCACACCTCTCCTTAGATCATACCACCTTGGAAAAACTGAAAATTTTCAGACCCCCAGAACTAGCTCTAAAAACAACACAAAAACCTAAACCTTGGGACAGTTGTCCCTCTGCCCCAAGAGCAAAGCCAGTTTAACATACAAGTAAAAGTCAAGAAATAGACTTGAAAAAATGATCAAAAAAATGACAAAAAAAAACACCTAATCATAGAAAGTTACTATGGAGACAGAGAAAATCAAGACACAAACCAAAAAGAAGATGTGAAATCAAAGCAGCCACATTCAAAGCATCAAAGAAAAATATGAATTGGACACAAGCTCAAAAAGAGTTCATCAAAGAGCTCAAAAAGGATTTAAAAATGAAGCAAGAGAAATGGAAAAATTGGAAAAATAAATGAGAGTAATGTGAGAAAATCATAAAACAAGAATCAACAGCTTGGTAAAAGAGGTAAAAAAAATACTGAAAAAAAGTTATTCTTTGAAAAACAGAATTGGCCAAATGGCAAAAATTGAAGTTCTGCTTAAAAAGCAGAATTAGTAAAATAGAAAAGAGGTACAAAAATTCACCAAAGAAAACATTTTTTGAAAATTAGAATTGGGCAAGTGGAAGCTAGAACTGCATGAGACATGAAGAAAGTTAAAAAAATCAAAATTATTTTTAAATAGAATAAAATGTGAAATATCTCATTCAAAAAACAACTGATGTAGAAAATAGATTGAGGAGAAATAATTTAAGAATTATTGGACTACCTGAAAGTAATGATAAATAGAAGAGCCTAGATATCATATTTCAAGAAGTTATGTAGGAAAACTGCCCTGATAATCCTAGAACCAGAGGATAAAAAATAAATTGAAATAATACAGCTATCACCTTCTGAAAGAGATATTAAAATGAAAACTCATAGGAATATTATAGAATAGAATGGAGGGAAATACATAGCAATCATAATTGTGAAAAATACTGCATTTCTCTGATAAAAGTCTAATTTCTCAAATATATAGAGAACTGAGTCAATTTCTAAGAAAACAAGCAATTTCTTAATTGGTAAATGGTCAAAGGATATGAACAGACAGTTTTCAGATGAAGAAATCAAAGTTGTCTATAGTCATATGAAAAAATTATCTAAATCATTATTGACTAGAATAATGCAAATTAAAACAACTCTGAGATACCACTTCAAACCTATAAGATCATCTAATATGACAGAAAAGTAAAATGACAAATGTGAGAGGGGATGTGGGAAAATTGGGATACTGAAGCACTGATGGTGTAGTTTTGAGTTGATTCAGCCATTCTTGTGAGCTATTTAGCTAATCCAAAGTTAAAGGTCTGTAAGACTGTGCATACACAGCAATAGCCAGCAATATCACTACTAGGCCTATATCCCAAAGAGATGAAAGAAAAAAGAAAAGTTCCTATATGTACAAAAATATTTAGAGTAGCTTTTTTTTTTGGTAGCAAAGAATTGGAAATTAAAAGCATGTCCATTAACTGAAGAATGGTTGAAGAAGATGTGGTATGTGATTTTGATAGAATACTATTGTGTTATAAGAAATGATGTGTAGGATGGTTTCAGAAAAAAAAAACCTGGAAAGACTTTTTAAGAACTAATGAAAAGCCAAGTGAGCAGAGTCAGGAGATCCTTTCATACAGCATTGTATGATGATCAACTTTGAATGATTTAGCTATTCTCAGAAATACAATGATTCAAGACAATTTTAAAGGACTTATGATGAAAACTGCTGTCCACCTCCAGCAAAATACCTGATGGGATCTGAATGCCAAGCAAAGTATACTTTTTTAAAAAACTTTCTTTATTTTTCCTGCATGTTGTTCCTTTTCTTTCTTTCTTTCTTTCTTTCTTTCTTTCTTTCTTTCTTTCTTTCTTTCTTTCTTTCTTTCTTTCTTTCTTTCTT
>NW_020954548.1:21154795-21161295 GCF_900497805.2 Vombatus ursinus
CTTTCTTTCTTTCTTTCTTTCTTTCTTTCTTTCTTTCTTTCTTTCTTCCTTCTTCATCTTTTGGTCTGTGTTATCTTTCTCAATATGTTTAATATGGAAATGTGTATTATATGACTTCAAATGTATAATCTATATAAATGTGCTTGCCTCCTCAAGGAGGGGAAGAAAAAGGAGGAAGGAATTTAGAACTCAAAAGTTATTTAAAATTTTAAATTGTTTTATATGTAAATGAGAAAAATCAAATAAAAACATATTTTTTTAAAAATAAAGTGTCTTATATAGGTAAGGGATTTTCCTTCTCTCAACTACAAAGGCTAAACTATGAAGGAAGAAAAGTTTAACTGTGTCATCAGTCTCCCCATTTTGTAGTCTTCTCCTACTTCAGTGGCATTTCCTTCTTAAGCATTTTGCTTAAGTATCCTTGAGCATCCCCCTTTTCTGTATGTCTTGTGTCTATGATAAATTTGGTTTGAGATTCTTTACCCACATTCAAAGGTTAATTTTGACAATTTTATCATATGGTCACTCTCAGGAATATTATTTCTTTTTAATATTTTCCAAAAGCCTTCAGGCAACAATTTTAGACAGCCTTGTGGAAGATAAGAGAAAGAAGGATCAAAAATATTTATATCAAAATCATTTATGTCAACTTTTTTGTGTTAGCAAAGAATTGGAAATTAAAAGGATGCCCATCAACTGGAGAATTGTTGAACAAGTTGTGGTATGTGATTGTGATGGAATACTTTTGTATTAGAAGAAATGATGTGATGTGATGGAATACTGTTTGCTATGAGAAATGACTTTAGTTGTCTTAATATAACATCACACAAGTTGTCACATACTATGACCATGTGCAAAGCCATCCCTGGTTGTGGGAGTGAATGCATGCTTCTCTTCTTCAAGAAAGCATACTTAGTCATTGTGAGTTTGTCTTCCACCAATCCACATGTCATCTCCTCTCTGACTTGGAAGATAGTATTTGATAAAATATTTATCCTTTGGGATACCTGATAATGAGCCTCTCCAAATTTATCTAGCCTAGTACTCAGTTAACAGATGTATAACATATGAAAACCTACAAGGTTGCTAGCTTAACATGTAGTATCACTTTGGCAAATGCAAGACCTCATACCATGGTGAAGTGTTAAAGGAGGACTTTAGTGTAGGGTTTTATTTGTGTTTATGGGGATATATAGGTAGATGGATGTATAAATAGATAGATAAGAAGTTGGGGGAGCATGTGATTATGAAATATTGATGTAGAGTTTTTGTGAGTAGATTTTGGATCATCTGCCAATTCTAAAGTGATATATCATGAGGACAGGAAAGAGGTATGTTTCCTATAGATAGTAAATGCTATATTAGCACCTCTTATTTATATTACAATGTAATATTCCAGTAGACAGATCTACAGACCAAAATGCTGATAGTAAATTTGAAAATAGACCTCAAACTTTGTGGAACAATAATAATAACAATCAATAACCACCAACAACAAAAATGAAAATCCGAGAAAAGCAAAACCTATTTAGTAGCATCTTCAAGAAGGCCTTAAAAGGATTAGACAAAGCTATATAGTCCTTATACTTATCTTTGCATTTACAGAGGATTCTTAGGTCACACGCTGCCATGTTCTCATTTATTCTAATGCTGTAATTACCATAGACGTTGGATCATCTGTGGTAATTATGTGTGTGTGAAGCATGCTTCAACAGCTTAGATAATGGGTTTCCATATACAGGGTCTACTTTGTGAAGCTGCCAGAAATTATGCCAGCCTTTGCCACACTTAATGCTAGTATCACTAGAATATTTAGCTTAAAATAATGAATAACGTTCAAAAACATTAAGCACTGGGAGCATGATTGACTTATAATTTAAAATGGCTGCCAATTCTGTTCCCTCCCATTCTGAATTTTTATGATACCCCATTTCACTTCCCACCCCCAATAAAAAGAACCCTCAGAAAAGAGTCATGCTTTTTATCACAACCAATCAGCAAAGCTGTGTAAATGAGAAATGGGAAAAAGTGAAGTGCTGACAGGCTTATTTGTTTCTACATGTTAGAGAACTGTTCTCCTATTTCATCCTAGCCAAGAACTATGCAAACATGAATTGATATTCAAAGGATGACATAAGAATTGTTATTAATATACAGTACTCTCTGAGATATTTATTGCTGCAGGATCACTTCTGGTTTGTACGTATCTGTTTTCATTGCAGTTTATTAGCAATCAGTGGTTATTATTTAGCTCTAATGTTTAAAAACTGTAATTCATTAACCTCTTATCTTTTATTTATGAACCCATGTCAGATATAAAAAGTATATTATGTATTGTTTTTGGCTGGGAGAGTTTTGTACCCTGCAGTGTATTAACATTACCAGGGAACTTTGGAGGATTTCTGAAACTTCTTTTCACATCAATACAGAACACATAAAATGGAGAAGCTTTTAATTTGTCAGACAACATTTACTGGGCAGGGATTGTATGGATCAGGATGGACTCTGTGGGGTGAACAGTGGGAAAAGGCACATATGGTAGTGTCTTTTAAAATTATTCTATATTCTATGCATATGCTATTCTAGACAGTGAAAGATAATGTACCCATTCTCAGGTATTTAGGGATGAATGGGTTATCTTTTGTATCCAAAACAAATAATCATTTTTTTTAAAAGTTAAATTCTTTAAGTATGAATTCTTAAAACCTGTATGAATTTTCATTTAATTAAAATCAGTTTCACCCAAATGAAAGCTATTTTCCCTCTAATAATAGCACATAAAATCAATGTCATGGCTATATCAGATATTGAAGGATTTGAATTCTAATCTTCACACTGTAACTGGTGAGAGTTTTTAATCTGTGTGTGTGTGGGGGGGGGGGACTCCTTTGCAGTCTGAAGCTTATGAACTCAAATTAATGTTTTTTTTAAATGAATTAAATTATATAGGATAATAGTAGAAACCAATTATATTGAAAAAGTTGTCAAAATATGAAAAACCCCTACAGGTTCATGTACTCCAGGTTAAGAAATCTTTTAGTAGGTACTCTTGGGAAAATTGATTTGGTCATTTTCTCCCACTATCTATCAATTGATGTCTGCCTCTTTTTATCTCACAGGGATGAAATGAAATTAATGAGACTATAGAGATAAAGGTAGATATTATAAAAAGTCCAAAGTGTTGTTATGATTGTTATTTCTGAATCTGCTTTTCAAGAAGGTCTTATCCAGGTTAGGCATACCCACTTGTTCTCAAAGAATAAGCTGTCTATTTGAGATCAATCACCTTACGTTATTGTTGCATGCCAAATACATTATTATTCTTGCAAAAACATCCTGGTTTAACGCTGCAGAATGAAAATTGACAAAAGATACTGATATGTGTCTGAACAAGAATAGAGTTCAAATGTGACCACCTTGAAAGTATTTCCACTCACACGTTATATGCTATTTGAAACCTTTCTACACAACCACATGCCATCAAAGGCCCATGGAAGAGAATTTCATTTCATCTTCTTAAATACCATTTACTGAAATGTCAATGAAGTAAGAATGAAAGACTCTGCAGAAGATTCCCTTTGGTGAGATATTATAATTTATCAAATCTAAACTGAACCCCAGGTGGAGCCCAAGTTTATAACTTGGATTTAGATTACGGCAGAGATTCACTTATTATCCGTCCTGATCTTTAGAAGTTATAACTATATCTGGGAATCCAGCACTTATGCAATAAATCATTTATGTCAACATTCATACATTGTTTGCAGGATTGCATAATGCAGAGGCTATCTTAAACAATCAATTCTCATTTGATAGACCTACCATTGCCGAATCCACATTCGTGTTTAAATGAAAGTCCTGAAATGACAGCATTAAAAAAGCTATTTGCTGAGTACTATTATTGTTGGACCTGAGTCTCATGATGAACCAGGAAAATTAAACTACTCCTTGATATTAAACTGCTTTGTAAATCCTACCAGGACTATATGGGACAATGGACAAGTCACTTCAACTCTCTGGAGTGAAGTGTCTTCATATGTAAAATTGGAGATTAGATTGAATCATTCCTAAGGTCCTTCTGGCTCTGAACAATATAGTCCCTAATTTCAAAGAGTTTTCATTATAAAAGTTATATTAAAAAAAATAGATCAAATGTTAAAACAGGTATATACCAAAATGTGCTTTCAAAAAAGGGGGGTGGGAATGTCAGCTTGGAATCTGTCCACATAAATCATAAAGAGTCAAAGCAGAGTATCAAAAGAGGGGCTGTTAGGTGGCACATTGGGTAAAGGTGTGGGCTTGGAATCAAGAAGACTCATCTTCATGACTTCAAATCCAGCCTCAGACACTTGCTAACTCTGTGACCCTGGGCAAGTCATTTAACTTTGTCTCAGTTTCATCATCTATAAAATGAACTAGAGAAGGAAATAGTAAACCACTCCAGTATCGTTGCCAAGAAAACTCCAAAGGATGTCACAAAGAGTTGGATACTATTGCAACGACTCACAATAACAACACAATGAAAAGTGTGCAGATAGATGTTGTAAGGGGAGGGAGGGAGGGAGGAAAAGAGGTCCATTAGTCTAAAGAGACAGCTGGCACTTTAATATACTTTGAGTTTCTTTTATATTTTTAGAAGTGATCTGGAAGAGGGAGTTTAGAGTGCAATCTCTAAGTTTGCAAATGACAGTAAGCTTTTCTGAGGAGTGAAATGTCAAGTTGATGGTGATATGCTGCAGGGGATGTCATAAGCCTGCATGAATGAGTAGGTGAATAGTAGAGCTCTGAGGCCAGCACATATAGGTAATTCATTTTATACACATTCATAAGGTAGTAACAGTCCATATTTCTATAACATTTTATGCTCTATAGTGAGGATTTACTGACTGGTCAACACACAGTCACACAGCTAGAATGGTTAAGGCCTGGACTTGAATTCAGGCCATAATATTCCAAATTCATTGCTGTTGTTGTTCAACAATAGCGCCAAGTTAAATGCTCTATCTAAAGAGTCTGAATTATATGTTCTTGATCATGGATAAATTCACTATAGATTGATCCATGATGAGATCAGCCCAATGCATTACTGTTTCTAAGAATTCTTACAATGTGGGGTATTATCAGGAAAGGATCAAAAAACAAGGCTTAAAATAGCTTCATATTGCGTGCCTATCTATGATGTAAACATGCCCCAAATATTGCATAAAATGATCAGGACACAAGGAATCTATAGAGCTAGGGAAGATCCAGAGAGCAGTAACTGAAATATTGGAGGGGACAGAAAAGTTCTATGTTCAAACAAAGGAAAAAAAATAAGAGTATTCCTTCTGGAAGAGCAGAAATATTCAATGATACAATAACATAAAAAAATAGCAAAGGGCACAGATATAAGCAGACTATATCACACAAAATCTAGTAGATTAGAATGAGAACTCCCTGTCTTAAAGACTAAAAGAGTAGCTAGTTACACTGAATCTTCTATGGTCATATGCTTTTTGTTAAACAGTTCCAAGAGTCTTGTGAATTTAGGGTCTTTTGACCTGGGTAGTAGTATAGCTTGGCAGATTATATATACTTCACAGACATCTTTACTTATAAATAGAGATGCCCTTTACTGACTATGTAGAATCAAATTATAAATTGATTTCTTGGAGGAAATTTTAGCTCAACAATAAACAACCAAATTTCTATTCATAAAAATTATTTTCCTTTTAAGGTAGTATTAATAATTATAAATATTTATATTTTGCATTATAATTTACAAAACCCTTTCTAAACCTTACCTTAATTCATATTAATAATGATCCTAATGTTTCTGTGCTGCAAATATAATTCATAAGCATGTCAACAAATCTATAATCTAATATGTGTATATTCCTTCTACCAGTGTTGGTTTCTAAGCTTCCATACTCTTTCACCCTATGTGATACTTGTCCACATCATTCTATAAATTATCTATATGCATTGCAGGCCATCTTTTTGTTATTATTTATTTCTTTTAATATTTTATTGATACCACTGCAACTCTTGGGCTGTACACTTGTTGTTCTTCATTTTGTGAGAACCATAGTCACATGATCAGCTAAGACATCCACATAGGAAAAACAAAGTGGAATAAAAAAAGCATATTGTCCAGTATATGATGACAAATATCATTATCCCTAAATTACAAATCAGGAAATTGAAGCTCAGAAAGTTTAAGTGACTTGCACAGAATGACAGAGCTCTTTAGCTTTAATTAATAATAGGAGGCATACATCATAGGCATGTATGGTACTCTCATGTAAAGAAGATTGACAGGGCAGTGGATAGAGAGAAGAAATAGCCACAATCAGTGATAGAAAATGAGGTAAGTAAGTCGAGGGTGCCACATGGCTGGGAAAGTGCCTCCTGAAAGATAGAAAAAGTTGCATCCATAGGTTACATTGTATGATTTGGGAACAGTAGATAGACAGATAGATAGATAGATAGATAGATAGATAGATAGATAGATAGATAGA
>NW_020954548.1:21161305-21168614 GCF_900497805.2 Vombatus ursinus
AGATAGATAGATAGATAGATAGATAGATAGATAGATAGATAGATAGATAGATAGATGGATGGATGGATGGATGGATGGATGGATAGGAATTTATTCGAACACTGGATTAGGCAGAGACACTAGGGCAGGGATTTTCCTCCATTTCTCTACAAAAAATCAGAGAGAGACTGACCTCTCAAAGGGATTGAATCCACCTCCACTGTCTCTACTTTCCAGGTCTATATTCTTTTCCAAATTGCATCAAATATGTATGTGTGTGACACAGACACACACACATACACACACAAGGATTATGGTTTACTTTACAGAGAGTGTCAACCTGTTGAAGGAAGCATGCCAAATTCTGGCCTGTAAAGTACAAACTGACCTTGCTTAATTTTTAGGGGTCTCATTTATTTTAAAACTTTTAAATCTTATGAGAATTTTATCTCAGAATTGTCAACACACTCAGTACATTTCAGTATGTATTTAGTTTAATCTCCTATGTTATGTATTTCTTTCTGTTAAGAGGCTTTAACCCTAAGGTCATGTGACCACTTCAATGAGGCTACTCTCTTGAAGGAGAAATGCAGTGGAACATTGAAAAATTCTGGCTTCACTTTCACAAACTCACTAATCCAGTATTTTTTTGCTACAACTAGCTATCGACTTGGGACCAAGAAAATTGTCAAAAGAGTTCCTCAATGACTATTATTGCTTCCATTTTCTGTGATCCCTTCCATTCTCAATTAGTAGCCTCATAAGCAAGCCACAAATAATAATATCCTTAGGAAACTTATTACTTTGAGTTAGTATGAACTAAATGTTTGAATATGCCGAAGAAAGGTGGAAAGAAACTCACGGATGGCAGTTCCACAATTGTTTAACTTGCAGTCACAGGGATATTTCAATGTTGTTGATTCTCCTCAAATATGTTTTTCTGATGCTTAAAATGAATATTTAAGGTCATGAGTTTATTTATGTTTGGATCTCTGTTGCTGCATAACAGCTTTTAACATCTAATTGATATTGCTTTGAGATTTAAAGATAAGACTATGGATTGTGCATTGTTTATGCTTTGCCTACAATGTTTGTTTTCAGTAGCTTCAAAAATGTTTTGATTATGTAGTGTATATCATTGACTCAAGAGGCCCTCTGTGTCTGTGGAAGCAAGAGAGTCCTGAAATGATCAATGTTTGATACATTTTAACATCCCTTGATCTTGAAAAATCTGCAAAAGGCAAAAGGCTTATGTGGAATACACTTTAGGGAACAATTCTCACACTTGAAAGCATTATACATCCATACATATGATTCATAAACAGAAAAATATTTAAAGTACAGTAACTTGATATTTTTGCTATCATTTTCTGTTACTTTGATGACTCTAACAGCTTTTTTTGTCTTTGTACTACTTTTCTGTCATTTTCTGTTGAATGATGTGTCTGTTCATAACATTTGCCACTCTGTGGCAAAACAGGAGTTCTTAACTAGAAGTCTATAACTAGATTTAAGGGGGTCATTTAATTTGGATGGGAAAAAACCTTATATTTTTATTGATCTCTAATTTTCTCCAACTATTAATATAAAAACAAAATTTTCTGAGAAAGGTCCTATAGGCTTCCCCAGATATTCAGAGTAGTCTATGATACAAAAAAGCTAAGAATTCCTGTTATAAAGAAATTCTTATTTTCTCTAGACTTTGTATCCTTAATCATAATTAATTATTGATACTATAGAATTTAGCTTTATATAGCTTTATAGGAGAAAGGGGAAAATGTATTCTGCATATAAGTGTATCAGAAAGTCTTTTAAAAATGTGTTTCATAGTCCATTACCTCTAACTCTACCTGTGAACCTATGCTTTATGGTTTCCTTCTCAATGGAATCCCTTCCACATCAGGCTCTACCTGTTGGAAAGTTATTCATCTTTTAGCAATGTATCAGATTTTATTGCATTTAATTTGAAGCCTTTCCTGGTTTCCTCACATGGATATGGTCTCTTCCTCCTTTGCACTCTTTGTACAATGTACCTTTGCAAGGATCCCTATTATAGTAGGTCTTTAACTTATTTGTGAGCTTGTGTTTTTCTCCTTTACCCTGTACATCCAAAGCACTGTGCTAAATTGTAAACTCTCTGAGGGCAAGGGCATGGTAATTTATTTATCTTTGTAATTCCCACAGTAACCAGTGTATAACAGACAATAAATAAATAATAGACCATAGATATTTGATGAACTGAAAGGGGGAAAAAGGAATACATTTACACATGTCTAATATTTGTTGAGAGTGTCCAACAAGAATACAGGTATTTAATAATGTTAATTATAATAAAAATGTTAATTCTTTGTATCTAGAAAATCCATCACCAAATGGCCAGCCTAACAATAAGCCTATTGATATTTAGAGCTCCTTGGAAAGCTGATGGATAGTATCTTGCTGGAAATGTACTCAAAGAATTTCTAGTATGGTTATACCTCCAAGAACTTAAGTTTCAGGAGCACAGCTTCTGAAAAATAAAGGTTACATCTACTCCAAATAAGACATTGGAAAAGGACTCTTTGTCTTCTCTCCAAAATAATAATAGACACTAATTTTATTTTCCATGAACTCTGTAGGATTAAGGACCTATCTACTGTTTCCTGAGTCCAAAGATTAAATGATCTCTGAAGTGATTGCTATCTGTAACATTTTATGACTATAACATTTGGAACCAGCTACAGGTAAATGGATACAGTCACTGGATATATCACACTTCACTGGATTCCTGGGCTTTATAGACTTTTGTATAGCCTATGATTGAAGAAACAATGATTGACATTTGTATAGCACCTTAAGTATTAAAAGCACCACTACCACCCCAATCTGATGTGGTACGTAATAAATTATAATTATTCCCATTTTACAGATGGGAACAATGAGACGCAGAGAGGTGAAGTGACTTACCCATTATAGAAAAGTTAATAAGTACTGGAGCTTGAATTCAACATATCTCCTGATTCCACTACAGCACATTGAAGAGTTATGATGCCCCATTGATAATATCAAGATGTTTTTCTTGACCAAGTCATCTCCAAATTCACCTTTTTAATACTGATTAATGATTGTGGGAATAGCAGTTCTCCCAAGTCTGAAAACTTTTGTGATCCTGATTATGTTATCCATGCCTTTAACTGCCTCTGAATCACTGAGATAATTGGCATATGGTTTACTAGGCTCATTGACTACTTTAGTTATACATCTACAAAAGGTAGGGCCGTTTATATGTCAAGGACCATTTTAAATAACTCCAGATTGTATCTGTAATGTCATAAGGGCAACATGCTTGTATGAAATTGCTAGTGACAGTCGATGGGGAAAGATGATTAGGAATTACTAGGGAAAGTCGATAGGGAGGGATGATTAAAAATGCACCTGTGATCATATTATCAATAAAAATTAAAATGGGTTATCTCAACCCACTTTCTCTGCTGCCATGTTCTGTGCATAATTTCCATGATAATTAAACATTTTGCAGGCTATTCTGCTTTTAGGAAATATTTTTCCCCTAGAGAACTAGATATATGAACAGCATACATGTTTTAAAAATGCTCAAAATTTTGCCTTACCAAAAGCCACAAGAGTCTTGATCACTTTACTAGCTATAAAAGGAAAGATCAACATGGTAATTTTCAATTTGATAATTTTGACTTTTCTTTTTCCACAGGAGCTTATTTAATGTTAATAGCACCAATATTTCTAAGGATTTGTCAATTCTATTTAAAGGAACTTATAAATAAATTCTTTGCAAAGTTACAGTATTTCTAATTGAATTTGTTAAATTCAGAAAATGACTGCCCTTTAGCCTATTGCATCTTCAGATAAATTTTCAGGTAGATACCTTTAACACACACACACTAAAATGGGACTGCTAAGATCCATAAGTTAAAACAATGGGAAATTCCTGAACTATTTGTTTCCATTAACTTTAGATAATTATTCAAGTATGTCTTGAACTTTGAGAAGAACTATGAACAAGTAAAAGTGTTGGCTACCCACATCTTGCATGAAATGTGAGACTTAGACATTCAAACATAGGGACAGGAACTGAATGTGTGATTTTCTTGATATGGGAAAAACCTGAATGAGGAAGCTCTTCTGCTAATGTGGATCAGCAACATCTCTGTAAGCTATGACATTAAAGAATTACCTAAAGTACTCAGGGGATAAATGGCTTCCAGTATTACACAGCCAGTAAATAAGATATATGAGACCCTGGGCAAGTCAGCTAGTAAGTGTCAGAGGTGCTTCTTGACCTCAGCTCAGGTTCCTGTCTTGAAAGTCATGCATCCATGATTCAAAGACCTTAGCATTTACTAGCAACTATTCTGAAGACAGCACCTCTTCTGGAAATGGATCTTTAACCTTACGTCACAGTAGCAACAAACATGCACTTAAGGTGTTTACAAGTGTTTTCATTACTCTCTTACATTTATATCATATTAGGCCCTGGGGTTCACATGTAATAGTTCCAGACACTATCAGTGATAAGAAAAGATGGCTATAGAAATACTTGCAGATCTATTCCATCTAGAGTTTCCATGTCCTTCTTCTAGTTCATCTATAATATCTCTTATGATCTAACTTTGATGGCTCTCACACCAAGATTTCTAGACATTCTTTTTTCAATGTTTATAAATAGACATTATTCATCATCTCCTTCCATCTTCCTCTGTTAAAAATAAGTTTGTCTTCTCAAATGGTATTTTCTTGTTTCACCACATGGCAAGGAGATTAAGTACTTGTGAACTGAGGAAGTTTCTGGGGTTTCTCAATTCTCATTATGAGGATTCTTGGAATTAGATGCACTCCCTTTTAAGAGTGTTCATCAGAATCAATGTTATTTTAAAAATGTCTCAGTTTTTGAAATCCATGAGGTTATTGAATTGGAATTGTGATTGCTTTCTTTTCATCAATATTATCTTCTCTCTCTCCCTCTCTCTCTCTCTCTCTCTCTCTCTCTCTCTCTCTCTCTCTCTCTCCCTCTCTCTCTCTGTGTATGTGTGTATATATATATCCTTTCCCCCCAGGTGACATTTATTTTGACCTGTTTTTTTTTAATCTAATTGATTCTGTGACTGTACATGGATGACTGATTTGGGAATGAATTCCTCATTAGTAATCCATTATTTCCTGTCAAGATACAATCAATACCATGTCACACAAGTTAATACTCTGTTATAAAAGAAAATGTTGTTACTTAAGTTGTACCACTATCTCCAGGGTGGTAGTTTTGCTAAAGATCATCAAAACCACTACAAGATATTGTAATGCACCCCATCCATTTTTCTGAGGGTTAAAATCCTTGTCTTCCCTTAAGGCCCAGCTGAGGTGTCACCTGCATGAAACTTTCCACAGTTGTCAGAGCTCAAAGCTATCTCCCCTTTGCTTTGTCAGATTCTACTTTGAATCATACTAATGGGTCTCCATGCCACATTTCCTAATTAGATTATAAGTTCCTTGTGTTCAGAGACTCTATCTTGTTTAAATTCTTATTTATTCTAGTTGGCTTTTGTTGTTTTATTTTGAGGTCTCCAATATCTAGCAAACCATCTTACAATTAAAAATACCTTGAACTGAAATGAAGTCAATGAAAATGTCAACACAGTTGTAAAAGAAGCTAGTAAGGTACAGGAAAAGTATAGCAAACAGTGGGTAACAGGTATCTGAGAATCTCTGTTTCCTATTTTTTTCTTTTAAAGAGCAATTAGAAGGGTTGAAATATCACTCATTAGCTAACTTGTAGATTACATTCTAATGATTGCAACAGAAGTGCACTGAAAGATGTACAACTTAACAATTATTAACCTCTAAATAAAAAAATAAATCACAAATATGAAAATAGCCATATTTGATCAATTGATCAATTTACTGGCAGATAACTTGTAACCCAATGGGAAAATGAAAGAATGGTAAATAAATGCCTTATATTTCCAGAGTTATTATTTTGAAAGGGTTATCATGGAACATAATACTAAGATAATTGAGTGCAAAGGGAAAATTTAGACTTGTTAATTCTGTTTAATTGTATATTCTGGACTATTTGTTGTATAGAAAAATGTAGCAAGGACAATTTGGCCACCTTCTAGGAAATATGATTGAGTTTTTATGAATTAAAATAGAAGATCTTCTGGTATGAATAATATTAGAATTTGTTCTTAGTCCTCAGGTAAATCTTCTTTCTTACAGTGAGAATTCATTTTCATTGGACTACTTTTTTTTCAGAACATATATTTACTTCCTCATGTTATCATTTAGAAGTAGGCATGCCTAAAGTGCTAAGGACAGCATGACATAATAGAAGAGCATTGTCTTAGAGGACACGATTCATTGACCAGCTAAGTGACTATGATAAGTTATGTAACTTCTGGGCTTCTGTTTTTATCATTTCTAAAATTATAATTTGATGGTGTCCTAAAATCTATTCAAATTTCAAATTTAATATTCCTATTAAATATGTAAATGATTAGACTTGATTGGTGTGAAGGGTATTCTCAGAAAGTCATCTGATTTGAAAAGTAGGTTGACTGGTCATGTAATAGTGAGGAAAAACTGCAATGTGACATAGAGGAGAGGGCACTGGACTTGAGAGAAAGGAAAAACCTAAGTTTAATTCCTGCTTCAGAAATTTAAATATGAGCATGGGCAAATCACTTAATCTCTCTATGCCTAATTTTCCTTCTCTGTAAAATAAGCAGTTTGGACTTCATGGTTTCTAAGGTGTATTGCAGTTCTTACTGTTTCTGTGATAAGTAACCAATGTTTTGCATTATATTTCCTCAGCAAAACCACTACCAGTTCTGAATCCAAAAGAGATAAAAGGAAAGAAACTATGTCTACAAAAATATTTATAACAACTCTTTTTGTGGTAGAAAAGAATTGGGAATTGCAAGAATGCCTTCAATTGTGGAATGGCTGAACAAGTTTTGATATATAATTTTAATGGAAAAGTATTGTAGTATAAGAAATGACAACTAGGATGGTTTCAGAAAAACTTGGAAAGATTTCTATGAATTGATGCTAAATGAATTGAGCAGAATCAGGAATACATTGTACCTGGCAATATCAATATTGTAACAATGATCAACTGTGAAAGATTGAGCTACTCTGATTAAGACAATGATCTATGGAAGTTCCAAAGGAATCATAATGAAAAATGCTATCCATCTCCAGAGAGAGAACTGAAGAACTCTTAGTGCAGAATGAAGCATATTTTTAACTTTATCTTCTCTTTCTTTCTTTCCTTCTTTCTTTCTTTCTTTCTTTCTTTCTTTCTTTCTTTCTTTCTTTC
>NW_020954548.1:21168624-21231539 GCF_900497805.2 Vombatus ursinus
TTCTTTCTTTCTTTCTTTCTTTCTTTTCCTTCTTTCCTTCATTCCTTCCTTCCTTTCATTCAGTCATTCTTCTTCTTTGAAAATATGGAAATGTGTTTTGAATCACTTCATATATATAATGAATATCACATTGCTTGCCATCTCAGTGGGTGGGGAAAGGGGTTGAAAGAGGGAGAATTTGTAACTGAACATTTTCAATGAATGTTAATTTTTTTAAAGAGATGTTATCAACCCATCAAAAGTCCAAGAAACTTCCTTTTAAAAAAAATGAGGAATATTTTCCAAATGTCGCAAACACTCAAAAACTAGTAAAAGGCAGACACTGTTTCTGCATTTGGTTTTTGAGTCACATCTAGTTCTGTCATTTTATATGCAAAGTATTAAAAGCAATGGAATTCTAGGCTCAGCAGGAGTAACACGTGTAGCCCTTTGGGGAAATTGGATATACATATATGTGTATATGTACATACACACACAGGTGTATGTGTGTGTTTAAATAAACCTGGGAACCATGATGAATACTTTTATTCACTCCCTAAAATGTTTTGAAGTGTCCATTCTGCACATGTGTCATGAAACCCTAATCATGAATGTGCAATAAGATCTGAAAGGAAAAATACATTTAACAATCCTGTGGAAGGAAATTCTTTATTAATAACTAACATTGACATAGGGTTTTAAATTTTGCAAAGTACTTAACATATTTCACCCAATTTAATCCTCACAACATTACTTCAAGATAGGTGCTATACAGGTCAATCCTGAATGTGAGGCAAAAAGAGTATACAGCTAAGAGGCAGGAGGCTTGGCTTCCAGTTTTAACTTTGTCTACCGATGAGTAGATTGTACAAGTCACTTTATGGAGCATAGTTTTCTTCTCATGTAAAATTCAGAGTTTGGACTATCAGGGGTAGGGATTTGCAGCCTCAAGGCCATATGTAGCCCTCTAGGTCGTCAACTGCAGCCCTTTGACTGAATCCAAACTTCACAGAACAAATCCCCTTAATAAGAGGATTTATTCTGTAAAACTTGGACTCAGTCAAAAGGCCTAGGACCTAGAAGGCCACAGGTTCCCTGCCCCTGGACTAAGACGTCCCTTAAAACTGTTTCCTGTACAAAAATGGTGTGACTTTTGTTTAGTTTTTTTATTACTTTTTTGACAGATGTCGCATTTTTGAAAGTAAGTCATATCTCAAATAGAAACAATTTAAGGAGGAAATGCAGTCCTATTTAATCCTAGCACAAGATTTATGAAGAATACCAACAATCACCATCTCCCTCACCATCAATGAAATGATTTACATTTTGTCCATGCAACCTTGGACAGATGAATTTAATTCATGAAATGTATGAATAATGTTATTCTTTCAAAATGCATCCAGGGAATGGAATGAATTCTGTGGGTACACTCTTGGTGATATTTTTCTGACAGAAAAAAATCCTGCAGCAGAAAAAAAAAACTATTTTCAGATTCTTTATAGATAAGATAGGTGAAGCAATTTTGTTCTTGGGGGAAAAAAAGCATTAGGTTTGTAGCAATTATTGTGCAAATTGGTAGAGGATTTTTAGTCCATTAAACAGCAAAATTCCTAAACATCTCATCATGTATTTCTACTATGTCTTATCCCAGTCTATTTTTCAGCAGTTTTTTGATTCAATTCCATAATCATTTATTAAATGCCTACTGTATTCAAGGAACTGGAGATATGATGAAATGACAAAAATATAATTGTCCTTGCCTTCCAGACATGGCACAAAATCTCTAAAAATAGTTCATTTCTCTAGTGACTTGAGGCTTATGCCCCTGCATACTTTATTTCACTAAATCCTCCAACAACCTATTGAAGCGGGCCATGAAAGTTATTCTTATCCCCATTTGACAGATAAATAAAATAAAGCTTAAACCAATGGTTTCAGACTTTCCATTCAGTACTCCTTCTACTATGGCATTCTACTTTGCTGCCAATATTTTATATATGCTTGTTATTAAAAAGTTAGAAAGAAAAGTTTTTCTCAGAGTTTGTCTCTTCTTTTCAGAAAGTCCAGGGACTCGAAGGGTCATTACCTTCCTTCCTGGTAGTGGTGACTTAAGTATTCTTTTTTTGCTTAGGTTAGGTGGAAATAACATAGAAGTAGTAAGCTTTGTATATAGTTCTTGAAAGAATTATAGTGGCATATTTAATTTTTTTTCTCCTAAGATTGGGTATGAAACAGACCCAGAATGTCCTTTGTATCCATATATCAAGAGGACTATTAAGAGGATAGGATTTTGCCTTTCACTCCACTCAATTCTCTATGCAAAAAAGTAGCAGATAAATAACTGATATGAGAATACACACACACATACACACACACACACACATATATGTATATATATATTTAAAGGTAAGGGAAAGAAGCTATACTGATGAGTGATCCCATTATACTAGATTTCTTTCTTTTTCAAACCCCAGCAAGCATGAATTGTGGTGGAGTGCAGTGGTAGTGGTTTCCATCCTAGTGTTGACTGTCCTATTGTCTCTATATCTTAAGTTTTAATTATCCCTTTCATTTTAGGTAGCGTTCACTGTATCAGGGCAGGAATTGAAAAATAATCTGCTTCCTAGGAGGTAAAAACAGATCATAATGCAACCTGTATAAGTAGGCCACAGATAACATCTACCTGAACTTTTGATCTTAGAACAGGGGAAAGAATTCTGAGGATTTAGTCCTGTACTTTGCCACTTTTCTCCCCTTGTTTATCAAATGAAATGGCTTTTAGGAATTCCTATTGCTAGCATAAATTTTTTTTTATTTAAAAATATTTATTTTTAACATTCTTTTCTTTTTTGAATTTTGAATTCCAAATTCTCTTCATCCTTCCAATATCCACTGAGGTGGCAAGTAATATGATATCAATTGTATATGTGAAATTATACAAAACATATCTCCATATTAGCCATCTTTCAAAAAAATGGCAAGAAGAATAAAATGAGAAAATCATACTTCAATTTGCATTCAGAGTTCATCAGTTCTCTCTCTAGAGGTGGATGCATTTTTTTCATCATGAGTCCTTTGGAATTCTATTGGATCACTGTAGTGATCAAAGTAGTCACATCTTTCACACTTGATCATTATTATGATATTGCTATTACTGTGCATGATGATTTCTCAGTTCTTCTCACTTCAGTTTGCATCAATTCATATAGTCCTTGTCATGTTTTCCTGAAAATATCCCCCTTGCTATTTCTTATAGCATAGTAGTCCTCCATCACAATCATATGCCACAACTTATTCAGCCATTCTCCAATTGATGAGCATCCCCTTGATTTCCAATTCTTTGCCACCACAAATATAAATTCAATAAATAGGGACTTTATCAGAAAAACTTGCTGTAAAAATTTTGATATTACTTCACTGTCTATGGTACCTTTTAGCACAATATAGTTTCATTGATTTTCTCTTTTAATTATGTCTATTTTTGCTTTTGCCTTTTCTGAGATCATGATTACTACCACTTCCTTTTTTTACTTCAGTTGAAGTTTATTACATTCTGCTCAGACCTTTATTTTAACTCTATGTATGTCTTTCTGTTTCAATTGTGTCTCTTGTAAACAAGATATTGTTGGATTATGCTTTCTAATTCATTCTGCTCTCTGCTTCTGTTTTATGGGTGAGCTCATTCCATTCACATTCACAGTTATGATTACTGTGTATTTCTCTCCATGCCATTTTCTTTTGTTTCTTCCTTTCTCTCTCTTTTTTTATCCTGTCTCTTCTCAAAAGCCTATTTTGCTTCTAACTAGTGCCTCCTTTAAACTGCCCTCTCTTTTGTTATCCCCCATCTTTCTCTTATGTTTTCCTCTCCTATTTCCCTATCGGGTATGTTATATTTCTATATACAACTGAATGTTGTATATAGATTTGATTTTAAAAGCTCCTCCTTTGTTATGTGAGAAAATTTTCTTCCTTCTACCTCTCCCTTCCCCCATCTCCTAATGCATTCCTCTTTCTCAACTATTTATTTTTTTGAGATCTTTTGAACATAATTGACTCACACCCATGTGCTCTATGTACCTTCTTTTAACTGACCTAATAATGATAAAGTTGTTGGGAATTATATGTTTTATCTTCCCATATAAGAGTGTAAACAATTTAGCTTTATTGAGTCCCTTATTGTTACTCTTTCATATTTACCTTTTTATGCTTCTATTGAGTCTTCTGTTTTAATGTCAAATTTTCTATTCAGCTCTGGTATTTTCATAAGTCCTCTGTTTCATTGAATATACATTCTTCCCCCAAATAATTATACTCAGTTTTGCTGAGTAGGTTATTTGTGGTTGTAATCCCTAGCTCCCCTGGAATATCATATTCCAAACCCCCCCACTCCTTTTACATGGAAGCCACTAAATCTTATGTTATCCTGACTATGGCTCCATGATATTTGAATTATTTCTTTCTGGCTGCTTGAAGTATTTTCTCTTTAACCTGGGAGCTTTGGAGTTCGGCTCTAATATTCCTGAGAGTTTTTATTTTGGAATTTGGCTCTAATATTCCTGAGAGCTTTTATTTTATTTGGGATTTCTTCCAGGAGCTTATAGGTGGATTCTTTCAATTTGTCTTTAATCTTCTGGGTCTAGGATATTGGGACAGTTTTCCTTGATAATTTTTTGAAATATGACGTCAAGGCTCCTTCTTTGAGCATAGATTTCAGGTAGTCCAATAGTTCTTAAATCATTCCTCCTCAAACAATTTTTCAGGTCAATTGTTTTCTTTTTTCTACAATGAGATGTTTCACATTTCCTTCTATTTATTCATTTTATAAAACTTTGATTGTTTTTTGATGTTACATGGAGTCATTAAGTTCCACTTGCCTGATTCTAAGTTTTAAGAAATGATATTCCTTTCAATGAGATTTTGAACCTCTTTTTTTATTTGGCCAATTCTACTTTTTAAGGATTGCTTCTCTTCTGTGAATTTTTTGTGCTTCTTTTACAATTTTTGCCAATTCTTTTTGGGTTTGAGTCCAAATAGCATTTTTCTTTGAGGCTTTTTTAGGGTAGCTGTTTCCCTATTATTTTCTTCTGAGTTTATTTATTGGTCTTCCCTGCTACCACAGTTGCTTTGTGTGGTCAAATTACTTATTTTATTTGCTAATTTTTCCAGTCTCTTTCTTGATTTTAAACTTTATGTTAACATTGGTCACTTCTCATCTGGGGTGTAGGGAGGCACTGTCCTAAGCTTTGGGCTTTATGTGCAGATATTTTCAGAGCTAGTTCTGGGGGTCTTCAAGTTTTTGTTGCTTCCAAGGTGATGTAACCCTGGTTGTGATATGATCACTGCTTTTCTGGTTTGCACTCTGGTATTTTCCTGAGAAGGGCACTCTACTCTGCAGTTGCAAACAGTAGTGCTCCTCTTTGCTTTGGAACTGTAACCTGGGCTTCTGCTCTCTTGTGACTGAACACCAATACTCCTCTTCACCTTGGCATTGTGACCCAAAACTGTGTATTGGCATTAGAGTTACCAATCAGCAGCAGCTGTACCCAGTTCCCTAAAAGGGTCCCCTGTAATCTCTTTCTGACCCATTGTCTGATCCCCTTACCATATCTAGATTGAGAGCTCCCAAAGCTGCTGCTGATGCTACTACTGCAGCCACTGTTGCCACTACCACATGTATAGGCTCTACTCCAGTGACAAAGATGTCTCCTGACAATCTTTTAAGCTTTCTTAGGCTGGAAAAATGTCTTGCCCCAACTTTAGTTGGATCTGCCACTCCAAAATTTGATGTGAGGCATTATTTTAAAGTTGTTTGGAAGGAAATGTTTGGAGTGTTCAACTGGGTGACTGCCTCTAACCTACCATCTTGGCTCCACCATGGGACTATATTTATTAGCATAAGTTTTACAAGTTTTCAGCACTTGGGGCAATGGAACATAATATTTAAGTTTGAAAAAAGGTCAACTTGCCAATCCATCCAGTTAATATCCAGGCTGACATGGCATCATTGATAGAGAGAAAAACATGGCATCATAGATAGAATAATGGATATAACCTCAGGAAGATTTGTCCTCCAATTCCACCTTTGATACTTATAATCAGCTGTGTGGACAGCAAATAATTAAACATCTCTCTAAACCAACTCTTGAAAACTCTAATTTATAAATGAGGGCGGAGGGAGTCTCTACATTGAGGAGATCACAGGTCTTTGACTTCTGTATTCCCAGTCCTATCACCTAGATTAACGTAAACATGAAACAGGAGATGTCTATAATACCAAAGGTAATGAGTTCTAATACAAGAAAATCCAGTGAATTTGACTATTCTCTTCTTCATGCTCAAAATCTTACAAAGTTGATTCTGCTAGCATATGGTTATACTTTTCTTTGAATTACAATTACAGAAGTAATGTGGAGATTCTAGTAATGCTTCTTCTTTCATTTCCATCCATTTAGGCAAATTTTGGATGCTGGACTGGCTGGATCAGCTTTCCCATGACACTGTCATGAAGTCTGTTTTCCATTAAAGCTCATTGATCTCTTATGACAGTTCGGGGCCCGGCTATGTCATTATAGATGATGCTCATCTGTACTATTCCCTATCCAAAGTAGTTAGCAGTTCTAGAGTTGGACAGGACATCAAAGGCCATATAGTCTATGGTATCAAACTCAAATAGAAATGGAAGCCACTAAACTATCCATAAAAATTCCTGTAGACTGCATATTCATTGAGTTTTCATATGTCATATCATCTTTATTTTACTGGTTTTTTATTTATTTTGTTAAATATTTCCAAATGCATTTTAATATGATTCAAGCCCTACTAGGCAATATTGTGGACAGTATGTGGCAACCTACCTGTTTTTGACACTTCTGATCTACTCAAATCCCTTCATTTACAAATGATGAAATTGAGGCCATGGACATTAAATGGCCTATTCCAGGTCACACAAGTAGTTTCTATCAGAGGTCGATTTTGAGCCATGGTATTCTGATTTAAGAGCTAGTTAGTTCTCTTCCACTTTCACATTCTTTCCTATTGTGATCAATGGTACTTAGAACATCTTAACCATATAAGAAAACATTGCTCTTTCTTTGGGGGAAGAGGCAAGAAAGCATAGATTCTACTCTTCTTCCATGGTTTTCTAAGTCCAAATACACCACAACTTCAACAATTAAATTTAAGAAGCATTTATTAAGCACTTAATGTGTGCCACACAGACAGCAGTAAATATATGCTGATGACTATACTTAAAATTCACACAAGAATGGTGTATACAAGTAAGGTGAAGAAGCTGACAGGTCCCATGAAATGTCATTTGAAGGAGATTCAGTGAAGAAGGCACATTTACATAAAATGAAAACAGATGAGGCCAGCCAGTGAGGCATAACAGCCATGTGGGCGAGTCTAAGGCACAAGTCACTGAAGTGACAAGTGAGTGATATACAAACCACTGCAGTAGAAATCAATCATCCAGATCTGTCTTGTGTGTGTTTCTTCAGCTGAGAGCGTATGTTTCCATAAGAAGACATTCAAAATAAGAGTATATTTGAGGGGACAAAGGACAGCTATATTCCAGGACACATGAGACAGTGTTTTATTTTGTTAGGTTTCCCCCTCTAATCTACTAGGCAGGGACTTTTCTTTTAGTTCAGGAAATTCAGCAAACTGTAATTCTAATGCCCATTCTCATCGCTGGTATATTCCATTCAATCAGGAAAAACTCTGCTCAGATTCCACCTCTGAGAACTACCACCTGTGGAATTTTAGGCTAGTAAATTAACCTTTCTGAACATCAGTTTCCTTATCTATAAAGTGGTGATAAGTATACTTCAAGTAACTCCTTTGCAGGGTTGTTTGGGATTTGAATGCACATCATGTGATTTGTTCTTTGCAAACTTTAAAGGGCTATAGAGATGTCAGATATTTTATTAGTAGTATTATCATTATCTTTTGCAAAATCTTACTCATCTAACATTGGCTTTGACTCCCTTATGTAGGGTACCTAAATACAAGTGAATACAACAGAAAACTTGTACTCCATAAAATTCAATAAAAAATATTTCATAATTACAGTAGGATTAAAGTGAAATAATTTACTGAAATAAATGTTGCTTCCCTTCTCCCTTCACATTTGTCAGGGAAGCAATTCTGTGTCAGTAATGCATTTCAATGGACAATAAGAATTCTACCAAATCTCAAGAACACCAAGACTGCAACACAGCTTACAATTAAGGAATCAAAAAGAGAGTTCATGTACCAGGTTTTCCCCACATCATCTACTCAACCAATCAACATGTCCATATTCTTGAAGAAGGCAGGCAGGAAACAAATACAATCATTTTTTTTGTAAATCATCAAAGTGGCCTGATAATTAAAACCTATATGAAGGATTGAAAATAAGAGTAGAGAGGAATAATATCATATGCAAATATTGGTGTCTGATAGAGAAAGCCTAGACCCTTGTCTCAAGAAATCAAATTATTTAGTATGGATTGAATAAACCTTCAGTAAGTAGCCAGGACTGTTCAATGGCCTTCCCAGTCTTCTCACCCACCTTGGGAGATGCTCATTTTGAGTCAGGACTAGAAATCCAAAGTAGGATGGGGATGAGCCTAGAGTTTTGGTCATAGAACTACTGACCCACATTCAGATATAAGCAGATTAAATATAAAACAAAAACTAGTTTTCAAGCACTCTGTAAGCTTCTGTAACTTCATATATGCCCTTTTTAGAAAATTAGAGATGAAGCTTGAACTCCTAGATATACACTGCATAAACCATCCTCCAGAGTTTCCCTGAACCAAACTGCAGGTGAAAATGTGCATTTGCTAAAATCATCATTCCTAAGAATACAAAATGATTAATTTTAATAGCAAGATTGACCCAAAAGCAGCCAGTCCAAAATGATATCAAAAATAAAGCAGCATAAAAAGAGTTTTAGATTTGAAATGAAAAGATCTGGACTTGAATTTGGATGCTGCTAATTAATGTTTTTGTGTCCTTGAGCAAACCACTTAACATCTAAATTGAAGACTAGGGGATCTCAATATCATTTCAAGTTTCAGGTCCTATCATCCTACTCAAATCCTAATATCTTATTTTTCATGATAGATTTAAATTTCAAAAGCAATGATTTTTTACCCTACAGAGAGTAGAACAAACATAGTCAAGAAGGACAAGAAGGACAAGAAGTCTGAGGTAGGACAAAAGAGAAATCATGAGAGCATTCACTTGTTATATGTCTACAAGCTTAGACAAATTACATCAAAAGTTTCTGAGGAAATGCCACTAATGATAACAGAGCCACTACATATAAGGGATCTTGGCATTGGGAGAAACATGAAAGACTACAGACAGGAACATTTCCCAGTCTTTAAAAAAGAATAAAAGTATATACCTTAAAATCTTAGCTGGTGAGTTCACCATTCATCCCCAGCATTTTTTTATGACACATATTTAAACCAGATGACTGGTGAAAATTTAGGGTAATCACAAGAATCTAGAATGGGTTGGTTGGTAGTTTTGCTGCATAAATTCTTTTTATGATAGAGTTACTAGACAAGTAGGTAAGTAAATGTTATGGCTATGTTGTACTTATATTTCAATAAGTCATTTACCAAGGTAATCTCATGGTCCCTGTGGCCATGATGAAAAAAAAATGTGAGCTAGATAATAGTACAGTTAGGTGGGTTCATATCTGGTTTAAACATTATTCCCAAAGAGTGCTAATTAATGGATCTATATCCCATTTAAAAAGAGGTCTCCAATGTCACTAGATGGAGTTTTGGCTTCGATTTTTCCCTATTCCATTCCATTGATACATTATAAGAAAATATGGAAGGCAGGCATATTTAATTTTAGATGGCATTCAATTTATTCTTCAAATATTTGTTGAGGAACAAGTATGTGAAAGATAGTGGGGCAAAAAAACTGAAAGGGATAACTTGTATTGAGATAATAGAAATTATCTTGTCAGAAATCAACAATGCCATTATTCTCCTTGTGGGTTTGCCCCTTTCTAGATGTGCAAATTGGTTAATTTGTTAAATTGGCTAAATTTCCAGATCTCAGTCTCTAGAGGCCACATGATACATGGAATGAATTGTGGTTTGGAGTCAGAGGAAGTGAGTTAAATCCTGTCTCTTTCACTTACAATCTGTGTAACCTTGGGCAAGGCCTTAGTTCCTCATTTGTGAAAGAAGGAGTTTGCACTAGATGGCTTCTGAGATCCCTTCCAGTTTTGAAAACTCCAGTTCTTAATCATATGAACTTCATAAGTACAAAACAGCTAGGAACTGTATAGCAAAAGCATGTAGAAGTCATTAGTAGATGTCAGAAAAACTGGCCCTGAGTCATTTTAGCTCTGTAGTTTCTAAAACAAACAGAAGAATTGGAAGAAATATGGAATGTCAGAAACATGAGGTAAACATTCCATTTTGCTTAACATCGGTGAGGCCCTAATTCAAATGCCAATCCATTCTGGCAAAGTACAGTTGAAAAGGTCAGGGAAATGGGTCACTGGAAACCACAAAGGTGATTTTATAGCCTTGGAAAAAATAGTCACTGTGGTAAAGTTTAGAACAAGTCACTTTACTCATCTATGATAAGAGAAGGCTAAGGTACACATTGATATATGTTTTCGCTTAATAGAATTTCCTGACAAAGTTTTGATACATTAGTGCTGAAGCATTCTAGTAATCTTATAGTTCCTAGAGAAAAATGGAACCCTTTTGTGTATCTTCAGTTCTGTTTCAGGACCAGTTGCAAACATATGCCTAAAGTGAAAATTAAGACTTCCAGGCTTGCCTACCTTCCTTAGTTGCCATGCGGACCTCAGTTGGGACCAAGTCTGTGACTTGCTGTAGTTCATGGTTCATGATCCCTTTGAGATGTTTGCCTAAATCTGCCCATCCCACCCCCCATCACCCCCACACACACATTCAGTCATTCAGTCATGTATGCAACAATATGGATCCAACAATCCAATAGTAATTGGTTACTGTGCGAAAGGCACTATGGTAGGTGCCACAGAAGATTTAAAGTTTAGATAATATTTAGATCCAACTCACATAGAGAACTAGGTATGACAGTGAATTCTGAGAATTCCTCAAGAGCACATATCTGTTAGGAAGGGATCATACCCATTTGAAGTAGAGTAGAACTAGGACAGAACCTCAAATTAGAAAAGCTGGATTTAAATCCTGCCTGATATTGACATATATGTGACCTTGGGCAAGTTCTTTTGCATTCATAAAAAATGATTTGCACTAAATTACTCCCATAGTGCTTTTCAGCACTGTTATCCCTGAACTACAGTTATCCCTTCAACATCATGACTTTCCCCATCAAGGTTTCAATATATCGAGGGTCAGCATGAGAAATTAAATGGGAATATTGAGGGAGTTTTGTGGAAGCTGCAGATGACACGTGAAGGCCAGCAGATGACACAGAAAAAAAAGTTAGGAACTCAGAAATGCATAAAATATGTGTGTAGTATTTTTAACAAATCGTCACCACCACATAATCATCACACCCTGTTTTTTCAGTCCAAAAATTGGTTTATAACCTTTCATTATGTAATAGTTGCATGATATAATTCTGTTTGGCATGCCACTTAAAAGGTAAACAGAGCAGCAATGTATTCACCAGTGGCATATGGATATGCATTTATCTCTCGCACATCGTGAGCCACAAGCCTAGTGTACACACACTGTCAGTATATTCCCGAGAGCCAATTTGTGTGGTTTGTTTAGAGTGCTGCAGTACTAACAGTATTGTCACTCAACTCAATGAAGAGCCATAGGTGCAAGGAGAGCAGGCAGGCAGGTAGGTGAAGCTGCCATGAGTAAATCATGTAATATGATAAGACTTACATCTTCCCACACTAGCTAAACTGTGCAGTTCATCTGCCAGTGATACAGCTTGGTAATAAGTGATTTTAAGTACTGGCACAATTTTTAAATCTTCAATAATGGTCACATCCAACTTTTTTGCAAAAAATAATGGCATAGAATCTATGACAAATATGTGGTAAAATATGGTAACCTATGGTGAAATATTTAAACTAAATTTTACAAAAAGGCGCCGTAAACACCCCATAAAAAAAATTTTTTTTAAAAATCAGATTTCTTCTCTAGTGTGAAGGGAAGGCTAAAACATTTTATGCAGATTTTCCAGATCACAGGAGCATAATACCCCTAATCCCTGCAATTTGGAAGGGATAACTGTGCTATGATACTATGATGTCTTTCCTTCACACCAATCAAAAGTGTATTGAATAGGAGCATTGCCTAAAGACTGTGAAATTAATGAAGTCTGGTAGAGATATCTGGTGGGCTCCTAGGACTTGCCCCTATACTTAAGAGTAACTGAGGTCTAGAGACATGGGTCGAGGGATCCCATAATGACTGATTTTTTTCTCATATCCAACTACTAAGGTAGTGAATGTTTTCCAACCAGTGTCTGGACATAACTACATCTCAAATACTAAAATTTTGTGTCACATCAATCTGGTCTTTCTTTTGTGTTTTAACTACAGCTCTTCTTCTTTATGGATTATTGACAAGGCTTCTCTGATAAAAACATCAAGCACCTCCCACCAATAAATGAGTCTTTCTCATATTCTTTACTATTGATGGACTCATACTCAACTCAAAGCTTGTCCTCATAGGCTGAGCCCCATGATGGTGGCCACTGTGTTGCAGAGTTTTATACATCCATGCCATTCACTACTACTTAGTCCTCTTTGTCTGTGGAAGCAAAATAAGTAATATATATGTATGCCACAGATGGAACAAAGGATTTGGAAATATCACCCTAGAGTTACATAATGGCCTGACTTGATTTTCTGGGGTCATAAAGGGTGGGTATTTCACCTTTCTTTGAGCTGACAATATTTCAAACTTATATGGCATTTGTGACAGCAACTATGGAATATCACCATTGTGTTGACTTTGGGGAAAAAATAAGCTCCAGCTTTGTCTGTCTGGAAATGTGATGTTGCAAGGGAGGAGATGGACAGTAAGATCTCTTGAGACTTCTTCCAGCTCTAAACCTTTGATTCTACGCTCATAAGAGGCCTTTGAATTTAAAAACAAAGGCATAGCAGTTTTAAGACTGAGTTGCATTACCAGGGCTATGTAAGATGGCTTTTTAGCACCTGTTTTACTGTGATAATTGGTCCTAGCTAGGACTATTCATCTTTATGAATGATTGCTTTAATTAACATGAAATTTAACCAAATGAAAATCTCTAAAAGCACATAACTATGTATCTCCACTTTATGTGTCAGTGGATCAAAAAGGCATACAAAATATTTGATAATTGCAAATTCAGACAGCTTTAATATTTTCAAAGGAAAAATTCTGATGGATTTATCCTTTGCCAATGTATTGGAAACTTGTTTTTACGGGCATACTTTCATTCACAGGTTTCATTCATATTTTAAGTCTCAGGAGTCAAATGCTCTATTAAACATGGAACACTATAATTTCCTTTAGATGCTGAACATAAATGTATAGTAACATAATTCTAGCAGTAAATTACATTTTTTCTATGAATTGTGAAAATGAAAATAGAATTCTGATTACATTTGAAAAGTTGGTAAAGAAATAAGTGGTTCAATTGTATTGATTTGTTCAAGATAGATAATTATCAGCATTATGTTATGTTTCTTCCCTGAAAGACTGAAGCCAACATATATTCATGATATTTCAAAATCAGAATCGAGTAAGGTCAAACATATTGATCACAAGATTATGAATATAATAAATAAAAGTAATTATCAGTTACAACATTCATAAAATAGCAGATTCTTCATTTCTCCATTACCTTTTTTTTCTTTTTTTGTTAAGATCTTGCCTTACTAGTAATAAAGGTGGTAGTTAAGTATAATTTCTCTGATTTTTCAAGGGATATTTTTTCCCAATAAAAATAACATACACACAGATAGATAGATAGACATATCTATCTATCTGTGTGTGTGTTTATATATATATGTGTGTGTGTGTGTGTGTATCTGTGTGTATGTATATATGTATATGTATATGTATCTGTGTGTATGTATATATGTGTATATATGTGTGTGTATATATATATATATATATATCTCCAGTCAAACATGTATGAGTAAGCATCAATTTAACTTAGTTCATCAAGTGTTTATTAAGAATTCATTTTTAACCTGACACTGTCCTAGGTACTGAAACAAAAAAAAACTCTGTTCTTAAGTAGTTTACATTCTTTTTAGGGCTTTATCTCAAATTTCTTCTATATGCAGTTCACCTGTACTTTTTTTTGCATAAGATTGTGAGCTTGTTGAAGTTACATGCCTTTTTTTCTTTTCCTTTCTGTATATTCTCAGTGCTTAGCACAATTGTGGCACATAATAGGCACTTAATAAATTTCTATTGAATATTGACTTATGGCAGGCAGTCCAGATGGATAGATAGATAGATAGATAGATATACACATATAATTAAATACAAGTTATTTGAGGAGAGAATGAGCCCTAAAATGGGGAAGGGGGACATAAGATAAATATTCATATTGATGTTGGCACATAAATGAAGGAAGCAATGGATTCTAAGAGGTAGATTTAAATGTTAACAATATAATGCATCATCTAAAATACCACTTCTTATGTTCCAGTTTATCACACTCCTAGGATAAGAGAATTAGAAATCATATTTTCAAAATACTATATTAACTATAATATAGTTGTTGGTACTATTTAAGTAGTATGGTTAATGTCTATTTCTATAACTTTCATTACTGGTGCCCATGATTCTTCTTTATAGTGAAGCTGTATAATTTGAATATACCATCCATATTAACAATGCCTCTCAACTTTGAGATGTAGGATGTTTTAGAGAGAAGACAATATTATGACTTCAAGGAAGGAAAGGCATTACAAAATAGCCAATGAAAAGATTCAAAGAAACTGAGGCACAGGAATGTTAGGGATTTCATTCAAAGAAATATTTATATTAAATCAGCACAGCTGCTGTGAAGAAGCAGCCTATATATCACATGCAGATCTTTCAAAGAGAACAAAATGAAGCTCTCCTTACTTTTGACTATAGTGTACTTGAAAGAAAGGAAAATGAGATTTGGGGAATAAGGACTTTAAGGTTCAGGGAAGATCTGTCTCTCTAGTTCCCTGATAGGACAGATGAATTTTGTGTATTTGATAAAAGCCCCTTTATCCGGTCTATTGGGAAGAACTTCCCTATTTACCATATGAACCAGGTACTGAATTCATTTTTAACTACCTCTTACCTGGGAAAGCAGTAACCTTGGCTATCATACCCCTATGGATAAAGATTGTTGTAAGACCTCTGCAAATTTATAAATACATCCACAAATGCAAATCCATTTAAGTCATCTAGAATATATTAAGTGTAGGCATTTAAGAATTTTTTTGATTTCTTCAGAATTAGTTGATTACAATAAGAAATTACATAGCAAATAAGATTATCATGTAAATTTATTTTTTTCCTTTTTCCCTCCCCCTACCCTACAGGATACCATTAGACACAAATACACACACACACACACACACACAGAGCAATTATTCTATACATACTTCTATTTATCAGTTCTTTCTTTGGATGCAGACAGCATCTCCCTTCATATGTCTTTTGTAGTTAATTTGGGTATTTATAATAGTCAAAATGACTTATTTACTCAAAGTTGTTCTTAAGACAATATTACTATTACTGTATACAACATTCTCTTGGTTCTGCTCACTTTGCTCTTCATTATTTCATGCAAGTTTATCCATGTTTTCAAAGATCATCAAGCTCATCATCTCTTATAGCACAGTACTATTCCATCACGAACATAGACCACACCTTGTTTAGCCATTCCCTGGTTGATATTCATCTCCACAATTTCCAGTTATTTACTATGACAAAAAGAGCTGCTATAAATATTTTTGAACATAGAGGTTCATTTCCTTTTTCCCTAATCATCTTTGAAAATAGACCTAGTAGTGGTATTGCTGGTTCAAATGGTATAGGCAGTTTAAGTGCTCTTTGGGCATAATTCCAGATTGCTCTCCAAAATGGTTGGACCAGTTCACAATATCACCAACAATGAATTAGTTTCCCATTTTTTCCACATCCCTTCTAACATTTATTGCTTTCCCAGTCAATCATTTTAGCCAATCTAATAGGTGTAAGCTGATTTCTCAAGGTTATTATTGAACTTGAAGAGCTCTGTCATGATCTCCTAGACCTATCTCAGATAGGAACAAGCAACTATCTTTACTTTCAAATGTCTATGCAAAGAATCTTAGGAAAAATCTTTAGGATTAGTCCTGAGTGATAGGCACCAATCTTACTATGTTTTTGTTTTTAATTCCATGTTACCTTTCCTTTAGGTTGGGTACAAAATATGATCTACTTTAACTTCAAAAAAGCAAATGCTAGCACAGTGGATAGAGCACTGGCCCTGGATTCAGAAAGACCTGAGTTCAAATCTGGCCTCAGACACTTGACACTAGTTGTGTCACCCTGGGCAAGTCACTTCACCCCATTGCCTCACCCCCCAAAAATTAAATGCTTCATCACTTAAATAGTACAAGCTAATCAGTTATTTTGAGTATTTCTTCAAAGTGATTTTTATCCATTTTCTTCTAAAAAAGTTTCAGAACTGGACTTTACAAAGCAATATCTTATGACCAAGCAATTTTCAAATTGCCAGTCTTCTGCCAATTACTATTTTCCATCTCATTGAGAAAACATTTAAGAAAATCTCAAGGCTTTTTGCTGCTTATTGATCTATCATCAGCTCTTAACTCAATAGACAGAAAACATCTATGGGCCAAATCACATAATCTGGATGAAAATCCAAAGCAATCCAATGTTTCTTTGGAGCCTGTGCCAAAGTATTATGGCTAAGTTTATATCTGGCAAGAATGATGTCATGACAAGTGTAATCTTTTTTTTTAATGGTATGAAAAAATGGCTATCATTCCTTCCCATCCCTTCCTCAAATTTTATCCTTAGCTAAACTACCAGCCATGATTATTAAATGAACTAATGCATATTCTTCTACTGTAGAAAGTAGAGGCTTAGATTCTTATAATCTAGCCACTGCTCAGATTTTTACAATCTAGCCAAAAGCTCATAGATGCTCAGATTCCTTAGGAGTCTGGCTAATATGGCAGATCTTTAATAAACCTTATCTTTGACTGAAAGAAGGCTTGGGTCAGGTTCTTTCAGGCAGGACCCGCTTGTTGTGCTCTTGGGGTAGCAGCACCCCTAATGCTCTAGACCTCATCATATGGTTCTCTGCACTGGGAAAAACTGTCCATTCCAAGCTCTTCACCAGTCATGACTGGAAGAAGGAAGAATCTTTTAGGAGACAGGTGTGGGAGAAGAACCTGGAGTTCATTAATGATCAAAATCTCCTGTATACAGAGGGGAAACTGAACTACTACCTGGAGATGAATGATTTTGGAGACATGACTGATAAAGAGATGTCACCACCACAGATAAGGAGAGATACCACCACTGACAAGATTTTTTTCAAATTGTTCTGATCTTCCCAAATCAATCAACTGGAGAAAGCTTCACTGCATGACCCCTGTTAGAAATCAGAGGAGTTGTGGCTTCTGCTGGGCATTCAGTGCAACTGGATCCCTAGAAGAACAGCTCTTCTGGAAAACAGGCAAACTTGTAGAACAGAGTAAACAGAACCTAATTGACTGTTCCAGATTCCAAGGCTGTCGTGGGGGAAGTGCCATTGGTGCTTTCATCTGTATCAAAATAAAGGGGCTTAGTCTCTGAGAAATGCTACCCTTATGTGGCCAAGAAAAGTAAGAAGTGCTCTTATAACAAGGAATGTACAGTTGTTAAAATAAAAAAAAAACATGTAGTCCTCCCCTTTGGAAATGAAGAAATTCTGATGAATACTGTGGCAACTGTGGGACTAGTGTCTGTGTCAGTGAATGCATGAAAGCCCTTTATCTACTATAGAGGAGGAATTTTCATTGACCCAAAATGCAAACCATGTCACAAACCATGCTTTAGTTTTGGTTGGATATGGTCACAAAAACCAAATGACAGAAGAAAACCAAAATGAAGAGAAGAAATTCTGGATTCTTAAAAATGGCTGGGGTTTGAAGTTGGGTGAAAAAGACTACATGCATATTGCAAAGGATAGGAACAACCACTGTGGTGTTGCTACCCACACCGTCTATCCTATTCTGTAACCCAACGTAGAGAGCATTCCCCATAGTTGGAGTTTGGAGTCATAGAGGAAGAAATCTTCTCCTATAAGCATTCAATAGTGGTACCAGACCCTGATACTTGGGAGCAAATCTTGCCATCATAACAATTCACTTTGACAAGTGGGGGGATATTGCTTTGCCACAAATGTGGAACCAAGAAGTTAGCTGACTATGTTAAAATTAGAAATAATAAAGTGAATGTTTTGAGGAGGAAAAAAAAGAAAGTAGAAAGATAACTTTTATTAGAATTTGGCATAAGTAGTTAGACAGAATGGCTAGTGAGTCTTAGAAGGAGCAGTTCAGTATCCAGAACACCAAAGTTAAAACTGTTGAATTGTGTTGCTGTTTGGCAAAATTTAAATGGCTAACTTTAAACAATCTCACTCAATATATTATTTATTAAATTCCAAAGTCCATGAAGGTTTTGATTTTGTCTTATTTAGAATGTGTATATTCTCTGCACCCAGCACAATTTTCTTTTTTTTAGGAATCATTTAATACTTCTTGTTGACTGAGGGAATTGAAGAATTCAGCTACCTGAGTGCACAAGCTGCAATCCCTAAAAGACACCCCCCCACACCATCAATTTACAATTGTTAAAATGTGATATTGCACAGATGACAGACTCAGGTTCTTGTATGAAAGAAACGATGAAATGATAATACTTCCTCTTCATGTGCTTAGGCTAAAGCCTATTATATGCAGGGATATTCTGGTAAATGTCTAGCAACAGGCTCATTAAGAAATAAACATACACATTACACACTTTTAAGTTAAATTTGCATTATTAACATTTTCTCTAACACTTTCTAAGTTTGGACAACCAACAAAACAATAAGTTAAGTCCGTATTTGTAGCTGTTGTCCGATTTCCAAGTGGAAAGTGCTCACGTAAAAATTTAACCATTGGTTCTGCCAAGCTAGTTTCTGCTGTCTCTAGTAAATGCCTGATTATGTAGACTTTGAGGGTTGCGTATCTCACAAGCCCTTAAAAAAAGTCAGACTTTTGTTCTAAGACCAAAATGTTGCATTTTCCTACAGATAACTTAATTGCTCATACTTGGTCTGAAGACAGCTGGCATTCTCTCTTAATGAGAATACTCTTTCTCTGTTTGAGCTTTCATAGCAGAATGGCATTATTTTATTTGGGTCATCATATCCCTAAATTACATATATAATATCCCCTAAAACATCTAATACATAACAGGCATTTACTAAGTAGTTATTGAAATGAACTTGATGTTTACCCCATGTCTCTTATGTCATTATCTAGAGTAACTATCATAATATCAAACTGTATTTTGCTTTAAGCACAAAGCATTGTAAACATATAATCTCATTTGATTCTAACAACAACCCTATAAAGTTATTCCCATTTTACTCATGGTAAAACTGAGGCATTAAGTGAGTTTCCATAGTCACTTAAGGATCACCAAGGGTCAGTAAGCTCATGGAGTAGGAACCTAACTTGGGTCTTCCTGACTCTAAGTCCATCACCCTATTCACTCTACTTACTACCTAGCTGCCTCATTTTGTGACTTACAATTTTACCAATGGCTGAAGAAGTAAACTGCTAGTGCTTATTAGAGGAAGGACTCAATCATGAATTGTGATTCAGAACCCACCAAGATTTGCCTAAGACAACCACTACTTAGGAGAACCAGTTAGATGAACACATAAAATGTACATTGATGTACCATAACTTCTTCTAAGGGAAAGGGATATGCATTTATATAGCATGCTACTTCATGGCAGGGACTATGCTAAGCCCTTTCAAATACTATCTTATTTTATCATCACAAAAGCCCTGTAAGGCAGGTACTGTTATTATTCCCATTTTTTACAGTTGTTAAAACTGAAATAACCAAAGGTTAAGTGACTTACTGGAGTAATACAGCTACTAAGCATTTGAGGAAGGTAGATTTGAATTAATGTCTTCCTGACTACAGGCCCAGCACTCTATCCATGGTGCTATGCAATCACTCAAATCACTCTCCTGACTCCCTCTTCACAAGCAGTTTTGCCCACCCTAGAACACGCTGTCCTGATTGATGAATGCCTGGCTAGGATCACCATTTCTTGTGGGACCCATCCTCATTCAATTGCCCCCAGCTCAATTGTACTCTGAATTGCTCTATGTGACCCCAATGGGGTACCCCACCCCAGTCAGATCCTCTTTTCCAGTTTCCCTTTGTTTTGTATTTCTCTATTAAATTGTAAGTCCCTTGAGAGTAGGGGCCATCTTTATTTCATGTGTATCCCTCATGCTTAGCACAATGCCAGACACATAGCACATGTCTTTTAAGTGATCTGTCTTTCTATGTGTCTGTGAATGTCTTAACTACCTAATCAATACCTTGGAGGCCCACAGAAAGTCCTTCAGTGTTAATTTAAGATGTGTATTTACTCCTTACATGCTAAGGAGGTGATCAAAAACTACTTTACATGTATAATATAAAACTTTATATTTTATCCTTATAGGAAAGTAAACACAATTTTGAAACTGGTATAGTGAATAAAAAGTCTAGCCTTCCAGTCAAAGGAGACATGGGATCACTTCCTCCCTCTGACAAAGGACCACAACTCAAATACTACTTAATATTTCATTTAACTTCCTTGGGTATCAGTTTCCTAGTCTAAATGTAAGAGAAAGGTATATCCCATAATCCAGACCCAATTAATATAACTAACAAGATAGTCTGTACCCTGATACATTTATTAAGGATTAACATCCCTTTAGTGGAATTATGAAATCAATTAGATATCTAAAAAGATATGGACCATTGCTAGATACCTGTTGGATGAGTCAATTAATCAAAGAACCTAGTTAATCAGGGAGGGAAGGAGTATAGTACTTCAAAGCATTGGATGAACTCAAATGATGAAATACATAAAGATTGATTGAAAAGATTCAACATACCTCTGAGCCTGCATATATACTAGGAAAGAATATTTTGGCAGGACCATTTTTCCAGCTATTGCATCAAGAGTTAAACTTTGGGAGCACTTTGAGATTCTAGACCTTTGCAGCTATAGCCAGGGTACAGCAAGGGAAAGAGGAAAGAAATGCACCCAGAGGGAGTGTCATACTTTCCATCTTCTCACCCATTGGCTATGTCATTGGAGACAGTAACAAACAATTTGCTCATCTGGGAGCTGAAAGGATGAACTAGAAAGGAAGAAAGGCAGCTTAAAGGAGCATGACCTCTTTAAGATATAGAGGAGAGTAGATTCAAGACTTCCAAAAGTCTCAAACTCAAAAAAATTCCATATACACCTCAATGAAGCTTCATGTGGAGTCCAGGAAGGGAGAAATATTTTCATCCTATTCCTCCAGGAATGGTCAATTAACCTTTTGCCACATAGTCTTTCTAAGTTTGAGCCAATTTAATCCTTGACTCTGTAGGTACTTGTGGAACTTTTGGCATCATGTTATTGTACTTCTAGATATATTAAACCTTCTCAGTTAATATCTCCTTGTAATATTTGATTGATGTTTGATTGACATGGGGGAAGATAATTGATCAAGTGATAGGGGCACACTGCATGGGGGCACATGAGTGACAGTCTTAGTACAAACTCTTAATCTCCAGTATTGACACTAAAATTCTGAGGGAAAAAGTATCAAGTCAACTTTAGTGAATTCAACGTGCCAGTGCCAGAGGAAGCTGAGAATTAGAGGAGGTTCTATATGTGAATGGAGGTAATTGGACTAGATGGCTCTAAGGGCTCAGCAGCTCGAGATTTCTGATCATATATGCTACTTATGGGACCATGGGCAAGTCACTTAAGCTCTCATTGTCTTCAAACAACTCACTAAGACAGGTTCTGGTGACTTTCCAATGTCCACATAGCTTCACACATAAGCATAATAATAAGTCCCCTTCAAGTAGAAGCTATGCTTATTTTATTGTTTATGATAGTGTCCTTTATTCAAATACCCTAGGTCTCTTATACAAAAAAAAAAACCTTCAAGATCTTCCAGATGATCTTTATTCTGCTTTTATTTTGAATTGTCCAATTTTTCTATTATATGTTAACTACATCTCAAATTCATTTGGAAAAAGGCAAAATAAATAATAGATATATGCCATTCCTTTATTTAGTAGCTTGATGTAGTAAATGGAGAATGAGCCTCAGAGTCAGATAGTCCAAGGTTCAGTCCCTGCCTCTGAAGCATACTGACTCATCCTGGGCAAATTACTTAAACTTTTTTTTGGTATCAGAATCCTTTCACAGTATTAAAAATTATCAAGGACCTCAAATGTCTTTTCTTTATTTGAGTGATATCTATCAATGGTTAAATTATTAAAATTTAAAACAAATAAAATTTTATCAGTTCATTTTAAAATTACAGTAATAAAACTACCACTTGTTAACATATACTTTCATAAAAAATGTTCTTTAAAAGCAAATGAAAAAATAGTGAAAAGAATGGCATTGTTTTTCATATGTTTTCAAACCTCTTCAATGTCTCTAGCTTAAAAAAGACATCTGGATTATTGTATCTGCTTCTTCATTTAATCTGTTACCATTTGTTGTTTTTGTTTAAATATATGAAGAAAATCCATCCTCATACAGATACATAGTTGGAAAATGGAAGAATATTTGAATGGGGAAAAATATCTTAGTATTATTGGGAAAATACTTTTGATATCATGGACCCTCTAAAGAGATTCTTGGGGATCTCCAGGGATCCTCAGACCATATTTTGAGAATCTTTGCTCTAGGCAATTCATTAAGTCTGTAGGTTTCAAAGAATTTATTGTTCAGTTTTGTTAGAAGGAGTTTTTGCAATAAGAGTTTCTTATACCAATAATATCATGGGTCTGGCTCAAAGATAGTTTAAATAGTAATTTCATAAATTTGTCTGGTCATTTATATGTTCCTTTCAGATGGGTAATAATGTCTTCCTATGACAATGGGTATGTATTGCCTTTCCATATTGCTGAGCAACATTTGAGAAGTTCTTTTTTTTAATATTGTTCTTTACTTTTTTTAACCTACCTTAAGTTGTGTAGAGCAATGCAAAAAGTAGAATTTGAAGACTGAGTAATGCAACCCTAGAAGTCATTTTTTACTTCTTCTAAGAAATCACTGAGCCAAAGAACAAAAAACAAAAATACACAAACACTGTTTTTCTCATATGCTGTGTTTCCTTGTTTTAGCCCAGCTTGGGCTCTGCTCTGGCTCTACAGAGGGTTCAAGGAGCCAGGAGCTAGAACAAAGAAATCAGAGTTATCAGAACAGAGAGGAGGGCCACTAGAGTGTAGCCAGCTAGCCAAACTGATGCAGCAGCAATAACACTTTGTGAACCACTCTGTTGAATTTTTCTAGGTAGTTTTGTAGTGTCAGTACATCATAAAACAAAAGAATGCTACTGAGACAAACTCTAGCAATTTAGGTATATATATATGTATGTGTATATGTGTACATGTATGTGTATGTATATATATAAACATATATCCATATATATGGATTTGAAAAGATGAAATCTGATCAAATACATAATTTCCCTTATGTGTAGTCTTGGAAGGAACATAAAGAGTTACAAATATGTGAATAGGAATATCCAAGAGCATGACAAATGAATACTATTATTTCATATTCCAAGCGGATGTCTCGTTTCTATTCTGGGCTGTATAACTCACTGCCAGAAATTCCTAAAGATTCAACAGTCTTATGTTAAAATCTTTTCATCTCTAAAACACTAAAAAAAGTTGCCTAAAGGTATAGAGATGAATTAGAAGACATCTTGAAGTCTCTTATGCCATTACAATACTAAGATTCTTTCTTGGAAATCATAAATTCTACCCTATTTTCATTAACCCATTTCTCTCAATCCTTCAACCCTATCTATAGACCATCTCGCTGACAGCCATTCCTCTTTTTCATATCAATTTATCTCTTTTTCCTTTATGTTTCTATTTCTTCTTCCCAAATTTTCTCTTTCTCCCAGACTTTTGTAACTCTGCCTTCTGTCTTTGATCTGTTTATCATATTATGATATGGGAGGGGGTGATACTATTTGAGTGGCATATAAAACAAGTAACATAAAATTTTCCCCTTTGTTGTCCTATGGTTTTGTTTGATAGTGGAAAGCCTGCTGCATTTAAAATCAGAGGACCTGAGTTTGATTCCTGACTCTTTACTTACTGTATTATGACATTGGGAAGATTCTTAACCTCTCTGAAACTTAGTTTCCTTAACTGTAAAATGAAAGACTTGGTCTAGATGGCTTATACAATGCCTTCTGCCCCTATAATTCTAGAAATAGAGTTATTTAGGTTTCTCATCAGTATGAGATACCTAATTAATACAGAATAATGCAAAACTGTCTTAAAATAATGATATAGAGATTGATATGAATGTGGAGAGAATTTCATCAACATATTTGCATATTTCAAATATATATCAGAATAAAGCATCAAAAGAAGGCAATAGAGGCTTACTTAGGTTATGATATCAAAAATGCTAAAGTGTAAAAGGAGATGAGGCTGATGACGAAAGTTAAAGACAATTTTTAAAAACTTTATTATGTAAAATAAGAGAGAAAATGGCTGACTCCTCTGTGCCTTGGTCACACCAAAACACATATGCTAACATACATACATGTATGTAAATCTTTCTCATAGGACCTTGCATTCTACAGAGTATATGTATGTGGGAGTGGGTGGGGTTGGGAATGACATGCTCATGGGTAAGTAAATAAAAATAATATACATAATATGAACACAACACAACTAAAGAAGTGGGTAAGCAGTAAAAAGGGGAAGATCGGTTAGAAGCACTCATTAAGAAAATTAAGATGAACCTTTAAGGAAACTAGGGATTCTAAGAAATGGAAGCAAAGGAGAACATTAGAAATAGGAAAAAAAGCCTATAGAAAGGCACAAATACAGAAATAGAAAATGCAATTTTATTATATATAGAAAACAGCCAGTAGGATAGTTAGGCTATAAGGTAAATAAAATACATGACATGAAAAGAGAGTAGAAAGAGAAATTGGAACCAATTGAAGTGCTTTATGATTCCAAATTTGAAAAAATCTGATTTTGTTTGTTTCATTTTTAAACTAGAGGCAATAAGCAGCCAGTAAAGTTTCTTAAGCAAGGTAGTAACATGGTCAAATTTGTAAGGAGAAAAGATGGATGACAGAAGACCAAATAAACTATTGATATAGTCCAGGTAATAGGAGATGAGGACCAAAAATTGGATGAATTTTGTCAGAGTGGAAATAAACAGATAGATTCAAGCATTATTTTGGAAGGAGGATTCAAGAGATTCAAAACAAGCTTATTATATACTCATTCATTCATTCATTCAATGTGCTTAATTCATTAAGTGCTTAATATGTGCTAGCCATTGGTAGGTGGTGGGCCTACAAAGACAAATATGAAAAATGCCCTTGCCTTGAAGGAATTTTCCTTCTACTAGGAAGAAAACATGTACCCCAAAAAGTAGATATAGAATACACACAAAGAAAATGAAAATTATTTTTCAGGCAATGGGAGAGGGCTGTAGCATCTGGAGAATCAAGACAGACCTTGGATAGGAGGTGACATTTGGGCTGAAGCTTAAAGCGAGCTAGAGAATCTACTCAGTGGAGACAAAGACAGAGGATATTCCAGGCATGATGGACAAGCTGTACAGAGGCATGGGGGTGAATTAGGTGAAGGAAACAGGGGTCAAGTAGGACAGTTTTGTAGGGTTCATGAAAGTAAATAATATGTAATGGAGCATGTGGTACAAATATCGCCTTGGAGAATACTTGCATGGAAATATGTCTTAGTACTTTTTAGCTAATCCTGAAATTGGTTTGGAAAATACAGTTCATTTGGGGGAGAGGGTAACACAAAGGAATAAATTACAAAGACATCCCCAGAACTGAATGACTGTGAGAACATTGGTTTAAACAACAGGTTTAAACATTGGTTTAAAGAACAGGTTTAAAAGGGGTGAGGCAGAAAGAAACCTTGGAAGATCAAAAACCAAGGCTGAAGAGGGGAATTTCAGAGCTGAAGATTGTGAATAGGAAAAATGTATGTGTCAGATCAAAAGCATGACTTTACCTGTGTTTTACCAAAATGGAGTGAAGAAGGAGGTCATGAAAGTTTGGGAGGTTGGAGTGATAGAGCGGGTAGTTTTAGGAAATAGGTATTCTATTGCCTCAAATATGTACATTGAAATCCCTTAATATGAAGAAAGACATCAGAAGATAGACAACCAGGTACTGAACTACTTGAGAAAGGAAAGAGAATGACATGTAGGACAATAGAACCATGACAAAGTGTATAGAGTGAACTTCGAAGAAAGAAAATATCCTAAGTAATAGTGGTAAAGCTATTATCTGGAAATGAATATGAAGGCCTTTCTTCAGAGGATAAAGGGAATAAATAAATAAAAGAATTTACTTAGGGCCTACCATATAAGGGGACTGTGCTAGGTACATGTGATAAAAATATAAATAATCACCATGACAGGGAAGACAGGATAGCCATATTGGTTAAGCCTTTTTTCCTTGTAGATGATTGGATTGGATGTGAAGTACTGACTGAGGTGGCTAAATAATTAATTTAGTTTGCTTCCATACCCTAACCCAACATGAATAGTTCAGCTGCAAGACAGAGTCTCGAATTGGAATAGGTTAACTTCTCCAGGGTAGGAGGACATGATACCTGAAAGTCTCCATTTGGAGGGTTGCTAGTCCTACTAGGAAGAAAGAAGGGTAATGAAAAGGAAGACATCACTGGGTTAAAACACTCAAAATTGGAGGAATGAATTGTCTTCTAAAGAAAGTCAAGTTTTTGGTAGTGCAAGAAGATAGAGCAAGTGTGAAGTGAAAAAAAGATAAAAAAAAAGTAATTAATTAACAAGACAGGTATAATTTCAGTTATTATAGTAGAAGAGTAGAGTTAGATAAGAATATGTATGGTGGAGGAGTAAGGTAGAAGTAATTAGGGATGAAAATCCAGGAAGAGAGACAAGAGTTAGAGAATTTGAGCTTTGCAGGAGACAGCTAGGTGGAACAATGGCTAGAGTGCTAGGCCTCGAGTCAGAAGTACCTGAGTTCAAATGCAACCTCAGACATTTACTAGCTCTGTGACCCTGAGAAAGTCACTTAACCCTGTTTGCCTCAGTTATTCATCTGTAAAATGAGCTGGACAAAGAAATGGCAAACTACTTCAGTATACTTGCCAAGAAAACTCTAAATGGGGTCATGAAGAGTCAAACACAACCAAACAAAAACAAAGCAACAGACTGTTTCATAGAAGGGGAGTGAGAGTTGGGAATTTTTCAGCCATAGGATGGGGAATGACCAATTTATAAAAAACACTATCCCTGGAGGGTGATTTACAAAATAGTAATGCCAAAATATTAGTAACAAAATAAGAAAAGTGAAGTACAAGTGTTTTAGAGCACTTTTATTTTCTCTAAACTAGTATGTTGAGACACAGTATTTGGTCATAAAAATATCTTGTGGATGCTGTTGTGCTTGGACTTTCCTCCAGGACCATTCACCTGTTCTTAGCCAGGAGTTTGGAGGATGGTAGTCATTTTAATGGTGTAGAGTATAGAGTCCAAGATTTGACATAAAAGGACTTGAGACTAAGCCACTGCTCTACCACTGAATAACTGTGGGATCCTTTGGGAAGTTACTTCACTTGTCTGAGCTTCACTTTCTTCAACTGTAAAATAATGAGGTTGATTAGATAACCTTTAATATCCCTTCTGGCACTAAATCTGTTATCCTATGGCAAAAAGAACAAGGGGTGTGTATGTGTGTGTGTTCATGTGTTTATGTGTGTTTGGAGAGGGTGGAAAGAAACAGAGAGAGAGAGAGACAGAGAGACAGAGAGATACACAAAGAGACTGACAGAGAGACAGAGACAGAGGGGCAGAGACAGAGAGAAGATAATAGATAAAGTTGGGAAATGAAATGTCTGAAAAAAAAGTTGGAGTTATTTCTGTGAAAAAAAAAGGTTTTAAAATATTTAAGAAATGGAATTATTTTTTAAAGCTACATTAAATTGTTTTATTGAGTTTTAAAATACTTTTTAACTTTAAAATATTATATGTATATGTACACATCAAATATGATTTATTATCATTGATATTTTTGATATTTCAATTCCCCCCAGTGCCATTTTATTATGGAGAAACACAAAGAACAAATATAGAATAATATAACATTAGCAATATTATTCCTTAGGAATTCTTTGATGCTTAGGGCTGAAATGAAAATCAGAAAGACCTAAGGATGACATGGTTGTGGATATGATCAAGAATGTGATACACTCCCTCTTTCATTTCACTTCCTCTTCAGTTGGGTTTTAAGCAAATCTACATTTGTAAAAGAGTTCTGGGTCCATGAACAATTGGAAAGTCTTTGTATTCTGTTACCCAAAAAGCAATGAAAGAGGAAACAAAGAATAAGATGTTCATTTGACCTCGTCCTCTCAGTATCCTACCACCATTTATCAATTCAGTGGAGAGAACAGAATTTCTTTAGACCAATGAAATTTCAAAATAATTTACAGTTATCTTTTTTCATTCCCAATCAATATAAAAATTAGAAAAAAATTAAGTATCACACATCTATTTCATGCCTTTTTTTCACTTTACAATCATCAGCTCATTCCACTCTAGCTATTTTAGTTTATTGTCTCATTGAACTGAAGAGCTGATTAAAACAGAACAATGATCTGTTTATTGGAGCAACAAGTAAGCCATTTGTCGCAGTTAAAATCCACACAGTGTACCATGCATCTGATTTGGAAATAAATCCATTCCCCTTGTTCAACAGTTTCATGGATTTTTATTTGAATTTTGTTTCAGGTTTGAGTTTAAGTTTTGTTTTGAAGGGTGGTGTTCAAATTAAACGAGTTATAAAGATAATCCTGAAATAAAACAACTCAGAAAGTTTCAACTTTTACTCACAGCGATATTTATTGTGGTTTTTATTTTTTGTTTAATCTTTATTTAGAGTGGAGCCTAGCTTTGAAAGGCTTCCTATTTTAATTTTATTTTATTATTTTAACATTTTTCCCATGCTTAATTCAAGTATATCCACTTTTAGAAGTTTAACTAGAGATTTCAGACCCAGGGCTAGTACTCTCAAACATAAGGTGCAACAAGAGTTAAAAGGTAAAGGAGAAGGAACTTGCCCCTGTTAAACTTTTTGATGGTTTCTATTTGTTTGTTTGTCATTTTTAACTAAGTGTTCAGCTTGGCTGTTTCTGTGCTGCTGAAGAAAAGTACATGCTATTAAGTACCTTTTAATTCAGTATCCATCATGATGCAAAGCTCTGTTACCCAACCATTTTTGCTTGCAATACATGCCTGTTTTCTCTGCCTTTATCTTTGATATTATGGTCTGGTAGACATTAACATCTCATAGTTTACCTAAACTTGATGTTGAAAGAATTAATACAGAGAGAAATGGCAAGCAACATTCCTTAAGCTTTTATCTTCTCCTAGTGAAAAACTCAAAAATCCCTCTAAGGATCATTGGGTCAGAGGTTATTCTGGAAGGAATCTTTATCTTAATGAACCACCTTATTTTAAAGATAAACGAATGGATGCCCAGCAAGATGAAATGACCTTCCCATAATCACACAGGTAAAAGGCTCAGAGGTGACATTTGAAAGTAAGTCCTTTGCCTTGAGAAACCAGTGTTCACAAAGATTAGAGCTTAATGATAACTGTGGCATTGCTGTTAATGCTTTGCTCAGTTTGTATTGCTATATATGCATAATACAGAAGATGTAAATATAAATACATATAATTATAGATGTACATAATTACCTATAATTATATGTATGTCTATAATTTTGCATCACTGCTTCTGTATCTGTTTCTCTCTAGCCCTTAATCTAATGGGCTTCATGTAACGTATGACTATAAAATTAGTATGATATTTTCTCCTATATCTTGTGGGAAAAGGTCTTTGCACCCACTCCCTTAGGTCTTCCAATCACATAGTGTATTTGTTGGATAGAAAAAAAAGGCTAGAGTTTGGACAGGATGGTTAATTTAAAATTAGCCATTCCTAGGGTGAAAAGCAGTAGAAAATCTTTACCAGCCATCTTTGTGTTCATTGTTACATTTCTTTAAAGAGAATACTACATATCTGATGTTTAAGAATAAAGGTAGCATATTTTATATTAATGTAATCTTAATATTATTATCCATTTCCACATTGTATTTATATAGGTTTTGCAAGAATTTATATAGCATTTAAGGTGTATAAAGCACTTTATACATATCTTCTAATTTAATCCTCACAACAAACCTGACAGAAAGATGTTATTATTGTCCCCATTTTATGGATAATGAGACTGAGGCAGACAGAAGCTGTGACTTGCCCATGGTCACACAGTCAGGAATTGTGCCAGTCTGAGCCAGAATTTGAACTTGAGTCTTCCTGATTGCAGGTCCAGCGTTTGATCTTCTGTGCCACTTAGCTGCTTAAAATGTAAAACATGCTTTCAGATACATTATCTCATTAGATTGTCTAATATCTTATAAAAGCAGTTATGATAAAATTACACAATCCTAGAGTTGATAGGATTTGAAGGCTATCTAGTCCAACTCAGATTTCAGCAAAAATAGCATCTATAATGTACATAAGTGGTCACCAAACCTTTGATTGAAAGAATTCTAGTCACATCCAAAGAAACAACTATGGAGTTTGAATGCAGATCAAAGCATACTATTTTCTATTTTTTTTTTCTTCAGTTGAGTTTTGTTTCCTCTCTCTCGCGGTTCCTCCTATTGGTTCTAATTCTTACTTACAACATCACTAACATGAAAATGTGTTTAATGGGAATGTATATGTAGAGCCTATATCAGATTGTGCACCATCTTTGGGAGGATGGTGGCGAGGGAGGAAGAAAAATTTTAAACTCAAAAGCATATGGAAGTGATTGTTGATAAATCAAAATAAATTGATTTTAAAGAAAGAAAAGAAAGAATTCTAGTGAGAGGGAGCTCACTACTTCTCAAGGCAACCCATTCTACTTCTGGAGAATTCTAATTTTAGGAAGATTTTCCAGACATCAAACCAAAATCTTCTCCACATCTTCCACCCATTACTACAAGCTTTTTCCTCTGAAACTGGGAGAAGTTAAGTCTAATCCTTCTTCTATGACACATTTCTTCAAATATTTAAAGAATCTCCTTTTCTTCAGGCAAAATTTCCCTAATTACTTCAATCGGTCTTTACATGGTAGGTTCTCTTTAGGGGCCCTTTACATATTGCTTGCCTGCCTCTGGACATGTTCCAACATATCAATGGTCTTAAAATTCAGTGCTCAGAACTGAACACTGTACCCAGGTGTGACTTGATCAAGGCAAAGTGTGAAAGAATATCACATCCTTCCTCAGGGATCCCATAACTCTCTCAGTGCCAGCTAAGACTGCATTAGCTTTTTTGGCCAATATATCACATTATTTTGTAATTATCACTTTCCCTATTTTATTTATGAATTAATAAAAATGTTAAGTGGCTTGTCCAGGGTTGCAGAGGAACTGGCAAATATTTTAATCTCTTTGGACCTCAGCTTTTTATATTAAATCAAGAAGCTTAAAGGAAATGATTTCTATGGCTTACAATTCTATATAAAACAAAACAATATGATGTCATATGGAAAAGGAACTGGGCTTTAAAGATAGAACATCAGCATACTATAATCACTACATGTATGACCATTGGCTAGACTCTTCCTCCATTAATGAATGAAGAGGATAATTACTTTCCTTATCAATAAAAATTATAAGTTACCAAACATGCAGGGCCATAGGATCATAATATTTCGAGCTGTAAAGTACCTTCCAAACTGTTTAATCCAATTCCATCATTGTAAAGAGAAGGAAACTAAGGCTTGAGATCTTGGCTCAAGTTATTTGGCTGCACTTGCAAAAGTACTAAGTAGTAGGGAGGACAGATGAAGGTGTTTGAGACAGAATTCACTTTTCAGGGATTGGATTGGGTTCTAAACCAAATTAGTATTATTTTTCATGTCAGTGGGATGGCTGCCAATAGATAAAAATGGCGTCTCAAAAATGAGCTTCAAATAAGATGGCCTGGTCTATTTGCTGGGCATTGTTAGCTAGTTGTTTAAAATGTTTGCTATAGTTATTCCCATGATAAAGTTTGCTTTCCTTTGAAGTAAAAGTGAGAGAAAATATTAAGAAAAAAATAGCTTTCATTCAAATTTGTATTACGTCTAGATTCTTAACCTTTCTTGGTCAATGATACACTTGAGAGATGTGGAAAAGAAACCAAAGACATCACACCCAGAACTATATATTCCATTTTTCATTTGATCAATGGAAATATTCATCTAGGTTATCAAAATACTATAATTTTCAAATCTTGGGGAGGAACATTACTATTTTAGAAACTTCATTTTTATAAGAATACATATTTTCATAATCAAGCACTCCTTACCCTTCTGTATTTATTTTTTAAAAATTCAGATCTTTGATAGATGCTTTAAAAATATTTACAACTCAAACTAATTTTCCTGGTATTTAGCCTAATGGAAACTTCAATGTGTATTGCCCAAAGCATACTCCATATCTCTGAGACCACCTGTATCTTTTTATCTATGTATATATATTTTTCTAAGCTAAGAGATAATATTGCATTGTGGATATAGAGGGACACCCTTGATTTAATCAACAACTGGATTGAAATCCTCCCTCTGTCACTTAGTAGCTATGTATGATTATGTTGCCATGGATAAGAGCAAGTCATTTGCCCCAAGGAATACTCAGAACATCAAGGTTACAAGTGAGTTGCTGCTCTATATTCAGAAAGAGAGGTCTATATTTACAGTTCATCATATCGGCGAAAATATAGGCATGCACATACCTATTTGTATAAGCCCATGTGGTTATTGTTCAGTCGTTTTCAGTCATGTCTAATTCTTTGTGACCTCATTTGGGGTTTTCTTCCAAAGGAATCAGACTGGTTTGCCCTTTCCTTCTCCGCCTCATTTTATAGATGAGGAAATGGAGGCAAACAGGGTTATGTGACTTGCCCAGAATCACACAGTTAGTTAGTGTCTGAGACCAGATTTGAACTCAGGAAGGAGTCTTCTTCACTCCAGGTCTGGCATTCTCTCCACTGTGCTACCTACCTACCCCTGTGTGTGATGATACCTACACATATATACACTAAAGTGTGTGTGTATATACACATACATATACACACATTTGTATGTACATCTGTACATTAATATTCTATAGTTATTTAGAAACCTGAAGACTTGATTCAGTTTTATTTGAGATCATTGGAGTTTACCTTCAGCATGATGGTCCCTACAGACATAATCTGAGTTAGTAATGATAAAATACCTTGACCACATGTCTCCTTGCTACAAAATAATTTTTAATGATGCTTGAGTATGTTCATACTAGCAAACATTTTATGCAAAGCATTTTCCAAATTTCCTAATACTCTGCACTTAAGGGTGAGTTGAAAGTCTCATGTTAATGGTAACATTAATTTACATTCCATTTGGACAATTAGACTATATCAACATAACACAGCTTGTGGATATTAAAATTGCAATATGAATACAGGGTAATAAAACCCATAGTCACTTCCTTTGACATTTTTCCTCTGAAATTAAAGTTTTAATCAAAATCACATGAATTCATTCTTCAAAATAGGAGGCTTTATGTGGATAATGATACTTTAATTTTGAAAGAGTAGGCTTGTTTTAAAATCTGCCTCAAATGTTTTCTATTAGTCTGACAGGGAAATGGTAATCTCCACTTTTCTGGGTTAGAATTAGTTTAATGCAGCTTGTTAGGGCAATCATTTTGTATTGTGAAGCCCAAACAAGTCATTATTCTGTCAGTTGTTTCTGGGGATGTATAAACTTAGCATTACAATCACATGAAAGAATTTATTTGATCACTGCCTTTTCTTTGTATTACAACAAATAATACTTCTAGCTAAATCTTCCCCCTGAAATTGTGTCAAAACATGGAATCCTAGAATCTTTGAGTGGAGAGATATTAGGGGATTTCTACCCCAGACTTTTCATTTTAAAGATGAAAAAACTGAAGCCAGAGGAGGTGAAGTCACTTTCCCAAGGTCACACAAATATCCAATAAGAGAACTGCAGAACTAGGCTTCGAGCCTGCTCTTCTGATTCCAAATCTAGTATTCCTTTAATGAAACCATGTCACCTGTTACCATATCGCTCTCCACATTCATTCCTCCGTAAATCAATTTATCCTTTCATAAAAGGAAAAAATAGACTAATATCTAGTCTGTAATGATGAGTCATTTGTTAGGAATATTTCAGTATCTCAAACTAGATATTAGTCTAATTATGCTTGTTTCTGAAGACCTCAGGAATGCTTCCTTAACTTCTTTGTTTCAATTTCTTCATCGGCCAAACAGGGATAATAATATCCAAACTCCCTTGCATCATCTGAAGCATTGGAGAGATGTGAACAAGCTGCAGCAGTAAGGAGTTAGTAAGAAGTGGTATTGGGTAGGGGCAGCTAGGTGGTACAGTGGATAGAGCTCTGGCCTTGGAGTCAAGAGGACCTGAGTTCAAATCTAGCCTCAGATACTTGACACTTACTAGTTGTGTGACCCTGGACAAATCACTTAACCCTGATTGCCTCACCCCCCCCCACAAAAAAAGTGTATTAGGAAATTAGGTGGTACAGTGGATAGAGGCCTAGGCCTTGAGTCAGGAAGACTCATCGTCCTGAGCTCAAATCTGGTCTCAGATAATTACTAGCTGTGTGACCCTAGGCAAGTCATTTAACCCATTTGCCTCAGTTTCCTCATCTAGAAAATAAACTGAAGAAGGAAATGGCAAAACAATCCAGTATCTTTGCCAAGAAAACCTCAAATGAGGTCACAAAGAGTTAGACATGACTGAAAAAAATGGCTAACAAAAGAATTAATATAACATGTCATCAAGGAGATATGTGATCAAGTAAAGGAAGATAGATAATGAGAACCAGGATTAATAGATCCAATGCTCAGATGCTACTTTCCTTCTCACATAATATTGAAAGATCCACGGGAGGATTTTTAGCACATTGGGTAAATGTGACAGATTTATGGGAGGACATGCATTAGAGTCATGTAGAATAAAAAAGCATGATACAGTTATGATCTGTACTGTCAGAGAGAGTACCCATATTAATGAAATCATGGATCTATTATTGTAATATCTGTCCCAAGGAACTTCAGAAAGGGTCAAATGAGATGGCATATACAAAATCTTGCACATTAAGTAAAATACGGTTATCAAAACATTTTTCCCACCTATTCAGGAAGCCTATTGCCAGAAGATTGTCATGGTGTTATTGGTAGTTTACTTTTTTCTTGTGTACATTACTAATGTACTCCTTTCCTTCCTTAAAAATCCATCAATATCCCTTCTGTACCCCTTTCCTGTGAGACTTCCTGAACAAGGCCATTCAACTCTTAGGATATCCCTACAAAGACTTCTGGCCAGCACTGCTTTCTATTCAACAAAATTCCATCTTCATCATACTCATGCCCCCAAATCCTGGGAAGGTTCTCTTGTATGTGAGAATTTAAACTGAACTAAATTGAGGTTGCCTATTTTATTTAAAAATAGCTATTGGGTGTTTTCCTGGTGATCAAAGGAACCATTAATAAAGGGAGAACATGGAATTTAAAAGCTAGAAAGAACCATCAAGTATAAGTCCCTTCTACCTCTTCTAGATGAAGAAACTGACTTTCTCAAGTGCACACATGTAGAACCCAATGAAAGACACAAACTCAGATCCTCTGATTTCAAGTCAATTCCATCCTGTACTATCTCCAGATATAGAAATCACTACCCACTTGACTTGTGATCAACTTGTTCATCCGAAACATAAGACCTTTAGACTAGTTGATCTCTAAGGTCCATCCCAACTCCGAATTTATATCTGATGAACTGGTATGGCCCAGAGAAGAATCCACTATGGTACCTTCAGCTTCCATAAAGTCCCTTTAATTTAGACACTAGGAGTCTCCCTAGGGTTTGATGGTATGAATAGTATACTGTTCAGAAAATTGGATAAATGTAATTACCACCTCTGAAATCATCCTGGAGCTTTGGATTGTTAGAAACATAGTGAAATGTTAAAGAGACACTGAAATAACACAAACTGAATATTAACTGTTTTGTGTGTGTGTGTGTGTGTGTTTAATGTTTCTCTTTTTTGGATAAGAAGAATTGTTCAGATATGTATTGTGGGAAAATAACAAATTGTCCAGAGATCATGGTAGCAGCAATTATATGTCATGTCAAAGTAGATCCATATATCCAAGTTTAAAAGACATTGTGTAGAGCCAACATTTCCATTTCCTTGCTACCCACTCCTTCAAACAATTACTATTAAACTTTCGTTTCCCTCTATTGTACCAAAACTTCCTTCACACAAGTCACTAATAAGTTCCTACTCATCAAATTCCATTTTTTTTTCTCGATATTTGCTCTCCTTGACCTTGTTTGCTGTACTAAATGCTAATGGTCACCTCTTCTTTCTAGATAATCTTTTCTCCCATGATGCCATACTTTTCTTCCTCATTTCCTACCTTTAATGGTTTCTTTTCCATCACCTGTGCTGGCTTTCTCACATCCTTAACATAGGTTTTACCCAAGGTTCTCTGCTCAGTTTTGCTTTCTCTTTGGTAGTCTCATTAACTCCCATGGCTTCAACCACAAAGATGATTCTCAAACTCTGAATTAACTACAAACCTACAACCCCACTTTTTCAACTCTCTTAGAATATCTCTACAAAGACATCTGGCCAGCACTGCTTTCTATTCAACATGTCCCCTAATGAGTTTTGACTCATCCCATCCCAACCCCAAAAAATTCTTCTCCATCACCTTTTCTGTCAGTGGTACAATGATTTACCAAGTTCCCCATGTTTCAAACTTTGTTGTTATATTTAATATCTCTCTCTCTCTTTCTCTCTCTCTCCCTCTCTCTCTCTCATCAAATATCCAATCAGTTATAAAAACCTTATTAATTGTATCTTCTCATTATATCTTGTATCCCTTGGTAATCCATTTTCCATCTATAATTCTGCTTGGTTTCCATGCATTCCTCAGGATAATCTGATCACCTGAAAGCTCATCACCTTGCAGATTGATTTAGTATCTGATAATTGATATCTTCTCAACTCCCTCAGTTGCCTCTTCCCTCTTATTGGAGGGCTGTAAGGAGATCACTAAGGCTCAGTGACATTGGTATATCTGTTAAATCCATTGTTTGAATTTTGTGATTGCTTTAGCAATTGGTTTCCTCCTCAAAATATTTCTCTTACCTACAGAAAATCCATCGATACACAGAGTTAACATATTAGTATTCTTGGGTTTTTATTAGAAACAAATTCTGAAGGCTAACTCTCCAGAGACTTTATAGAGAGTGGAAAAAAATGGACCAAATGTTACCTTTTTTTATCTCTTCCATTCTGTCCTCTGCTTTGAAACCAAAAATCTCACTAGTATACCCTTTCAGTCTTATTAAGTATTAACTTTCCTGTACTTTCTGCTAAAAACCAAACTGTACTACTTTTAGTAGATCTCTTTTTAAGAAATGATAAGAAAAACAGGGAAGGAGTTGCTATTTGATGAAACAAGGATACATGTAAATATTCCACAACACAAACATTGCTGTTAAAGAGCAGCCTCTGGTTTCATATCCATATTTTTCTCCTATATGGATCATTAGATTAAAAAGGGTTTTTTTTTAATCTGTAAATAATGAGTGAACACATGCTATTGTATCTCTGTAGGTTATATAGAGTTGGACTCTACATGGTCCCTGATCTTCTGGAGTTTATTATTTATGGTTGTAAAAATGGAAATTTAATTTGGGAAGATTTAAATTGGGAAGATAATATAGACATGCATATTCATAGTTGAATATGTTATCATGACTGAAGAAGAAACCAAATCAACTCCCAAATTACTGAGCTCACACTAAACATTTCCATTTTTGTTTGATTAAACCATTGGACCATTCCAGTGACATTTACACCTATTGATCAATTTTTGCCATTCTATAGAATCTATTCTATAAGAAGATCCATCTATAGTCCACAATCCTCACAACATAATCTCCCCAACATCATTTCACTAGCTAAACAATCTCCAATAATGCTATTGCTCCTCAGTAGATCTCAATCAATCACTACTCAATCAATAGCTAAGCATTTGTTAACCTGCTATTAATTTCTAGGCTTTTTGCTAGGTTCTGGTATACAAATGATTTTAAAAAAATCCCTACTCACAAGAACTTTATATTCTAATAGGGGAGACATATATAGGACATATATAAGTATACACACATATGTGGGGATTATATATATGCACATATACACATTACATATATGTATGTGTACACATATATAGATATATATGTATACATGTGTCTATGCATACATAACAAAGATTTTAAGAGTAAAATTAAAAACAAGTTTGTTAAATATAAGGTAGCTTGAGTGGGGAGGGAGCTAGCAATTAACGCAATTGTGAAAAGCTTGATGTAGATGGTGGTGAATGAGCTGATTCTTAGTATTCATATTTATTTAATTTATACCATATGTTCTCCATTTGCTATAACCAATGGTTCCACATATGGATGGTGTGATGGAGGCTGATGGAGCACCTGTGTTCTCTTAGTGTTAATTGTTGGGCCAGAATTGATCCATCCTCTGTTGCATCTCAGCTTCAGAGGCTGCTTACAGCAAATGGAGAAATTTTGAATGTTGTGAATAAGTTCATTTAACTTGGCAGTGTACTTTCCACAGATGTACACATTGATAATGAAGTTGATGCATGCATTGCCAGAGCTAGCTCAGTGTTTGGGAGACTCCAAAGAAAAGTATAGGAAAGAAGAGGTTTTAGACTGACTACCAGACTGAAGATCTACAGAACCCTTGTGCTAATCTTATTATTGTACGCCTGTGAAACCTGGATAGTATACCAACACCATGCCAGGAAACCGAATGACTTCCATTTAAATTGTCTTAAGAAGATTCTGAAGATCACCTGGCAGGATAAAATACCAGACATTGAGGTCCTTTCTCAAATTAAACTGCCAAGCATTCAAAATCTGCTTCAGAGAGCACAGCTCTGATGGGCTGGCCACATTGTTCAAATGCAAAACATATGCTTGCCAAAAAGACTATTTTATGGAGAACTCACACGTGGCAAGCATTCACGTGGTGGTCAGAAGAAGTGATAAAAGGACCCACTCAAAATCTCTCTTAAGAACTTTAAAATTGATTGTGTCACATGTGAGACAATGGCACAGGACCACTCAGCATGGCGTGCCCACATCAAAGAAGGTGCTGTCCTCTATGAGCAAAGCAGAATTGAAACAGCTTAATGGAAATGTAGAATGTGCAAATTTAGAGAAACCACCTCAAATGTTCACATGGACTATTTGCGCCTGACCTGTGGTGGAGTATTCTGAGCCCATATTAGTCTGATCAGCCACAGTCAAACACACTGAAACTTGAATCTATATAGTGATGTCATTCTTGCCTTCTTCAAGAAAGGACAACAACCAACCAACCAACCAACCACCATATATTATTCTTTTGATTGTTCTGATTATTCCTCTCTAAAATATTGAGCTATGATTTGACATTATCATTTTGGTTTTTCAGAAAAGGAAAAATACCGCTATGTTGCTTACTGGGTAAAAGGTTTGATTACACTTGGGTAGGTAGCACAGTCTAGCTAAATAGATGTGAATTTTAATCTGCTCTTTGCTACTTTCTATATGTCCCTGAAAAAGTCATTTAATCTCTACAGAACTCATTTTCCTTGTTTGGAAAAGGAAGGACTTAGATTATGACCTTTGAGATTTACCATAACTCTATGAATATGAATACATAGTCCTATAAGATGCCATCTACATTTCTATTCAGTATTTTAAGTTCTTTGGTTTTTTTTTTATATTGTAGATAATAGATAATATAAAATAATTTCTAGGGAAAGAAGTTTATAAATTATATATTTTTTTTTCTCTTTTGCTTCCAATCATCAGTGAGTTGCATAAGTGTGACCACTTATCAGGCTTTCTTGATGGACTTTCAAAGTGGCTTTAAGAAGTAAGATTAGTCAATTCATCAACTGAACATACGATTATTAAGTTCATGCCTACTGTGTACAAAAAAATCATATTATGTGTCAGTTGTAAAATGAAATAGTCAATACTATGGTTGAAAAAGTTAGGTTTTAGAATGGTTATTTCTGTTGTTTTAACCATATGGGGTAGACATTAAAAGAGAATTTATTGTGTTTCTATGGATTTGCATCTGGATGACAAACATCTAAATAGAAGAATTAAAACAACAACAACAACAATAACTTATCCTTCCCCAAAGTGCTTACTTGTCTGGTTTTCCATTAGTGGCAGCACACATTGTTGCTGCAGTTTTTGATTTACAGCCTCAAATAGGCTTTGAAAAATATAATAGAACATCTTTAATTAAATTCCCCAAACTCACATTCAGGGATAAATAATAATCCATCAGCTATTTCATTCTCTAACAGTACCCAAGAGAACTTGACACTCTTAATCACTTCAGCCATTTATACCTTCATTTTAGCTTTATTTCAGTGAAGCCGTTTAGCAGAGTTTATCTAAATGACTGTATCTTTTTTTTCTTATCACACGTCTGAAGTGGTAACACAGAAACTAATTTCAGGTGCAAAATAGAATATCTCAGAAGCACAGACATCAGTGGCACAGGCGCATTGGAATGAAAAGTTACCTGCTGTCACTAGCGGATATTTGTCTCTGTAATGAGAGTAGGCCGTCAGGAACAGTGGCTATAATAAAATCCATAGCTACTGTAGAATTCTAACACTTCGAAAGGATGTACACATCTCTTCACCCACTGGCATTTGCTGGTCTCTGGAAGTGAGCACTTTCTCACTAAAGTATATAGAGGAAAGGGAAGGTATTCTCCCCAATAGTAATAAGCACTCTTGATGTTGCTAAATGGATAGGCAAATCCCATGGCACATAGCAGAGTATTGCTGCTGAAGCAATTATAACATCTATAATAATCATCATAAATATGGCATAGATATAGAAAGGTTCAGTGGGAAGCTAATAGCTTCCACTATACTTAATGATTTCTTTTTTTTGTGGGGGGTGTGATGCAAATATTTTTTAAGAAACATTAAAGCCAACAGCTGAATTTTTTATGCTGTCAAAGTTACATTTTTCTGTTCCAACCATAAAATTATTCTAAGGTGACCAAATTGAAACTTTCTGTTGAAAACTTTGATTTTTTATACCTTTCTAAAGGAGTCACCTTGGAAACTGGATCCTTGGTTTTGACCAAAAGTTCATAAAAACAGACTTAAACAAGATCATAAGGATCATTTGGTCTTTAAACACAAACAGAAAATCTCATTGACGTGTGTATGACCTCCAATTACAAAGATTATAGCCCACACAGACTTATTCTTCCCTTATGGTTTTTATCCTTGTTTTCCTATAAATCTTTTCCAGAGTGTTCATGAAACTTACTGATGACTTTTCTCTCATTCTCTTGACTTTAAGGAGATGCCAAAAAAGCATGGGGTTGTGCAATGATTGTCTATATTCCTACATGACTGGCCTATTTTTTTCTGTTTGTAAATTTCTTTTATGACAATACTTTATACAATTTCTCCTAAGTAAGTTGCTTCTATTATGTTGAAGCCTACTCATGTGCTCCTTGGGGCAACCCAAAACTGATTTTCAGATAGAGTAGAATCCCATTACTCACAGATGGACAGCATCATTGTAATAATATTTATGGTAAAAAGTTGAGTTTTCATATCAGGAAGTAATTCAGGGTCTATAAGAAAATACATAGTTTCCAAATGTAATCTGGTCTTACCACCTCCTGTTCACCTATGAGTCTGACTCATTTTCTATTTACAATGTCTTAGCCAAATCCATTTGCTAATGGGTGACTTCTAGAAGCTAAATAAACTCTAATACCATATTCAATATAACAGATGTTCTTCTCCATTTGATTGTGTCTGTATGGATAGTTAGACTAAACACATTAAAATGATCATTAATTCCTTTTGGCAGGTTCTGAAATTTCTCTAAATAAGATTCATAATCATCTTTTCTCATCCCCTCATATTATGGAAGATAAGGAAGATAAGATAAGATAAGGAAGCTGAGGCCCTCAGAAGTTATGTAATTTGCTTATTGCTATACACATTATAAGTGACAGAGTGGTTGAGCTGAGATTTGATTCCAAGACCTTTGCTCTTTGTTGTTGTTGATGTTGTTGTTGTTGTTGTTTTCCTCTGTGCAACACCATCTTCCTAAGCATGTGTGAAAAGGTATTGGGAAAGGATTCATTTGTTTCTTGGATCTAGGCCACTTTGACATAACACATGGAGGAAGCAAAATTTCCTGTGACTTATTGGTCCTTAATGTTGAATTCTTAGATACATTGTTTCCATCTGCACAAACTCCATTTTCATTCTGTGATAATTTCCCTCCCTGACTGTATCTAACCCCATTGAAGATAGAAACATGGGGTATTTCCATTTCCTTGCTGAAAGCTCTGTTGACTCTCCTGGCTGCCTTTTGTATCTCTAGGCCACCGAATGCTTTTCCTCAGCATGCCAACAAATTGCCTCATTCCACTTGCCTGTGCAGCAATCTGCTTGATGAAAATGAACCTGGTTTTATGGAGCGGGGAAAAAAAAAAGCTGTATTGTATTTATACACACCCAGTGCTGAGCATCTAGTTTCTGCCTCCAAGTTCTGCCACCACATATCAAGGGAAAATGGGCACAATTATTTCTGCTTCCCAAAACATGAGCTTGAGAATTCTAACCATCTGTAGCTCCAAAAGATGCTATTTTTGAGTACACAGTGCAAATCCACACTGCAGTCTCTGCCTATGGTAGCCATCCTGTGGTCTCTACCTCTTACAAGGTGTTGTTCCAGGGTCTCTCCCTCCACAGGATTTTGTGTGTCAAAATTCAAAGTCCCTTCCAAGGACCATTGCACCATAACCAAATTTGCTCCATAGGCCAGAATTCTTATTCTAAAGCTCTAAATGCATAGATGATGGTGGTACACTGCTATGATATTCCCTACATGTGGGTCTGTGAGAAAACAGACATTAAACATAATAATAAAAATAATACAATAAACATAAACTATAAACATTTAATATCAAGTAGTCATCATGTACATGTAATGAGTATGTATATGTATACCTTTCACCTTACTTAGCATTTAAATAACAGCCAGAAGTCCACAGATTTCAGAAGGTGAGGTAGGGGTATAATGATATAAGGATATTGTTTTCCCTTGTTGTTTTAATTATAAGCTATTTTACTTTAACTTCAACAAACTTATATTAAGTGCTTACTGTGTGCAAAGAATTGTGCTAAATAGCAGAGATTTGAAAAATATTAAAAGTCCAGTCTTTGACTTTAAGAAGATTAAAGTCCAATAAAACATGTCCACAGATAAGTTTAATACAAAAATAGAATCTGATAGAGGAAAGTGCCCTTGAGTGGTGGAAGTGGGAAGACATAATTTTCTTATGGCAAGCCCAAGGAAGGCTTCATAGAGAAATTGTCATCTAAACTGAGCCTTGAGGAAAGGGTGGGACTTAACAGATGAAAATAGGGTGGGAGAGATTATCTACTAAGTATTAGGGACAGGTAGCATAAACAAAAAATTGGGCTGTTTATAGCAATCATTTGTAAACCACTTGCCCCACAGTGAAATGGAAAGTGATTCCAATGAGCTTATCCTATTTTTCCACCTCATCAATTATTCCAAGTTATAAAATTATCAATGAGTCAGATTAAGCATGAGTCTCAAAACCCACATTTCCAATGATTTCCCACTGAATTTCTTTTTCTTTATTTGCAACTGTGAAAATCTTTGCCCCTTACATCAGTACATGTTATAAAGTGGCTATTTTTTTTTGTTTTATTTCCAAATAAATCATTACTTGCCACATTCTTTGGAGTGGTGTGGTGGAAGCATGTGTTTGTGTGTTTGCTTGATGTGTATTAGGATGGGGAGAGAAGAAGAGAGAGAAATCAGGAATTGGAAGAAAGCTCTGGTTAGGACCTCATTGCTTATTTCTTAGGAATTGTTAATATCTTTTACAAATCTCATGCTTCATATTTTCATTTTGTTTAAAACAATTCTGTTCCAACCCTTATTTCATTCAGTCTCTCCAGTTATTCCCAAGGTTTTTATCTTTGTTCATGTTCTATGCTATAGCAACCTAAGTTGCTTCTTTCAGGGGAAAGGATAAATGTAGAGGATTTATCAAATGATTGAGGGTCTAATATCTGGGAAAATATTGCCTATTTCACATTTAACTACTAGATCTGAAACAACATTTTATGTACTACTTCAACATATTTTAGTGTTTAGTTAACATTAATGGTCATTCTAAAATTACAGATACTGGCCTACATTTCTTCCTCTGTATTCTAGTTTATAGATATGGTAAATTTACATTTATCTGCACATTAATATCTATGTATACCTATATGTATAAATAATGTATGTTCACTCATAATGTAGACTTTTTGAGAGTAACTTGTTTATTTACACAAATTACTTAATGACTATTACTAGAAATTTTGTTATTAAATAATATATTAACTTCCTCTCAATTTGTTTTCAGTTAAAAATAAAAACACAGCTTAATACCATATTATAATATCCCATGAAAACCATAATAACCCATTAAAAACCTCATTCTTTACAGCCAGACCTCACTTTTTCAGTGGGAAGGAGGGATGCCTTGGCATATGACACCAAACTGAATATGCTTGAAAGAGTTGGCAAATTTCATACTGATTCAAAATATTTTTAACATTTATATTTCATTTACAAGTAAGCCATTATTCAGACTATAAACAGTTATATAGATTTCTTATTAGTATGATATTCCACTGAAAATATTGCATTTACTTTAGAGTAGAAAAAAAACGGGGCTAACAGAATCATTGACTCATAGCTTAAGAATTAAAGGGGACCCCAGAGGACATCTAGACAAGGCTTCTCACTTTACAGATGAGAAAACTGAAGCCCAGTTGTGGTTAAGATAGTTGCTCAAACAACACTTCTCATTGCTGCGAGTAGTAGAGATGTGTTCCATTCATAGGATTACAACTGTGGTTTTCCAAAGGAAAAGCTAAAATGGGAATAATTATTGATTAACAAATATTTATTGAGTAATCAATGTTAGATGAGGTGAGGTAGGTAGAAGCTATCCATGGAAGATTCCTTTTTGATACTGGCTTATTGAGGAGTGGCTACTTGAGGAGTCAAATATAGAGTTACACATTGGTATCTGAAGGACAGACTTCTGCCCTTAGCATCTCGTCTCATCTAACCAAAGAGAACAGTTATGAACTGGGGAGCAGAAGTGTCCAAATCATCTCTCATAAAATACTCAATAGGAGGGGTCTTCATGTTTTCATTTGAAGCCAGTCGACTGGAATCAATAACATTTTTGCCCATAATTCCAATTCTCTTGAATTCAACAAACATTGTTAAGTTTCCTCTTTGTGTAAAGCACTGTACTAGGCTGTAGGTATACAAAGATAAAGGTGAATTTGTTTAATACAAGTAAAACTGAGGATGGAGAGCACTAATTAATGGGGACATATAGGAAGTCTTCATGAAGCCATCTGTATTTGAACTGAGCCTTGACTGAAGGCGAGGATTCTAAGAAGGGAGGAAGAGGAGAGAGTACATAGCAGCTATTGAGGATCGCTTAAAAGAATGCACAAAAGTCATATTTGGGGATGGAGTGAATTTGTGGAATAGTTGGTAGTTCAATTTGGCCAAATCACAGAGTTTGTGAAGAGGAATAATAAGAAACAAAGCCGGAAAAATAGTTGAATTAGAAAAGATAATGCACTTAATAACTACTAGGTACTGTGTTAAATATTTGGGACAAAAATTAAAGAAAGGGGCGGAGACAAGATGGTGGAGTAAAAGCAGTGACTTGCTTAAGCTCTCCCCCAAAGCCCTCCAAATAACTGTAAAAAATGGCTCTAAACAAATTCTAGAGCAGCAAAACCCTCAAAAAGACAGAGTGAAACAAATTTCCAGCCCAAGACAACCTGGATGGTTGATTGGAAAGGTCTATTGCTCCAGGCTGGGAGAGGAGGGCAGCTCAGAGTGGTCTGCGCCAGCGGAGACCTGGCCTCAGTGATCCTGGAGCAAGCCTCAGGGGACTGAATCACAGGCAGCTATGGGGGTTTCCAGGCCTCTCCACACAAAAACACCAAAGATAACTTACAAGGTCAGTAGGAAAGGTCTTGTTGACCATGGTGAGAGAAAAGTTGAACCAGCCCCAGTCCCCACGCAGCCCCAGGGTAGTGGCTGCTTCCTGAGCTCTTGGCCCACAGACAGTGGGGGGATGGAGCAGCTGATCAGATGGGGATTGCAAGGATCGCTTTGTTGGCCCTGAGGAAGGATTCTCTTGCTTTGCCCGTGCTTGGATCTGGGTTGCAGTTCTGGGTGGTGGTCTTGGGGCAAGGAGGGGCATTGATGTGGTGGAGCTTTGTGGTGGAAATGGAGAGGGAATACCCCTCACAGTTCCAAGGCAGGAAAGAGAGCTTGTGCTCAATCATAGACCACAGCCTAGGCCAGGAAAGGAGTAACACCTCATCTTTGATCATACCATCTTGGAAGAAGTGAAAATTTACAGGTCCCTAGAAGTATCTCTGAAAATAGCTGGGCAAAACCCCCAAAGCTTGGGACAGTACATTCACCACACTGGAAGCAGACTCCTACCTTAACAAAGAGTTTAAAAGTCAAATAATTGGCTGGAATCATGAGCAAACAGCACAAAAAAGTCAGACCTTAGAATATTGCTTTGGTGACAAAGAAGATTAAAACATACAACCAGAAGAAGACAACAAAGTCAAAGCTCCTACATCCAAAGCCTCCAAGAAAAATGTGAATTGATCCCAGGCCATGGAAGAGATCAAAAAGGATTTTGAGAAACAAGTAAGAGAAGTAGAGCAAAAACTGGGAAGAGAAATGAGAGTGATGCAATAAAATCATGAAAAATGAGTCAACAACTTGCTAAAGAAGACCCCAAAAAATACTGAAGAAAATAACACCTTAAAAAATAACCTAACCCAAATGGCAAAAGACATCCAAAAAGCCAATGAGGAGAAGAATGCCTTTAAAAGCAGAATTGGCCAAATGGAAAAGAAAGTCTAAAAGCTCATTGAAGAAAATACTTCTTTAAAAATTAGAATGGACTTTATGAGAAATCAAGAAATTGTAAAACAAAACCAAAAGAATGAAAAAAAAGAAGACAATGTGAAATATCTCATTGGAAAAACAACTATCCTGGAAAATAGATCCAGGAGAGATCATTTAAAATTATTGAACTACCTGCATGTCATGATCAACAAAGAGCCTAGACATCATGTTTCAAGAAATTATCAAGGAAAACTACCCTGATGTTCTAGAACCAGAGGGTAAAATAGAAATGGAAAGAATCCATCAATCACCTCCTGAAAGAGATGACCAAAGGAAAACCCCTAGGAATATTATAGCCAAATTCCAGAGTTCCCAGGTCAAGGAGAAAATGTTGCAAGTATCCAAAAAGAAACAAACTGAAATATTGTGGAAACACAATCAGGATAACACAAGATTTAGCAGCTTCTACATTAAGGGACCAAAGGGCTTGGAATATGATATTCTGGAGGGCAAAAGAGACAGGATTAAAACCAAGAATCACCTACCCAGCAAAACTGATTATAATTCTTCAGGAGAAAAATGGTCATTCAGTGAAATAGAGAAATTTCAAGTATTCTTGATGAAAAGACCAGAGCTGAATAGAAAATTTGACTTTCAAATACAAGACTCAAGAGAAGCATGAAAAGGTAAACAGGAAAGAGAAATCTTAAGGGACTTATTAAAGTTGAACTGTTTACATTCCTAGATGGAAAGATGATATTTGTAACTCATGAGATCTTTGTCAGTATTAGGTTAGTTAGAGGGAAAAATATATGTATGCACACACATGCACGCACACACACACACACACACACACACACACATAGATAGATACAGGGCACAGGGAGAGTTGAAGATGAAGAGGTGATATCTAAAAAGTAAAATTAAGGGGTGAGGGAGGATTATATTGGGAGAAGGAGAAAGGGAGAGGTAGAATAGGGTAAATTATCTCACTTAAAACAGATAAGAAAAAGCTTTTACAGTGGACAGCAAGTGGGGGAAGGTGAGAGAGAATGAGTGAATTTTATTCTCATCAGATTTGGCTTAAGGAGGGAATAATATACACACTCAATTGGGTATGGAAATCTATCTTACCCTACAGGAAAATAGGGGGGAAGCAGAAAAAGGAGGGGGAATAATAGAAGGGAGGGCAGATTGGGGGAGGGGGTAATCAGAAGCAAACACTTCTGAGGAGGGACAAGGTCAAAAGAGAGAATAGAATAAATGGGAGGTGGTATAGGATGAGGGGAAATATAGTCAGTTTTTCACAACATGACTGCTATGGAAGTGATTTGTATGACCACACATGTATAACCTGTATGGAGTTGCTTGCCATTTCAATGAGGATGGGTGGGGAGGGAGGAAGGGAGAAAACTTGGAATCCAAAGCTTTAAAAACAAATGTTAAAAATTTCTTTTGCATGCAACTGGGAAATAAGATATACAGGCAATGGGGTATAGAAATCTATCCTACCCTACAGGAAAATAGAAGGGTAAGGGGACAAGAGAAGGGGGGTGGTAATAGAAGTGAGGGCAGATTAAGGGAAGGGGTATTCAGAATGCATGATGTCTTGGGGTGGAGGAGGGGTGGATGGGGAGAAAATTTGTAACTCAAAATTTTGTGGAAATGAATGTTGAAAACTAAAATAAATAAATAAATAATCCAAAATAAGTGTCCTTTGAAAGGAATCTATAAAAAAAAATAAAGAAAGATAATACAGTTTCTGCCCTCTTGGAGTTTATTTTCTAATGGGAGAAGACAACACATCCCATAAAGGAAAGATGGTTCCTAATGATATCATGGTTTGGAGATGGCAGGGAGCCAGACTTTGGGATATATTATTGTAATCTTTCCTACTAGAGGAGGCTGAAGTTTGTGGGTTGCTGGAGCTCAGGAATACAGAGTTTCAGTAGGAGTAAAAGACTAATTCTGGCACCAATATGATGAGCATCTATGAGTAGGGAGTTTCATGCCACTTAGAGGTGCTATCAGAGTGGGAGAGGCTGTTGTACTTCCAGACTGTTTGATATAGGGAGACCAACGAAGGTGGGAAGAAAAGAAATAAGCAAGGGAAAAGGAAAATAACTGGGAGATGAGAGGGAGTCTAATTCTGAGTAAAATAAAGTAAAAGCTTACCTGTTAGAGCACAGGGTATTTGCAAGGGTGAAGGACAAGGTTATTGATGGTCAGGGGATAAGAACCAAAGATAGTGAGCAGGAGCCATGGTTTGAAAGTGATCAGGAAGTGGTGTGTAGGCCTGGTTCTAGGCAAGACATAGGTGACAGTTCACCTGCCAGAGAGTAAAAGCACAAAACAAAACAAAAACCTAAACAAAAACAAACAAAAACTGTTTACCTGGCATAATAACCAAGAATAAAGTACTCAAACAATACTTTGTATGTGAATAAAGTCTTAACTGATTCCCAGAACTAGAAAGTATTTTTAATGGATTTCCTTTAGTCAACAAGCATTTATTAAGCATCTACTGCATGTCTTTGTTCTTATCCTTTTGTTTTCTACAGAGTTATTTGTAGTTGTTATGTTGCTCTGTGTTTTGACATATGTGTACAGGCCTTTTCCACTGACACCCCTAGATTATAAACTCCATAATGGCAGGGACCATGTTTTAATTAAACAGCCCAAAATGTTAATTCACTGGTAAAGCTGTGAGTTGGTCCAAATATTCTCAGAACAATTAAGAATTATTTAAGAAAAATTACTATAAATTGTACTTTAATTACAAAATAACACTTTAATGAAGAGATCCTAATACTGGAATTATACCCCAAGGAAGTTATGGATAGAAAGAAAAGACCCATTTGTATAAAAATATTCATAGTGGCTTACCTGCTATAATAAAATGCTACAAACAAAATATGAGATAATAATTTGGAAATGGTTGACCAAAACAGAGAATATGAATGATAGAATATTAATATAAAAAATGCAAATATACATATTACCTTAGTTCTACTTGTTTAGCTCTGTACCCATTCTTTTTTTGAAAATAGATGTTATTGATAACTTTTATGTTTACATTGCTTATATGTCCCTGCCCCACCTTTTCAGTGAGCCATTCCTTATAACAACCAAAAAAAAATGAGAAATAGAAAAAAAATCAGTAAAATTAATCAACACATAGGAAAAAAAAAAACCTGATGTTACATACAGTGTTTCACACCCACGTACTCCCATTTCAGAAAAAGAAGAGGGACATGTGTCTTCCCATGTCTTTTCTGTGGGAACAAGCATGGTCATTGTATTTTGACAGTGTTCAGTTTAAATTGTTTTATGGTTGTGGTATCATCTATTTCCATTGTTGAAGTCATTGTGTATATTGTTTTCATGGCTCTGCTTACTTCACTTTGCATCAATTTATATGAGTCTTTCCATGCTCCTCTGCATTAATCATGTTCTTTATTTCTTGCAGCACAGAAATATTTTGTTAAGTGCATGTACCACAATTTCTTTAGCAGTACTGATTGATGACCTGTACCTACCCATTTTACAAGCCTTTTTAAGTTTCTCTGAACTGTCCATATTCTTCATTTCTTAGGCTCATTATTTAATTCAGTCACATATTTCCATTTAAGACATTTCCCCAATCGATGGGTACCTACTTCGTTTCCAGTTTTGCTTTGTTTTCTACTACAAAAGGCATTTGTAAAAAGAAAAGTATAAGAATTACACAGTATGGGAAGATGCAGTGTTTTGCAAAGAACTTTGTATTTGGAATCAGAGGTCCTGGGTTTGAATGCTGGCCTTGCTACTCAGTACCTGTTTAACTGGAGGAATTCATCTTACATCTATAAGCTTCCATTTCTCTTCTGTAAAATGAAGGCTTTAGACTAGATGATGTCCCTTCTGATTCTAGATTAATGATCCTATAAAATGTGGAGGGATTAATATATGCAAAGTGGGTGAAATGTTGTGGCAAATTTGTTATTTAGTCACTTAGTTGTGTCCAACTCTTTGTCACCCCACTTGGTATTTTCTTGGCAAAGATACTGGAGTGGTTTGCCATTTCCTTATCCAGTTCATTTTACAGATGAGGAAACTGAGGCAAACAGGGTTCAGTTACTTGACCATGGATACATAGCTACTAAGTGTCTGAGGTCACATTTGAACTCATGTCCTCTTGATTCCAGAGGCCAGCACTCTATCTACTGTACCACCCAGCTGCCCCATTGTATAAAAAGTCATGTTTAAAAAAGGCATCTTTTGTGTGCAAACTATTCTAGAAATACTCCCTTACAAGAGTCAATATTTTCTAGAAGTCTTAGCATTTACAAGGATAAACTTACATTGTTTGATTTTTTTCCACTAACTTGTGAACCCTCTCATTCTTTGATACCACCTGGCAAATGAGCTATTGCTATCATTCTATTTCATGTCTTCAACTTTGCTCTTTCTGCCCTTTGATGGAAGGGCTAATTAAAAGCATAATGGGAGGGGGAAAGGAGGGCAAAGCAATAAAAAGGAGAATCAAGAAACGCGATTTACTGACAAACTGAAAAAAAAACCTAGAATAGTAAAAGTCAGCTTTTTATTTAGCTTTTAAAATATAAGGGAAGGAAAACATTTTTACTCATATTTTCTGTACTTCACAAATGCAAGAAGGGAAGAAGAAATGAATTAGGAGGGCTAATAGCATTTTATCAGTATTTATCTTTGTAAAATGTTGAGTGGCATTAGGTACCACAGCTCTGTTTGTCCTGCCTTCGGTGTATTCATTTAGTAGACAAACAATGAGGGGCAGTTTTGCCGACAAAAAATCTATGGGGCAAGTGCTGGGATTTCTATGGCTCAGATTTGCTTGGCTAGAAATGTATGCATATGTGCTGTGCAAAATTAATGACTCTGCTAAATATTTAAAAGCATGAACAAAATATTCCAACACCTGCTTCCTTCTATGTAGAGCTTAAGGGGGAAAAAATATACCCTGAAACCCAGTACTTTGAAATGGAGAATTATGTCTACATGTCAATTCTTTAAAAGCTCTTTATTTAGTGATGCAATTTTTTTAAACCAAGTATCAAATGAATTAAAATAGAATTTGTGCCAGAAGTTAAATGAAGGGCTCATCCTAAATGCTCTCCAAGGTCCCTTTCACTTCCATATTCTATTAACCTCTACTTCACTGGGTTGTTGATCATATTGATGAGGTTATTTCCTCCACATGGTACAGGATGGTACCCATCCATTCTTTAGGACCGTAGATTTAGAATTGGAAAAGACGTTAGAAGTCTCCTCATCCAACCCCCCCTTTTTTTTTACATATGAGAAAACTGAAGGCCAAAGAAGTTAAATGACACACAAAGACCCACAAGTAGTAAGTGGCTACTCCATGATTCACACTTGGGTCTCTTAATTCTAAGTCCAACTCCCTTTCCCTTGTACAATCATTCAGTCAGCATTCATTAAGTGTTAGGCAAAGGTACAAGGTCTGTGTATAAAGTGACAAAACCTAAACAATCAGCTCTCAAGGAGCTTATGGGCTTTGGCATCTTTGCATAGATGAGAAAATGCAAAATATATACAGTGCTTAGTACAGTGCCTGGCATATTGTAGGTACTTAATAAATGTTTAGTAATTCATTGAACATAATCTGAGGTATAGAATAAGGTGAGAGAGGCACTAACAACTAGAGAATGAAGAAAGTCCTCTTGAAGGACTTGAAGTGGCATTTGACCTGGACTTCAAAGGGAGCTAGCATTTCTAAGAGGCAGAGGTGAAGAGAGAAGACATGCATGTCCAAGAATGGTGCATGGCCTGAGAAAAGACACTGAGGTGGGAGGTGACATATTGACACAGTGATTTTTGCTTCTGATTCTGTGTAGTTCTCTTCCATGTTCTCTAATGAATCCACAGAAGATCTATCCAGTGTGCTAAAGATCTTTTGTTACATTTTGTAAGTACCACACAGTAGTACTTTGATGGTCCATCTGTTAAATTTCACTCTCTCCCCTTGACTAATCCACTTTCTTTTTCCAATGATTCATGTTCTTTTCTTTCTTTTTTTGTAGGCAATGGGGGTTAAGTGACTTGCCCAAAGTCACACCTGACTCCAGGGCTGGTGCTCTATCCACTGTGCCACCTAGTTGCCCCATACCATTCATGTTCTTGATGACATCTCTTATACTACTTCATTCACAGAGGTCATCACTGGAAATGTATTACAGAGCCTTAATAGAGCCCATTATTCACTTTATGGTGTGATGGACTGAATGAACTTGGAGTTAGGAAGACTTGAATACAAAGGATCATAGTTCCACAGGGGGAATGGCTCTCAGAAGCCATAATATCCAAACTCCATCTTTTTTAAGATGAGGAAATTCCTTAAGTTAAGTAACTTCCCCAAAGTCATAAAGGTTGTAAGTAAGCATCAGAGGTGGGATTTGAACCCTAGGTCCTCCAACTCCAAAGAGAACCAATTCTCTTTCCACTGGGCAGCTTGGCCTCCCTAAAGAGATAGTGGCCTCAGGCAAATCATTTAACTTCTAAAGCACATAATATAGTGCCTGGCACATACTAGGCACTTAATAAGTGCTTGTCTCTCCCCACCCCCAACCTCAGTTTTCTCATCTGAAAAATGAGGATAATAAAGCACCTAAATAGGAGAGTTATTGTGAGGAGGAAAATGATATAATACATGTAAAGCATTTTGCAAACACTATATATAATGAGAGTTATTATTGTTCTCCCTTGTGCTTTGGGTCACCCACAACTTTGGTCCTCTAGAAAATTGGGATAATCTCCTTGGAAACAGGATTATATTTTAATAAAGGTTCATATGTCAAAAAATCAAGTGTGAGCTTTTAATTAGTAAAATATAGCTGTTGTTCCCATAGAGATTCTATAGTACTCACACTATCATATACACACATGGGCTGACAAGCACCCTTGTGCCAATGATTTCCTTCTTATCTTGGCCTCTGGATCTATTTACCAGATAAGTGCTTTAGTGGATAGAGCAGGGCCTACAATCAGAGAAAGCTGAGCTCAAATTCAGACACTTATTAGCCATACGACTCTAGGCAATTCACTTATCTTCTGTCTACCTCTGTTTTCTGGTCTATAAAATGGGAATGACAAAAGAACCTACCTCTCAGGTTTGTTGTGAGCTTCAAATGAGATACTATTTATAAAGGGCTTTGATTGACTTTTCATACCTTATTAGTATTTTCTAGCTTCTAGAAAATACTAATAAGGTATGAAAAGTATGTCTTATTGCCCTTGAAAAGAAATCTAAAATAGTCACAACTTTGCTCTGTTCTTAATGTTATTTTTTTTTATAAACTGCTTTATGGAAATATGTGTTTGTAAGGAACTCCAGAATAAGTATAGGCAGGGATCTCTCATGCCAATGAGATGGTGAAGTCAAATAGACTAACATTTATTAAACCCTTGCTTTATATAAGATACTCTTCCAGGTGGCTAGACAAAAAACAAACCAAAACAATTAAGAGTCAGTTTCTTCAAGAAAAGAAATAATACACAGTATATCATTAAAAGTAGCTAAGAAAAAGGTCACTTATGTAAACCAATTCAAAATCTCAGGATCAGAATGATATTACAAGATTCTCAGGATGTGTTGATTTGTTTTTCTTGACTGTATATGTCACAAGAGGGTGGAGCTTTTACTCAGGGTGACAGAATTAGGAGATAAGTAGGTAATAACAGACTTTTTTTTAAGTCTCAGTAAAATATTTTTAAATGTACAGAAGAAAAAAAAGTAATTGCAGAAATGGATACTAATAGAGCAATTGTGTTATTATCTTGTTAAACTATATGTATAAATTACATATACATATAATTTAACAATATTTAATATACATATATACAATACACATCTTTTGTGTATATGTGTATATTTATGTGTATGTATGTATGTGTGTGTATATATACATATATAATACACCTAATAGAATTTTACAGTTTCTAATATAATCCTCTTTCCTGTTAGCCTTTGTATTTTGAAATGTTCCTGTTTCTTCACTATTATGTTGGCAATTAAAAAAAAATTTTGAAAATTCTTGAAGAGTTTACCTTGTCCCCTGTGTTGAGGTTTTTCCTTTTAATATACCCAACAGTAAACTCACCTAAATACTAAATATTCTCACATATGCAAATTATTTATTCTTATCTATGTTGCTACCTAAATCTAGGATCTTATTTGTCAGTACTTGGAATTATATAGTAGAAATGAACCTGGGTTATCAAAAGCTATTTCAATACAACATAAACTTTTGCAGGTCTTAACAAAATGGAAGGGACTATATAGCAGATTGTAAAACTGTCATTTAATGGCCAAACCAAACTTGAAGTATTTTATTTTAAGGTCAATCACCAAATGATGCATTTTTTCAACTATAGGAGCTCACAAAGCTCATCTATGAAGGCATAAACAAAAAAAAAATGTTATTTTAACTCTGGGATTCAGACAGACAGCCAATCAGAGAAATCATTAGACATTTTCTATCTTTTTTTGGATTTTGCAAGTAGGAATGTCATTGGTATTATAAAAGACCCTCCTGATGACTCTTAATATAATTCACATTTTATTGATTTTTTTCATAGTGCAGAAAATGGTTGTCTCATTCCAGGACTGAGGATTTAGGACCTCAATAGGGTGGTAGTCATCAATCCATCAAAAAGTATTCATTAAACACCTCTGATGATCCAAGCTCTGGTGATGTATATAAAAAAATGACTAAAACCCCTACATTCTAACAAGGAAGTTAGCAAGCGCATTTAAAATAGATCCAAGAATACATATATACACATAAAGCAGTTTAAATGAAAGGTAGTTTCTAAGGAAGGACTCTGGAAGTTGAGGGGATGAGAATGCAGAGAATGCTGAAGAAAGTTCTTAAGCTGCATGTTTAAGGAAGAAGGGAACTCTGAGACAGTGTATTGCAAGCATGGGAAGTATGGAGGTTGTAGGATAAGCTCTTATGAGTAAGAAACCAAGAGAAGGTCAATTTAGATGAACTGTAAAGTGTAAATGGGGGAGCAATATCTAAGGAGTCTGGAAGGATAGTTTGAGGCCAGCTTTTATAGTGCTTTAAATGTCACAGGTAAGTGGTACTTAGAGGTAGAGCTTCCTGTTTTGAGGAAGACCTGAGTTGAAACCTGGCCTCAGAATGCTTACAAGTTGTGTGAACTGGGATAAGTCACTGAAGCTCTGAATGCTTCCCGTGCCTCATCTATAAAATGGGGATAATAATCACACTAACCTCCTAGCGTTATAGTGGGAATAAAATGATATGATGTTTGAAAAACATTTTGCAAACCTTGAAGAGCTATATAAATGCCAGATAGCTATCATCATTCATCAAGACTAAACAAATGGGAACACGGCAGTCATGATTTGTTTTGCTTATTGCTGGTTAGTACTGATTCGGTGACCGAAGATGTTTCTTCCTGTTCAAGAAATTTCTATGAGTGAAAATCTTTGGAGGAAAATCATGGAATTCCCTATTTGTGAATCACAATTTCATTCAATTTCAATAGGAGTAAGTGGAACCAACAGAAAAAAAAAGCAAAACTTAGCATAAATGTTTTGCCACCTTCAGTTATGATAATCCATTAGGAAATGGATCATGTTTCTTTTTATGCTCAGTAAATCTCTCTGTTTACTCATTATTATTTTTAAATGTCATAGCAACTTTTGAGATAACTAAGTATTTGAGAATCCTACCTTAGGAGTATTAACCATTTTTCTCTTTGATTGTGGTCCTGAAAGTCCCTTTTAAAAGAGAAGAGCTGTCTCTTTTGGCCTTCTCCTGCACTATTTTGTGAGTCTTCACTGTAATACTGCTCCAACTTCATGTGTGATAGCTCAGTACTGCTAAGAAGACAGTTGATCTGTTTTTCTCCTGATCCAAGATCAACAAGTCAATATACTACAACCATTCCAGCTGAGATCTGAAATAACCTTGCAAGTATAGCAGCATCAGAAATCCCTTACAAAGACATGAATGATAAGTTTGCCAGACATTCATCCCCAAGGATGGGGTCTGCCTGTGAATTATTAGCTGCCCTCCTTCTCCTCAAGTCAGTTCCAGTCCAACAACTGTTGGTTTTGTTTGCTCTCAGCATCTGAGGGTGGTAGTTAACAAAAATTTTAAAGCAAAGCATTGTCTGTGGATCTAAACTGTCTGGTCATTTTCTAGTCTGTCTAAAATTCTTCTTTCTGCAGTGTCAGTTATAATCCTTTCTTTTGTAATGCCACAGGAAATGTGAGAAATCAAATTTAAATTGAATCTTTGAAATGTGTTTGAAGGCTTATTCTTTTCTTAGGTATTAAAATGGTTTCATCATTCATTAAAGGATACTTTTAAAATTCCATGTGTATTACCTAGCATTGTGAAATACTAACTATGATAGCTAATTTCTACTTTGTGCCAAACATTTTCCCCTTAGGCAGAGGCATGGGTCTGTTCTGTTGGGCTTTATTTTCAGTGTTATTCAAGAGAACAAAAGATCCTCAGAGAGAGCTGCAAAATGAATTAAAAAAACCCAGTTCTTCAGCAAATCTTCTAATTATGCCATTTCTTGCAAGATCAATACTGCCCTTCTATACACTGAAGTGTCAGACAAGAAATGATAATATATTCATACAAAGTCCTAGGGAAATAATTTTCAACGTTATAAGTTTATCTTTTTGCTCCCTTGGGCCTTGTCTATTAACTAGGCAAATGAACTATATTTAACCTCAATATAAATATGGCCACTTTGTCCATTTAGGATGGCGTATAAATTGGAAAAATCTGTCTAACCCAGAAATGAAAGATCTCTACATCTTTCTCTGAGATGATTTTGACTGCCAGATTTCTGGAGTCTTTCTTCTGCCCTTATAATTCAGCATCCATAGATCTGCCATGCACAATCATTCTAAGGTGTTCCTAGCCTGTCCCCAGGAGAGCTCAATTTCCCCTCCTGTTCTCAGTGCTTCTTGTTGGCTCTACCATTTGCTCTCTTCTCTTAATGCTTTCATCACTAAGAAATCAGCCCAGAAAGTTGGATTGCATGGTGACTGAAATTATTGTTTGTTTTTTGGTTTCAAGGAAATATTTTTTCCTCATTAATTTCAATTGTTTTTCCCTGGACAATATCACCAAAAGTCATTTATTTGAGTTAAAGTAGTAGGTAGAAAGATAGAGAGATATAGATATGTGTGTATGTATGTACGTATGTAGATACGTATGTGTGTCTATATATGCATTATATAACATGTGTGTCTGCTTATATACCTATATCCATATCTGTTTATCTATCGCTCTTCAAATGGATAGTCAAATCATTTGGTTTAGTTCCCTGGTTTCCCTTCTTCCTTTTTTTTCCCTTCAGTTCTGAATATTCTATTACTAAGGTAATCCAATTAGATCATTTATGAAATTGGAACAATGTACACTAGTTTCCTCATTACTAAAATGAGACTTGAGTAAATGACCTATAAGGGCCTTTCCAACTCTAGATATACAATTCTACGACTCTTTTTAAAGAAGATTGTTTATCTCTCCACAGCGAACAAATTCATTTGTAGTTACTTTTTAAAATTCTGCCACTTTTATTTGTGAGTGCAATTTTATTAAATATCTACCTTTTTATCGTACGACTGAAAAGTAAAAGAACTGGAAGGAACCATATCGAATATATAGTATAACTTAGAATCAGAAAAGTTAAGGTGTTTGTCCAAGGTCAGACAGTAAACTAGTAATTAGAATTACCCAAAAGGCAACTAGGTAACACAGTAAACAGAGGGTTGGGGTTCAAATTCTAAATCAGCCACTTACTACTTTTGTGATCCCAGGCAAGTCACTCAATCTGTCTCAGCTTCTATTTCTAAATCTTTTCAACAGAGGTAGTGATCTATCTTCCGAGGTTCTTGTGAGACCCAATTGTCATAATGTACTTTTATAATAAGTACTTTTCAAAACTTACAGCACTATATAAATACTACCAATTATTATTATATTTTCTTTTATTTTTTTAAAATCCTTTCCTTTCCTCTGTCTTTTCTCCTACTTTTCTCTTCTTTTTGCCCCAATTCTGATGATTTTTAATGTCCACGAGTTTCTTTTTTCTACCTACACATGTGGAATAAGCTTTCATTTTTAACCATTTAGTATCTCAAAATTGCATTCACTCACCAGGAGGTTATTGCAAACCCAAGTCAAATTTCATTTGCCCTAGAACATCATTAGCCCTAAAAATGAGAACAAACAAACAAAAACTGTAGAGTAGTTCTTTATATGGTTCTTCTCTTCTTTGTTGGGAACATTTTTTGGTCAGTGCAATTTGCTTTTTAAATGACTATGACAGAAATTGTCTTTAAAAGTAAATCCTTTGTGGTACTCTGTCAAACAAGAGGGTTATACTAAATGATCTCTCAGACCCATTCTATCTCTAAATCTATTATCTTATGATATGTATACTTCCCCTCTATCTCCAATAGTAGTCTGCCTCTTTAAAGCCTAACTCAGATCTTACCTCCTGGAAGACTTCCCTAAACTGCCTCTCACCTAAGAACAAGTGATTCTTTCCTAGTGTCATTTCTCATTTGTACTAGATCTACAGGGGGAAGCTAGGTGGTGCAGTGCATAGAGCATGTGACTTGGAATCAAGAAGACTCATCGTCATGAGCTCAAATCTGACCTCAGATACTTACTAACTGTGTGACCCTGGGCAAGTCACTTAACCTTGTTTGTACCAGTTACACATCTGTATCTTTAAGAAAACCCAAAAATGGAATCACAAAGAGTTGGACATGATTGCAATGATTCCACAACAACAAACCAGGGGATAAAAGAAAAGAAGAAATGCTCCAAAGGAGCTTTTAAGTCTGTGTCCTAAAGCTAGAATAATTTGTAAGTAATTTGAAGGGAGAAAACACTAACTTTGCCAAAGGCAGGGGGAGTGGTAAGGAAAGACTTTTTTATAGAAATTTGCTCCTGAGTTGAAACATACAAAAAGCTATATATTCCAAGAGGCATAGGTTAGGAGTGAATCCTAGGGTTGAAGAAGAGTTTGTGCAGATAAATGAAGGTGACAGATGACATGATGACCAGTTCGGCAAACCCATATAGTGTATGAAGGGAAGGAAGTAACATGAAACATTTGAAAAAGTAGGTAGGAGCAAGATAATGAAGGACTTCAAATACCAAAAAGAGGCATTTGTTTTTTGTACTAAGGATCATTGAGAGTCACTGAAGAATTCTCAACAGAAGAGTGAAAGAGGTTTTTTTTTGTGGTTTTATTTTTAGAAATATTAATTTGGCAGCTCTCTGAATGATGGATGTAAGAGCAGGGGTACAAATGAGTAGGAAGCCCTGCTTTACATGAAGGTAATCTCTCCATCTTCATATTTCTAAAACCACTTTTATTGGACCTTCTCCTATGTACTATATAATTCTACCTTATTTCATAGCATTTTTAATATATTCTCCCAATAGACTGAAAGCTTCCTTAGTGTAAGAATTGCATCTTTTATATCTTTGTGCCCTTAGAACCTAATATTTTGTAATGCACATAAAAAGTGATTTATTAAATATTTGTTAAGTTGAATTGAGTTCTTGTCCAATAGAAAATACAATTTTAATAGAGCATTGAAATAAATATTTTGGTATAACAGGTCAGGTCTGTAATTTTAAACAAAAAGCTGCTGTTGTCATGGAAAATTGAAATTGATTTTGATGTAATGGAAAATCATTGATGTTTCCCAAAGTACTCCATACCAATGTGTGTTTGCAATAGACCAGAATTTAATATCAAAGCCACAATTTTTATCAATGTAGATTTACCTCCTATTTCAATCCTTTCATCATGACTACTTCCACTAAAAGCATAAATGTTCTTATTATAGAGCATCTGGTAGAATGACATGTTCAACCAAGCCAACAGTCCTTTGTTGCAGCCACTACAACTTCCTTTCATAAAAGCACAGAAGTTGTTTAACCCTGGTGAAGAACTGGAATCAGGGGTGTCCTGGAGCCAGCTTGTACTTTGGAGAGCCAGTTGTTAAGTTTTCAATGTGCTCATTTAAACCTTAGAAATTAGAAAATTCTAGAAATCAGGGCTTGATTGTTATTTTATTCATTGTCAGCTTAAGAAAGTAATAAAGAAAAATGTTAATAATGCTGATTAAACTTAAAAGTATGTCCTGTATTTTGGAGAGCTAGTTCTTAATATATTTAAACCTGGAACCAAACAAGCTATTCAGGAATTGAGTTGGGGGAACTTCCATTACTTTCACTTATGTAATCCAGAATTTTCACTTTATTTCTTCCCTCACTTTTCTGTAACTCTATGAGCTCAGCTCTAGATCTGAATTACCATCAACACTACACACATTTGTAGATATTATGGAGAGACTGCCTAAGAGAGACAGATGATGGATAGAGCAGGATAATTGCAATGACAGTGGAGGATGAGATTGAAGGGACAGGTTGAAGGTCAGCCAATTGGTCAGTAAGCATTTATTAAGCACTTATTACAGACTACCCTGGAGATTCTCCAGCCCTAAACCCTGTTTTCCACATTTTTATTCTTTAACTTCTGTTGTCATGGTCCTCGAGAACAAAGGACAAACAATAACAACAACCCTTGCTACATGAGGGGCTCTAGCTAGGCTCACAGAAACCCTGACTACCTTTCTGGTAATCTTCCTACCTCTTCCCAGCTAGCCTTGCGTATCCCACTTTTAATGTTAGCTCTCTTTAATATGATATCATCCCTTATTAGAATGCAAGCTCCTTGAGTGTAGGGACAGTCTTGTTGACTTGTATTTATATTCCTAGTGTTTACTACCTTGCCTAGAATATAGTAAATGCTTAATAAATGTTCTATCTCTATCTATCTATCTATCTATCTATCTATCTATCTATCTATCTATCTATCTATCTATCTATCTATCTGACATTGTGCTAGGAGTGTTCTTTGTCCTGGGAATACGAGAAAAAGAAAAGGTAAAAACCATCCTTTCCCTCAGGGAGTTTCCATTTTATTAAGGGAGATGACAATACAATCTTAAAAAGGGCATCTATAGCAGTCAGAGGGACTAGGAAAATAAGGCAACTAGATGGTGGTGGTGAGAAAGGAGAGCATTGCTAGCATGGAAGATAACCAGAAAAAAAATCAGAGAAGGAACATGGAGACTTGTGTTCAAGGAATGGCAATATGGCCAGTGTAGTTAGAGCCTAGAATATGTGGAAGGTTGTAAAGAAGACTGGAAAGATAGTATAGGGAAACTCTAGGGATACTTGTCAACTCCTGTTTATACTAGCATTTTGGGTCTCCAGAAGGAAGCTATTTCTCACTCATTTTTCCTGAAATAACCCTGAAGGGGTGTCTGTTTGTGTGTGTGTGTGTGTGTGTGTGTGTGTGTGTGTGTGTGTG
>NW_020954548.1:21231549-21262882 GCF_900497805.2 Vombatus ursinus
TGTGTGTGTGTGTGTGTGTGTGTGTGTGTGTGTGTGTGTGTGAAGGCAAGTTGTGTTTCTAGTAGAGCTCAGGAACTCCCAATGGTATGCTTCTCCTATCAGGTAATATCAATTGGCCAAACTCTCAGTTTGCTTTTAACTTTTAGTTAGGGATATTTACTAAGGTGGTATTGTAATAGCAGCTGGAATAAAACCAAATAAGGGCACACTTTTTCATAAGTACATACAGATTAAAGCACATAATACAGCAAAAGGGGTAAAATCACAGCTCCTGGAAGTCCTTTTGTCTTCTTTTTGGGGGACAAAGGTTTCCTTTTGGTAACTTTCTGTTGGACTTCTTGCAGAGTCCTGAAGCTACATTTTTTTCAGTATGTGCAGTTTGTCTTCAGTTCCCAATGCAGATACTGCTATCAGTCACTGCTTGTTTAAGGGCACTGCTCTGACAAGAAGAAATGAGGAAACCAGATTTTTCAGGCCTCTTGGAGTTCAAAATGTCTTCCTCTCATCAAGGATAGGAAGGTGGACAAAGACTCTTCTCCTTCCCCTAACCTTAAGCAATTCCCTTTCAGAGTTTTTGGCTGAAACTACTCTCTCCTGGCTAACTACTGGAATGCCAGGTCCCTAAAATAGTTTATTATTTTATCCAAAATCCACGAGGTGAGATTGACAGTTTTCAACCAATCCCAACTTTCTTTGTAATGCCATCTCATCTCATTCAATGACTGGAAACATTCTTTTCTTTCCCAAATTGATTAACTAGATTAATCCCATTTAGTTAGATGCCTTTGATTTAATTGAGTAGTCCAGCTTCTCTAATTATTGATATAGGCCTTGTTCACACCTCTGATTTAATTGAGTAGTCTAGCATCTCTAATTTTTGATATAGGGGCATCTCATGCTGTAGAAAGAGGGTGAGTTTTGAAGACCTTTAAATACCAGAGGACTTCATATTTTATCCTGGAAGTAATAGGAAACCACTGAAGTTTATTGAGAGGGTTGAGTAGAAAGGAGGAAGGCCACTTTTGCCTCTGAGACTAGAGAATGGGAGGAGAGAATAAGTAAAAATACAGAAAAATTTGGGGCATGGAAGGGTGATTGAAAAAGTTCATAGAGAATTTTCAGTATTTTCTCTAAAGTAAAATTTAAAAGAGTCTCATAAGAATGAGCTATTCAGTTGGATAGTGTTTATTATGTCAGGATTCTTCAAGTTGTTATTTGGAAAGACTCAAAATTTCCCCAGATATAGACTTTGAGATCAACTAAAAGCTTTATCAGTTTCCTCTGAAGATTTAACGGTACACTCACCAAAATCAGTGCAAAACTTGCCCTTGGTTTCATATATAACATCTTCCAAGAGTGAAAGGGAGGTTTCCCAGGTGGAGGGATGGAATTTTCCTTTACAAAGCTATTTTTACTTTGGGAAATTGGCCGTTTTACATAGCTCCATTGAGAATTCACCCCTTCTTATTTAAAACAATGCCTGATTGGATCCACACTGCTTTAAGACATCTTCTCAAAGGACTATTCAAACTCTTCAATTATCTTTTTTTCACATTCATCTCAAAAGGTAGTTTGAGCCCCTGAAAAGCCATAATTCTCTTGCCCCAAAGTTTTGAATTCTGTCTGATGAAGTTATTACACCTCATGGAACAGCACCATGTCACAGAAACAATAGTTTAAATTAACCTCTTATTGCTATCAGTGAGGTTTTTCTTTTTCTTTATAAAAGTTAATTTAGAGCTTTTGAAAGCAGCAAGATTGACAGGGATGGAGAATCAAAGTCTCTGCGTCACAAAACAAGTACTGACTCAAAAGGGGTGACAGTGTTCTTGAAGGTGTCTGCTATCATAGTGCCTCAGATCTACTTATGGGAGAAATGACTGCCTGGAGGGATCAGAAGGTAATTGAGTGTTCAGAATGCATTCAATCTCTCCTGATGCTTCCCGTGATGTTAATTAGGGCCATTCATGGGTGATAGTGTTGGTGTGTGTGTGTGTATGTGTGTGCGTGTGCATATTAACACAACATGGAGTCATCTTTAGGATGCAATTATGTACCAAGATGAAGAAAGCCCCTACATCAAATTACATGCACAAAAAAAAGTTGTACAGTGACACAGTCGATATTTCTCAGTGAATTAATTTAAATTCTTAGATTGTTCATCTATAAAATGATGAAAATGGATGAAATATGAGGTACAATCTGTATTTCAGATCTAGATACTATGATTCTCTTATTTTTAAGGATCAAATATTCTATATTTCTTTCTTTCTTTTTGGCAAGGCAGTTAGGGTTAAGTGACTTGCCCAGGGTCACAGAGCTAGTAAGTGTCAAGGGTTTGAAGTCAGATTTGAACTCAGTTCCTCCTGACTTTAGGGCCAGTGTTCTATCCACTGGGCCACCTAGCTACTGCTCTATATTTCTTTTCCAAACAGTTTTCTGTGGGAGATGGGGAAAAAGAGGTACATCTTACATTAATGCTTCATTGTGGTAGAGAAGTTACCCTGCATTCTTGACAATCATGCCAGTAGAAAGTAAGACAGGTTGTATCAAAGCTCGATGAGCTCTGAGAAAAGGCCTAGGGGAAGAGTGCAAAAGCTCTCTGTAAACCTGGTTGGTTAAATATAAATAGATTCATTTGAAATCTTGCCAATAACCAACTGTTTTTTGGGGGGTTTTTTTGGCTGTGTCAGCTTGTGAAACAGAAATCCACCTACTCTTATTGTTATATACACAGAATGTATCAGTTTCCTCCATGTTGGTATTTAATGAGAACCTGTCAAGTTATTTAGCTATTTCCTATGTGTATGTTTTGACCACCTAAGTAGTACAGATCATAAACTCTTTTAGAGTAAGAATTATATTTTGTTATTCTTTAAATCCCCCAAACATTCAGCATACAGTAGATATAAAGTAAGTTGTGTTCACATACAGAAGAGAGTGAATAGAGACCCTGCCTTAGACTTAGGAAGATCTGAGATAAAGTCCTGTATCTCTCACATGGCTTTGTTAAGCAATTGATACATCCCAGGCACTTACCTTTGTGCACTCAGTGACCCTCTAAGACTGGAAGACATAGCAGATGCTCAGCTACCTTGAGAGAAGGAACTTCCCCTATAAGGACTCCTATCAAGAGCTGCACACACATAGATTGTATATAGTTATCAATAGATATTAATATATAGATATAGGTAATTCAGTAGAGGTAAGATGAGAAGATATGTCAGGCAAGGAGAATAACATAAATGAATTCACAGATGCAGGGGTAAGTTAATAAAGTAGAACTTATTGAGATACAGGGTCTTGAGTACAGGCTTTTCGGTATATATATTGTTCACTTATCTTTATGAGAAATTGTATTAGATGACTAGAGAGAGATGCATTTCTCTCTCCCACTCTTTCCTAGTTAAAGTTAAAAAAAGATTCCCCTAATGCATGGCCTCTCCAGATATAGGATTTGGCTGAAATCAGTACCAGTTGCGTACAAAGTTTCTGTGAACTAGACACTCCCTTAGCAAGGATTAACTAGGTTATGCATGGAAGGCTACAGGATTCAATACAAAATTGAAGAACTTTCTTTTACTACAGAGCACTGAACTCAGACTTAGAGAACCTCAATTTGATTCTCAGCTTACTATTGACAAAGGGCTAGTAATTTAACCACTCTGTGCCTCAGTTTCCTCACCTATAAATAGCAATAATGATGCTTCATTAGTTACCAAATAAAGTTGTGGTGAGGAAAGTGCTTTCTAAATGCAAAATACTCTACCATTCTACTTTCTAGCCAAACTCATCCACTCTCTATCATTAATTCTTTTTCTGTCTTATTCTGCATTAGTTCCTTTATTCATACCTTCCCCCCATGACAAGATTGGATTTCCCCGACTGCATCTCAGTTTCTAGCTACTTTCAAGGTACCTTTAAGATTCTGACTTCTCAGTGATGCTTCCGCACCTGGCTTCTCCCAGTTAAAAGGATGTACATCCTCCTATTTTTCACAAAATGTATTGGGATGTTTGTATTGATCACATGTTCCCTTGCGTTGTAGTTATTTGTGCATGTTTTGAGGTACACTGGTGCAGTGGAAAGAACCCTAGATTTAGTCAGGGAGTCTGAGTTCCAATTCCAGCTCTTTTACTCACTGTATTACCTTAGGTGAGTTATTTAAGCTGTCTAGACCTCAGTAAGAGGTAATAGGTGGCCACTAGAGCTTACTAGGTAGGGGGTGACATGGTCCATTCTATACTTTAGAAAAATCCTTAAACCCAAAGTATAGTGTATTAGAAAGAAAACTGAGTTTGGAGTAAGAGTATCTGTTTTCAATCACAGTCCTAGTACTTACTACTTGTGTGATTTGGTTATGTCATTGAAACATCTCTGCACCTCAGTTGCCTCATCTGTAAAATGATATGGTTGAAGTAGATGATTTATGAAACTCCTTCAAGGGGAGCCAAGATGGCGGAGTAAAAAGGTAGTCACTCTCAGCCTCCCCTATCAACCTCTAAAAACCCAGAAAATATCACCCCAGAAAGAACCCTGGAACAGCCGAACCAGAAGAAAGATGGGGTACAGCAGTGCAGTAGCCCAGGTAGCTAGAGGGATACCCTGGGGGAAGGGGAGCAGTATGAAACAGGAGTCGCCAGCTAGTGGAAAGACCCACTTTAGCACACCAGGAGGAGATTCTGGTGCCTCGGCATTCTACAGCAAATGGGGCTCCCAGTGCCTCAGCAAAAATAAGGGAAGCAGCACTACAAAGGGCCCCAGGCAGATAAGCACCTGGCAATATTGTCTGAAAGGAGCTAAAGAAAGCAACCTAGAGGTGCCAAAAAGTTCCAGCCTTGTTGATTCCAGCCCAACACCAGATAAGCCGTCAGAACCCTACAGCCTCCAACTGCCAACCAGGAGGAGATCCCAAAGCCCAGGTGGTCCAGCAGGCAAATGAGGCTCCTTCAAGTTCTATATTCTGCAATTGTAAGAGTTTTGTTTTTCTAATCTGAATTTTCAATTATATTGACACATGGTAGAATGAGTATCTTGATATGATGGCTGCTTTAGTTGATGGTGTCAGCCCTCAGTGGGTGGCCTAAGTCTTTTTTTTTTTTTTCAAAATGACTTATTCACCTTCGGTGACTCCATGTCAAGTGGATTTGTTTGTTATGCCTTCTTCTTATCAATATCACTACCAGTTGCATGTGGATGCCTTTAGGGTATGATTTCAGGGGCACTGCCATATTCATTCTGCAAAAATACCTGCCCATCTGGCCTGCCACATGTCTGAAATTATCTCAATTTGAGTCACTCCTTTAAGTAATGGCCTCTTTAGAAGGTCTGTTTAAGTTCATATAACTTATCTGGATTGTGGAACAACTTAACAAATAAGTACCTGACAGCATAGAATTTTAGACATTTAATTTTTGTGTGTTTAAGAAAGCAGGAACCTGTGGAAATCGAGCAGAGGAAAACAAAATTGTTACCAAGGTGGGGATGAGGGCGGATGGTCTTAAGCATACACATGTGTCTGAGGAGGGCAAACTGGAAAAAGAATACAGCAGTGGATAACCCTGGGCAAATCAGGGGTTATATGAGTGCCTTTAGCACTTAAGAAAGTACCAAGGAAAGGTTGAAACATTAATAATCAGAGTATCTTCTACTTGTATAACCTGTTAAGGTTAAAAAAAAAAAGGTGCTTTCCTCACAAACCTGTGAGGTAAGCAATACAAGTATTATTAGTCAAAAAATGAGGAGCTTGAAGTAGCTGAACCACAGGAGGATATATTTAGATCTATAAGGGGCTGCAGAGGTCACCAAATCCAGGCCCTTCATTTAACAGGTGAGAAATCTGAGGCCCAGATGGCTTAACCAACTTGCCCATGCTCACATGTATAACAAATGATAAAGCCAGGACTCAACCTACTTCTTCTGACACTAATTCCTTCCAGTTCTGAATTTATGATCCTATTACCTCCATTTTACAAAGAAGGAAACTGAGGTTCAGAGAGGATTAGTGACTTGCCCATAATCACAGTGACAGGGAGTGTCAGAGTCAGTTCTCCCAAATCCTAAATGAGGACTTTTTATATTCTGTCATCCTACCTTACTAGAGATTATACCTTGAAACTTCTCAGTATATGAACAGCCAGAAGGAGGTGAGTATGCTCCTTCAGATCAGGGACTGCCTCACTGCTGTCTACGTTTCCTCAGGGTTTAATGCGCTGTTTTACATAGTGCTGTTTTTGTTTAGTCATGTCCAACTCTTTAAAGATACTGGAGTGGTTTGCAGTTTTCTTCTCCAGCTCGCTTTACACATAAGGAAACTGAGGCAAACAGGGTTAAGTCTCCTGCCCAGGGTCATCCAACTAATAAGTGTCTAAGGATGTATTTGAACTTGTGAAGATGAGTCTTCCTGACTCCAGGCTAAGCATCCTATCCACTGCACTACCTAGCTGTCTGCTTTATGTATAATAGGTCTTTAAGAAGTCCTTTAAGTTGTAGAAGATGCGGGAACATTGGAATATAGTGAATTGTTGGTGGAGTTGTGAACTGATCTAACCATTCTGGAGAGCAATTTGGAACTATGTCCAAAGGGCTATAAAACTGTGCATAACCTTTGACCCATCAATACAACTACTAGGTCTGTATTCCAAGGAGATCATAAAAAAGAGAAAATGTACACACATTTACAAAAATATTTATAGCAGCTCTTTTTGTGGAGGCAAAGATTTGGTAACCAATAATTTGGGAATGGCTGAATAAGCTGTGGTATTAAGAATATAATAGTATACTATTGTTCTATGAGAAATGATGAGTAGGTGGATTTCAGAAGAAAAAAAAAACCTAGAAAGACTTACGTGAACTGAAGAGAGTGAAATGACCAGAACCAGGAGAATATCGTCCACAATAATAGCAAAGCTTTGCAATGATCAACTTTGATAGACTTAGCTCTTCTCAGCAATACAATGACCTAAGACAATTTCAAAAGACTCATGATGGAAAATGCTATCCACATCCAGAGAAAGAACTACAGAGTCTGAATGCAGATCGAAGCATACTATTTGCTCTTTTTTTATTTGTTTGTTTGTTTTGGTTTTTTTTTCTTTCTCATGTTTCTTCCCTTTTGTTCTGATTCTTCTTTCACAACATGACTAATGTGGAATATGATTGTACATATATATCCGACATCAGAGTGCGTGTCATTTTGGAAAGGGGAAGGAAGAAGAGAATTTGGAACTCAAAATCTTATAAAAGTAAACATTGAAAATTAAAAATAAATAAATATTTTTAAAAAGAAGTCCTTTAAATTCCCACGCTGAGTGGCCAGTGCCAAAATTGGAATCATGGCGGAAAATGCATATATTTCATTTTTGTCAATTACCAGCCTGGTAGGCAGTCAGTGTCTACACCAGGGCTAGAGAACCTGCAGCCTCAAGATCACCTATGGCCTTCCAGGTCCTTGAGTGCGGCCTTTTGACTGAGTCCAAGTTTTACAGAAAAATCCTTTTATTAAGGGGATTTGTTCTATGAAGTTTGGGTTCAGTTCAAGGGCCACACTTGAGCACCTAGAGGGCCACATGTGGCCTCCAGGCCACAGGTTCCCCATCCCTGATCTATGCCATATTGTTTAAAGTTTTTCCTAAGATGTTCAGTTGCACATACCCATTTTTTCCAACTTTAGTCATTTCCCCATGCATATGACCTTGCTATCATCCAAGCTCTGAATGAACTCAGCCCAACAGAGGAGAGCTGTAGCTAGCATATATGGAGCAAATGGGAAGATTACTAATGCTTGAAAACAATAAGCAAAGAGTCTCAAATGGCTCCTGACTGGACTGCAATCAAGGACTTAGAAAGTTGCGAATATTATCTTGTTAGATGTATCAAGTGTGGCTTGCAAAAATTCAGGTGAAACTGCCCTAGAAGTTTACTGTGGAGTATTAGCTATGAAGTCCAATCTATAAAATTTGAACTGAGTCTGAAACATAATATTGGGATGACATGGTCTTCTGACCACTTTCAGTGGCCTTTTGAGACTTAAGGTATTTACTCATTTAATATTTTTTTTCAGTATCCACAATGTGTTGACAGATAAAAAGTTTAAGACATGATTGTAGTCCCTTTCCTTAGGTAGTTTACATTTTAGGGTATTTTAAGTCTAAGGTGTGAATGGGAAACAAATATTGAATTGGAGTCCCTGCCCAAGAAGCACAAATTAACCCTGCCTGGCTCTGGTCCTACCTCATATGCTGAAGAAGTGGTAAGTGAGGGATTTCCTGATCATTTCAGTGACAAAGGAGAGGACTGTTGGAAATGTAAGCAGGGAAATTTAAGGAGAAATGTCAATATCATCCCAAATGGCAATCCCAAAGTGGGTGATACTGCTTCCTGGGGGGCGCTGGAGTGATGGGGGGGTAGTAGTCTCGGGTGCAATCGGGGGGGCATTGAATAACGATAAGAGGGCAGTGGAAGCATAAGAAAAAAAAAGAAGAAAATTTTGAAAAACCATTTGTACAGGTTTCATCTGTTGTCTAACAAAGTTAAAGTCACAGTGATTGCATTATTTTCCAAATAAACACAAAAAAATGCAATTTATAACCAATCAGTGGTTAAGTCCACCCATAGGTCTTAACAAGCAAGTGTTGACAGGTGAATGTGTCCCACATTGTCAGCAAATCCAGTATGCATCAGCAAGAATATGTGTGTAATAACTTATTTGCAATATACGGTTACATGATAAGAGAGAGATCATTGGATTAGGAATGTGAGGCTCTGGATTCCATTTTTGGGTCTATTGCTTACCAGCTGTGTGATCTTAAATCAGTCACTTAATCTACATTTTAGTTTCTTTCTTTATAAAATGAGAATTGAACTGGATGAACTTTTCCAGTTCTGGAAACCAAAGGCCTTTATAGTCCTCAAAGCTGTACTTAATTTACTCAAGATGTTATTCTCTATCACATGTATTCTTTCCTCTCATTAAACTCTTGCATCAAAGGTTGCATGTCAGAAAAAAGCTTGGGGAAGAGTAAGATGTAGCCTGAGTTGGGAGCTCACTTCAAAAAAGAAAACTTTTAAACAACCAGTGACTGAGAACAAATGGCTTTTCTTATGACATGTGCCTAAAAGTGTCTTATTTTTCCTGCACATTGGCATTCATTTCTGAGTTCAAGTCACAGGGTTAGCATTCTTTTAATGTGATTTCTGTTGGTGATTTATAGCAAAGCTGTTCAGTGAATTTCAAACACCCTATTACTGAAATACCATAAGGACTGAATGCATATTTCAGTTTATTGATTTGTGCCACTAACCTCTGGCTTGGAAGATCTCTTCATTTATCTGAGCAACTGATGGTGTCTTCCATAAATCTAGAACTTATTGAATTTGTATGAAGAAGTTTATAGGACCTGACTGTATTTCCCATTGTGCCACCTTAACTCACAAACTTGTTGGACAACAGGTTCTTTAAAACTGTTTTCATTCTGTTCTCGTATATGAGGCAAAAAGGAAGGAGTTAAATAAAGTACAACGCGTGTTGTATTATTATATCAATTGGAATCTTGAATAATATCCCTGGTTTAAAATGTTCATCAATGCTATCTTTGCTGGGGAAAGGAAAAGATGCTATGAAAATGTATTTTCTTTTTCTTCCATCTTATTTATTTGTTTGTTTATTTGTTGTTTGGGAGCAGAACAGATCTCTGATTTTAGGAAGATAAAGAACTCCATGTACAGAAATATCCTTCACTAGTACAGATCACTAGTTCATCTTTATCACAAAATCTAGGATAGTTGCCTGGAACACTGAGAGGTTAAATGACTCAATTCAGGACTTGAATCTAGTTCTTCTTGACTCCAAGACCTGTACTCTATCCACTATCTCAGATTACTGCTCACTACATGCATTAAGGTTTTCCATATAAAGTATCATTCTTCAGCATTTCTTAAACTGTGGTCACGACACCAATGTAAAAGGTTTCTAAACATGCAATGACCAAAAATTAATTAAAAATCAAATATAATAAACCTGAGCTATTTCTGGCAGCATTTGCCTGTGTTGCATTATGCTACTTCACTGCAGCCTTGATTCTGAATACAAAGCATGCACACTTTGGACTATTCATTCCATCACACCACACAGTGCCAATGAATGCTGCCAAAACATGAAAAGGGTCATGAGTGGAAAAAGTTTAAGAAGCTCTGCTCTAGATAACTAGAGTAGAAAATTATATCCATATTATAGTTGACAATAAATTAAATTACCTAATTAAATTATTTTTATTAATTTATTTTGATTTATCAACAATCACTTTCATAAGCTTTTCAGTTTTAAATTTTTCTCCCCTTCCCACCCCACCTCCCTCCCCAAGATGGTGTGCAATCTGATATAGGCTGTACATATACATTCCTATTAAACATATTTTCACATTAGTCATGTTTTAAGGAAGAATTATAACCAGTAGAAGGAACCACCAGAAAGAGGAAACAAAACAAACCAGAAGAAAAAAGTAGCAAATAGTATGCTTCAATCTGCATTCAAACTCCATAGTTCTTTCTTTGGATGTGGATAGCATTTTCCATCATGAGACCTTTGTAGATGTCTTAAATCTTTCAATTGCTGAAAGGGCTAAGTCTATCAATTGTTAGCCATGTCCACATGGCTGTTACTGTGTATAACATTCTCCTGGTTTTGCTCATTTCACTCAGCATCAGTCCATACAAGTCTTTCCAGGATTTTCTGAAGTCCACCTGCTTATCATTTCTTATAGCACAATAGTATTCCATTACATTCATATATCACAACTTGTTCAGCCATTCCTCAATGGATGGGCATCTCCTCAATTTCCCATTCTTTGCCACCACAAAAAGAGCTGCTATAAACATTTTTGTACATATGGGTCCTTTTCCCATTTGTGTGATCTCTTTGGGGTACATCCCTAGAAATGCTATTACTGGGTCAAAGGGTATGCACAGTTTTATAGCCCTTCGGGCATAGTTCCAATTTGCTCTCCAAAATGGTTGTATCACTTCACAACTTCACCAACAATGCATTAGTGTTCCAATTTTCCCACATCTTCTCCAACATTTATCATTTTCCTGTTTTGTCACGTTGCCCAATCTGATAGGCGTGATGTGGTACCTCAGGGTTGTTTTGATTTGCATTTCTCTAATCAATAGTGATTTAGAGCATTTTTTTCATATGACTATAGATGGCTTTAATTTCCTCATCTGAGAACTGCCTGTTCATATCCTTTGACCATTTATCAATTGGGGAATGATTTGTATTCCTATAAATTTGACTTAATTTTCTACATATTTTAGAAAGGAGGCTCTTATCAGACAGACTGGTTGTAAAAAATTCATTCCCAGTTTTCTACTTCCCTCCTAATCTTGGTTGCATTGGCTTTGTTTGTGCAAAAACTTTTCAATTGAATGTAATCAAAATTATCCATTTTGCATTTTGTAATGTTCTTTATCTCTTGTTTGGTCATGAATTCTTCTGTTCTCCATAAATCTGACAGGTAAACTATTCCTTGCTCTCCCAGTTTGCTTATAGTATCAGCCTTTATATCTAAATCATGAACTCATTTTGACTTTATTTTGGTATGTGGTGTGAGATCTTGGTCTATGCCTAGTTTCTGCCATACTCTTTTCCAGTTTTCCCAGCAGTTTTTGTCAAATAGTGAGTTCTTATCCCAGAAGTTGGGGTCTTGGGTTTATCAAATAGTAGATTACCATAGTCATTGATTACTGTGTCTTGCATACCTAACCTATTGCACTGATAGACCACTCTATTTCTTAACCAGTACCAACTTTTAAATTATTTTTAAAAAATATTATAAAATTTCTGATTTTATAAACATGATGATAAATGTGTACTGAAGCAGGTTGGAGAGTTTTCATTTGTTTCATTTAAGAAGTCCACTGCAAAGATATGATATGGTTTTGTTTACCTAGAGCTAGAAGGGTCTTTAGATATAATCTAGTCCAAGCCCTTTATCTTATAAATGAGGAAACTGAGGCACAGAGAGGCAAAGTGACTTGCCTATGATCAAATATTTATTAAGTGACAGAACCAAGTCAAGAGGCAATGTAAATGGATCCATGATCTCACTAATTCATGAATTCCTTCCAATGATGAAGATTGCAATCATCCATACTTACTGAAACTTTGCAACCATTGTCCTTGTTCTCCCATAAATCTTGCACAGGAGGCTTATCCAACAACTAGAGGCCTTCTTTTCTCTTTGCATCACAAGGGTATTATTGGAAAACTCTCGCACACCTATCCTCTCTTGTTCTTGCCATATGATCAGCACAATTTCTTTTCCTACGATACAATCCCTTCATGACATATTCTACTACTGTTCTTCAGAGTTCTTCATTACTATATGTTACAATTTATTTACATGCACCATTCATTGCCCCATTGCCCTCTGGGTAATAATGAATTTTTTTTCTTCAAAAGAAGTTGTATTCTGTGTCTCACTGGCCTGTAGTAATACTAATTAAGAATAGTTTAATGGAGGCAGCTAGGTGGCACAGTGGATAGAGCACCAGCCCTAGAGTCAGGAGGACCTAAGTTCAAATACGGCCTCAGACACATAATAGTCACTAGCTGTGTGAACCTGGGCAAGTCACTTGACCCCAATTGACTCACCAAAAAAAAGTAGTTTAATGAATTTTCTTGCATAATTCCAAATGTTTGTGTTTCTTTTTTTCTTAAGAAGTTTGACCAGAGTATCTTTTAATAGAGTTTATGAGACTGCTGAAAGTAGTCTCTGTAGCTCTGCCTATTTCTCTACAATCCCTTCAATATTGACCGTGGTGTGTTTTATCATTGACAATTTAGCAGGTGTGAGGTGAAATCTTAAAGTTCTTTAATTTGCTTTCTTCTTATTATTAGTGATTTGGAATTTATTTTCATTTTGAGGTTCATAGTTTGCCCTTTGTTCTTTTGATAATTTTTTGTTCATATCATTTGATTACTTTTCTGTTGGAAAATAAATTTTGGTCATATATATTTGCACCAATTTCTTTTATCTTTTGAAAATCAGATTTAAAATAGTTCCCTAGTTTCCTTCAAGTGTCAGTTCAAGGCCCATGTTCTTCAAGAAGCCTTTCCAAGTCCTCCTTAATCTTGGTCCTTTCTTTCTGAGATTATTTCCAACAGAGAGAAAAAAAGGGGGGATGGGGGAGAGAGGGAGAGAGAGAGAGACTTAAGTGATCCAGGATGTTTCTGGCCTGTGAATCTTTGCTCTGTTCTTGATTTGAATGAACACCAAATGTGACAGTTATGTTAAGTTTTCATTTTGTAATGATGTTCTAGTATTCAGCACAAACAAGCAATAAGGTGTGAATCCCAATAAAGACTAATTTGTAAATACTGCACATATATTTTAGAGCCATAGATGAGGGATATGAGTTGGAAAAATCGCTTGTCTTACTTGCAAGTTCCTTAAATGCTGTCTCATAAATGCTGTTGTATTTGTTTTCTATTTTGCTGGTTCAATGGAGCATAGATTCCCAGCTAAACTGAAATTTAAGAAGGAGAGGGGCCACCCTATGCAGATAATCAGGCCTTCCTATCCTATTAGTGTACATGGAAAGAATCAATGATACTTCCCTCAAGATTGGCAACAAGGAAATCTTTGATATTTTCTTTACCTGGTTCATGACTGCTGCTCAAGTCATAGTACCCTGAATTCAAGGCCAACAACATTGAAGTGAATTAGTCAAAACCTTTGTTTCTGTGCTTAAACAAGCCTCTACTCTAGGAGTTTGGAACCACTTTGGTGTTATAGCCCACTGGTGGTCTGGTAAAGCCTATGGACCCCTTCTCAGTTTGTAAATGCATAAATTACAATATATAAGATTACAAAAGAAATTAATTATAATGAAATAACATTTTTTTGGCCATCTATGGTCACAACCCTCCTGAAATCTAGAAATCTCAAGTTAAAAACTTCTGCTCTGCCCTACTTTGAAAGATCATCAGGTGTTGAATTATGTTATTTCTTTTGTTAGCCTATCCTCCTTTTAACTTGAATTCTTCCTTGTATTTGGCTTACATTCATTCCACTAGAATTTCAATAGATTTTCCTGAGGTCTGTCTCCTATGAATATGAAAAACTTCTGATGAGCAGTTTTCTTGTAATAACTCTTCAGATATTTGGCAAATACTAAGTTGACTGCAACTTTTTTTTCAGCATTTTTACTTCATTGATCTTCACTGAGAGGGAATTTTCTAAACATTTCCTTATTTTGAGTCCCATTCTCTGAGGTAATCTCAGCTTTCTATACACATGTGGCTCGAGCGTGCACACACACACACACACACACACACACACACATTTTAATGATAAAAAAGATGAGGAAGCTCTAACAGTACTAGGTCTTTCTCTAATCTACTTGTTTCATCTCCTTGGCTTTCTGTTCTGTTCCAGTGTAGTAATTTGGTCCTAGGTACCCACCTTACACTTGCCTTTGTGAAATTCAGCTTAACTAGACCTCTTGTGTCAATGCAGAACATAGTAAGACAGAGTAGGTCTTATCTCTTTTGGACCTGTCCCCAAATCAGGTATGGTGGCATATTGGAAAAATCATTGGATTTAGATCAGAGCACCTGAGTCCCAGGCCTAGCTTTGCTACTACTTGGATGATCTTAGACAAGTTTCTTTACCTCTAGGTCTCATTTGTTTAAAATGAAGTGAGCTGAACTAGATCTCCAAGGTCTTTTCCTTTTTGTTTTCTTTAAAAAATAATTTGATGTCTTAAATCAGAACATCTGCTTAAGAAACCTCTGCAGGCATTATAATAGCGTGGTTTACTGTGACTGGATCTTTTAGGAGTGTCTTAAAACAGCTTGTACATTCACATATGCAGACATTACTCCTGAGAGAGCTTATTTACACTATTCATTTGTTTAGTAAGCCTCTCCCCACTCCCCACATTCACAGTGCATAGGTAAATTTCACCTCAGCCTCTGTCCAATTATAACATATTTCATACTAGTTATGCCCCAAGTAAAATTTAATAGTAGTTATTAATTTTTCTCAGCATCAGTGGAGGAAAGTGCAGAGAACAAACAAAGCAGCCAGCAATATTTGCATTCTGCTGGCAAAATGTGAACAGGCTCAAGAAATGGATAAGCCAAAGGGCAAATATCAGCTATTACCAAAATCTTTCCAAAAATGATTTCCCTACTAGAAAAAAAATGTAGAGGTGGAGACAATAATGGAAATGGAGGAAAGCACTCTCTCTAGAAAGCCACTGTCTCCCCAAAGAGTTACAAGATAAAAATTCAATTTTGCATCAACACATTAAAGCTTTCCACAGAGCATGCATTGTTCACAATTTTGTATTGACTTCACAAGGCATAGCCTGACACTATGTGTACAATGCACAACCCCACAAATATGGCCTTTCAAAAATGTAGATCATGAACCCACAATGTTTTAAATTAAAACTGAAGATTAATAATGCTAATTATATGAATCATTCTGAAGTGAAACTTTCTCTGACATTTATTTTTGGGTGACATATGTTTCCTGTATATTGGCTTTGGAATTTGAATTCTATTACCTTCCTTTATTTTTCTCAGTTTATTTTATAAGTAACTATTATCATTCAGTCACCAAACTTTTTGTGCCTAATTGCCAGGCACTATGCTAGACATATCTTGATGTCTTATAATATCATTTGATTCCACTTGGCCAATTCTAGTTTTCAAGGAGTTATTTTCATCTTAAAGTTTTTGCATCTCTTTTTCTAATTGGTTAACTTTCTTTCATAATTTTCTTGGATTACTTTTATTATTTTTTTCTAATTTTTCCTCATTCTCTCTTTTTTGATTTTTAATTCCCCTGTATAATTTTCTTGAATTGCTTTTGTTTTTATTTTTTTCTTGTTTTCTCTTATTTTATTTTTCAATTTCTTTTTAAATTCTTCCAAGATTTCTTTTGAGACTTGTGACCAATTGCTCTTTAGGGTAGGAGTAACTTTTTTATAACCTCATTATCTTTCTCTGAATATGAACCCAGATCTTCTTTTTCATAAAAGTAGCTATCAATGGTTGGGTTCTTTTCCCTTGGCTTACTCATTTTTATTTTTAATTTGCCTTATTTTATTTTTAGCAGCTAAATATTATTATTAACAAGTTTTAATCCCGAGTTGTGGATAATGTTGCCCTATGCCACAGGTCCTTCTAACTTGTTTTCTAAATTCCTTGTGGGTAGGGGGAGGCCCTCTACCTCAAGGACTCCTCTTTTCTTTCCCTAAGCCCCAGCATCACTGCAGTACCGCAATCACCCTCCTAGTGCTCCCTCCTCCTAGCCCTCAGTATCACATCTGGTCAGCATTCCTAGGCCTGACTTCCAGAAGCATCATGGTGTCCTTGGATCTTCCCTCACTCAGTCTCTGTGGTTCTTCAGATAAAAATGTGTGAAGTAAAAGTTCCTGAGGTAAAATTTCTGCTTCCCTTGGGGCTCATTGTTTGTTGACTAAGTGACATAAGGCTAGAGGTGTTTACCCTTCACTCAGACCAAACCTCACCCTCTGGAGTCTCCTAGAGCTCCTCTCAAGTTGGCCTAGGTCAGAGGACAACTGCTCTACTCCTTTATTTTTGCTGCTATACATTCATTTCGTGGTGATTTTCTGTCTGTGGAGGAAATCTGGAGAGGCTGGAAATTTCTTACCTACTCTGTTATTTTCCCAGAATGAATTTGTCTTTAAGTTTAAATGGAACTTTCAGAAATTTCCAGAGTTTTGCTGTCAAAATTTACTTTCCTGGCCCAGAGCTAATGCCTATTAAGTGATTTGCATTTGTTAACATAATGGTTTGTATAATAAGTTATAAAAGTGAATACAGTTCTAGCTGACTTGTTTTCTAGCACCTGCCTAGTATAGATATATGCAGGAGAGAATAATAAATATTTAATTTATCCTGGCCTTAATTTTCTAATAAATCACACAACAGCAATATTGAGATGAAATTCATATTGACATTCTTTTCATGCAAAAATCATCTGCATCAAATTTTTCCTTAGAAAATATATAATTTTACAGAGTACTTCACATCTAAATATGAAATTCCATAAAAAATAATTCATAAAATAATTTCTTTTCAGAAGAAAACTTGTAAAGCTATATTTAGAGCCCTAAACTTATCCAAGCCTTTATCCTCCCTTACTTTACATGAGACAGGTAGGTGGTACAATGGATATAGGTTAAGACCTGGAGTGAGGAAGACCTGAGCTTACATGTATCCTCAGACACTTAATATCTGTATGGTCCTGGGCAAAAAACTTAATCCCTCTTGGCCTGGTTTCTCCTCTCTAAAGTGGGCATAATGATAGTACCTACCTCCAAGGGCTGTTGTAATGATAAAATGAAATTGTGTTTATAGAGCACTTTATAAACCTTAAGATGCTAAACAAATTCTAGTTGTGATGATGGTATTGCTTCCCTTTCAATTGAGAGATTCTGTGATTCTGTGTACCAAGTTGTGTTTTGTGCCAAATGTGTCCAAAACCCAAAGGTGTATTGTTTCTATATTAACTATTTTTTCTGTTATCCACAATGTAGCTTTTTGTAGATAATGGAGCATGAACTTTATTGTAGGACTTGCAGTTATTAATCATTTGCTTTCCAACTCCTTCTTTGTCCCAGCTCCTAACTAATCACTATCTTGATGGTCTGAGAGACAATGAGGTCAAACTGAAATAGAAACAGACCACTGAACCTTAAATAAGGATCCCTACAGTCTGTATATTGACTTAGAAAACTATATGTTAATATTATCTGTGTTTTATTATATTTTATTTATTTTTAAAATATTTCCCAATTACATTTTAATTGCTTTTTGCATCATTCAGGAGTCCTATGGACCATATGCAGCCTTCAGGCCCCTTGTTTTGATCCTTCTGGTCTAAGAGATCTTCATGATAATTGGCCCTTCTTGGCAAATAGCTTCTCAAATGTACATAAGATGTATTAATCAAAATGTGCTTATAATGTCATTCAATTTAGCAAACATTTATTAAAAGACTATTATACTGGGAATACAAAGACAAAAACAACACAGTCCCTTTCCTCAAGGAATTTACATCTTAATGGATATAATAGCTGGCATTTGTAAAATGCTTTAAGGTTTTCAAAGAACATCGCCTACATTCTCATACGATATCCTTATGAAAGTAGTCTAAATTGGCATGAATTTTTCCTTAAAATGTTTTGTTGTAAGGATCAATCTAACCTTCACGGTCACTATAGGGGTTAGGTATCTTATAAGAGTCAATGTGGTGTAAAAGATGAAATGTGTTTTTGAAACCAGAAGACTTAGATGTGAGTTCCATCTGTGCCATTTAGTTGTTGTGTGATTTTGAGCAAGTTATTTGACTGCCTCTCAAATGCAAAATGGTAATCATAATTCTTAAACTCTTTCTCTCACTTCATTATCGTGGGGAAAACATTTTGTGTAGTAGAGAACACTACATAAATAGGCTTACTGTTATTCTGTGGATATCTAAAAGGGGAAAAGGAAAAGAAAAATGAATGTGAAATTAGTGTGGGAGAGAACAGATAATAGAAAACAGAATTGGAATCAGTTTCTTATGGTGCAAATTGTAGAATACACTGAAACTTGCTTCAGGTGCTACTAAATTGCATTGATGACATGGGCTTTGAAATACCTCTTTTGAATAGCATAAAATGTAGAAGACAAATCTGCTTTTAGTTAAATCTTAACATTGTTGTGGAAGAGGGGGTAGGGGAGAAAAGATAAAACTGTGAGTCAGAAGTCCTAGCTCTCTCCTTAACATAATGACCTAAGTAAAGTTGGGCAAATCCCTTCATTGCTCAGAGGTTTGATTTCTTAATTTCCAAAATGTTGCTCATTGGGAATGGTTACTCCAAGACCTCTTCTATCCTCTGATCTATTCTTTCTTGATTGAAATGTCCTGGAAAAGATATTGAAAGATTTCCTCCCTCCCTTCCTAATTCTTCCTTAAATTTTAGCTAAATCCCCACCCCCATTCCCAGTTTAATTTCATTAGCATTTTCAGCAAAATATGAAGTGATAGCATAAAACTAACCAATGGATAAATGCTGAAAGGAAGTCATTCTAACTAATTCTGTCACAAATCACAAGCTAACAATACAATACCAGGTCCTTACATTAGTACTTCTTCACTCCATTATCTTTCAAGTAGAATTCCCAGTAAATCAACAGAAGGAGCCAGATTCAGAATCTTTTTTTAAATGAAAGTCAAATCCAAGTAGATATAAAATGGCAATAATTACCATGCAAACCCAATTATCCATTTTAATGAATGGCTCTACAGGTTGATTCATAATGATGGCTGATTCTCCTAATTAAAATCATTCACAGACTTTGAACATTTCAGTGAGAAGTCCTATCTAAAGACCTGGTGGTAGTTTTTGAATTAGTCAACACACTTTAAGGTATTGTGGCATAATCTACCTTGCCACAGATTTTGATGTTTCATAGTTGCTCAGATTATCCTGTAACAAGAAGATAAAAAAAAACCCTTTGATATTATTAACTGAAATTTAGACTATATTTCCCCCTTTGGAGATTGGTGGTGGGAGATTAGAATAGAAGGAGAACAAAAAGAAAAAACATCACTGACTTTAACCAAAAGGGAAGAATTAGAAGGAGAACAAATTTAAGAAAGCTGAGCAGGGTATTTTAAAAGTTTTAAATTTTCTGCTTTGCATTAATGACTGTTGAATATTTAAAGTTCATGTGGTTACCAAATCAGTTGACTAAAAAGATACCATATTTAATTTTGGCCTTTAAAATATTACCAGATCATTAAAATATATATTTAAGCCTTAAAAATAAGGTTCTAGTTTTCTTAAAAATGACTACTGAGAATGATATTTAAACTCAAAAATACTACTAGCTGCAGACTGATGGAGTACACTGCAGTGGAAAAACCACTGAATTTGTGGCAGAAGACATACATTTGAGTCCTGTTCTGCTACTTTTTTACCTTGAAAAAGTTTTTTTTCACTCTCTTGACTTAATTTCCATAAAATTAGGGGGTTGAACTTGATCTCTAAGATCCCTTTCATCTCTGTAGCCTGTAAATAAACTGCACTGAGATATAATGGATTTTCTATTATAACTCATTTAAAAAAGGCATTATTTTTTAAAAATTTACACATTAAAATATTTTCCCAATGCTACTATTCAAATACCTAGCTTAGCTATTTGGCATGATAATATAATTTCTCTTAATTATTAATATGTTGAACAAAACAGTATGGAGCCTCTTAATGAAATGAATCTTATTATTCTATAATCATCTAAGACTAAGAAATTACTTTCTTGTTATCAGTAATTGCTTAGAAATTCATATCAACTTTTGGAAATCTAAAGTGACTTCTGAAACTAGGAGGAGAAAGAGGAGGATGTGTGTGTGCATGTGTGTGTGTGTGTCTGTGTGTGTGTGTCTGTGTGTGTGTACAAACCTGCAAGGCATTATACATGCATAATCTGAACTAGTTTGTTTAGTTGGAAAGAGAATGGTACTAATGAGGCCAGGGTTGCTGATTCAGTCCTCTTATGGGAATGAAATCTTCTTTTCCAAGGCTATACTTATAATCCTAGCCAACTCTTTAAAATATATATATGTATCCTGGATGAGGGAATATTGATGGCTCAGTGCAAGCTCATTTTTGTTCCTGGGAGCTAGGAAGCACAACTCAAAACAGATCCTACTGATGGGGGATTAGTACTAAAGCCTCATCAATTCTTTCTCCACATCTTTCACATTTAGACCCCTCTTTGTACTCATACTCTCTCTACTCTAGTTCAAGACCTTCTCACCTCTCACTACTGCAATAGCTTCTTAATTGTTCTCCCTGCTTCTCGTCTCATATCTCTACAATCTATACTGTACACTGCTGCAAAATTGATATTCCTAAAACATATATCTGTTTATATAGCACCCCTACTAAAAATTCTTCAATGGCTCCCTAATACCTCAGATAAAATACCAAATTCTCAGTCTGTCATTTAAAGTCTTCTACAGCATGGTTCCCATCTTTCACCTTTCCAGTCTTCTTTCAATTTATTTCCCTCCATATGCTCTATAATCCTGTGACTCTGACCTCCTTTCTGTAATTCTCACAAAACATTCAATCTCCTTATTCTGTGCTGTTTCCTTGATTCTAACTATCTCCTTTGCTTAGAATTATCTCCCTCCTCATTTCTGTGCCCTGGATACCCTGGTTCCCTTCAAGTCTCAGTAAAATTCCACTTTTTGCAAGAAATTTTTCATTGCCCACCATGATGATAAGAAAATGGTGTAAAGACGAAATAGGCATTTATATAGCACTTACTATGTGTCAGGCATGTTAAGGATTCTTCTTTATGCTAATTATTTCCAACTTATCCTGTGTATATCACGTTTGTTCATAGTTGTTTGCATGTTATCTCTCCCATCAGATTGTAAGCTATTTGAGGTCAAGTGCAGTTTGTATCTTTTTATCTTAATACTTAATACAGCGCCTAGCACATTGTAGGCACCTAATAAATACTTGTTGATCTGACAGCTATCTAGTGTTATTTGATATTTGGCATTACTCCTTTCCATGCCCTTTTCATTTTCATCAGACTAGCCTGTAACTTGCACATACGTGGTGCCCATTGTCTAAAATCACTCCTTCCTCACCACTGACTCATAGAATCCCATCAAAGCAAAATTCAAATATTTTGCTGATGTGGCCTTTATTGATTCCCACTCTCCCCTCCCCCATTTGCCTTTTATACTTGGTTTATTGTGTTCACCTCTACCTTAATTGTTGGTAATTTTAGCTTTTACAGTGATGATTCTCACAACACTCATGTCTCTACATTCGCCATCCCATTCAACTCCTATAAAATCTATCTTTTTCTCCTTCAGGAATCTATTGTCATCATTCTACTGTAGACCTCTTCATCACCCAAACATGCTCTTCCTCCAAGATTTTAAAATGTGAAAAGATCTTGATTCCAAATCTCAGCTGATATTCATTAGATTATGTAACCTTGGACAAATCATTCCCAAAGCCCCAGTTTCCTCATTTGGAAAATGAGAATAATAATCATGGCCCTGCCTACCTCATAGTCATTGTAAAATGCAAATACCCCTATTTTAATCACAAAAACCTGAACTGGGTTTGGTTCTTCAGGCTTCCATGTAACTGGAAGGACATGGGACATGATAAAATCCCTTAAGACCTAGGGGAAGGAAGAGAGAGTGCTGAAATTGAGGCATATGAGGGCACCACAACAACTCTACGTCACCATCATCTTTAAAGTGAGTCAGGATAGTCATGGTCTTCTTTATTATTCCATATCAGGAAGCTCAGGTGTGATGGAAAAAAAGACTGCATTAGAAGTCAGGAGAATTAGACTCATCTTGTCATTGATAGTGAGTAGTTATATGATGCTGGGAGAATAATGTAACATCTCTGAACCTCAATTTCCAAATCTATAAAATGTAAATGATAATAATAATGCCCACCTTCAAGGATTCTTGTGGGCAAAGAATGGTAAAACCACTAAAATTCTGTGTAAATATGTGTTTTTACCACACTGGAGAGTAGCTGGACATTTCCTTCAGTATCTTAAGCTCCCCATGTGCAAAATATGATTATTACATTCTACTTGCAAAATGATATTTTTGTGAAAATTAACTACACAATATTTTGAGATTAGCAGTATTATCAGAGTAAAATAGTAGTCTTGAAGTCAACAGATCTTAAGATTATGCAAAATCATTTTCCCCAAAGTATAAAAAAGACTAGTTTTCCTAGGGTAGGGGCAGACCTCTTAGTCTTTTGCAGACCTCAGTAAGTAGTATCATTAATTACCTGATCCCCTGAGGACCTCACATAACACTTAGTTTGGTTCCTCTAATGTATTTATTATGTCTTATTATTTATTATATTTACATATGCATGTTTCTTATCTTGCACTATAATCTTTGTGAGGGCAAGAACTGTATCTTACTCATGTTCTAAACTAACTTACCCTTTGCCACACTTTTAATTGTAATGCAGTGTTATGCACACATATAGTTGTACTTAATAAATGTTTGTTGAATTTTTATTTGAATCAACTATTTACCTTTACATGTCCATATTCTTATCTTCAAACAAAGAGGGTTTGACTGACTGTCCATTAAGGTAAAGGTGAGGTATGTTGATGAAGTTGAGTCTTGCATCACTGCTCTCAGTGCTATTTCTTTTCAGAGGATCCATGGAAAACATCTGTCTCCAGGGCTATAAATTTGGTACTTTTAACCAGCACCAAATTTTCTCTTTTTATTGCTTAAGAGCAGTAGGAATCAACAGTATACTACCATCATTTAGGAGCTAACAATGTGTAAAATAGAGTGGACTCCAGCAAGCTTACCACCCAAGACTTCTCCTTCCCATGATAATAAAGGCTGATTTCAAAATGGAAATCTCTTTCTAAAAAAAAGAGGGAAAAAAATAGAAAGTGGTGTTAATTCAACTAGCATCATGAGCAGGGCCAGATCAAGAAGTTAAGCTTCTCCAGTCTGACTTTCTCACTTGACACATTTACTACTTTCTTGACAAAACACCTAGAAGGGTATTGTTAGTTGTCATGGGTATGACCATCTTACAAATGCCATTCTAAATATGCCATTTTGACTAGTAATCTAATGGTGAATCTTAATTGCTGTAAATCAGAGAGACCTAATAGGCTAATGTTTCAGAAATAGATTTCTAAGTTGCACCAACAAAATAATTGGGTGCATGTACAAATGAGAAATCACATGTGCAGAATTTGCATTTTGTATATGCAAAACAGAAAACTATGCAATCAAATAAGTACCTTTGATTAAAATCATTGTATATGCAAATTCATCATTGGAGAAAGTAGTCACATATTCAAGATTTACATATATAATTTGTGCTTTCAAGAGAGGAGGGGAACAATAGAATATAAACTACCTAGTCTAGTACATCACCATTTCTTTTTAACAGAGTACTAGTATTCTTAAATTTTGCAGAAACTCTTTAGGATTTTAAAATTAAATAGCAGTCATTTTATGACTATGAATTCTCATTTATTTGTAAATATTACTTAAAAGATAAATTTTTTAGCCTCTTTTTTAAAGCTCATGACAATCTACTCTATTCAGCTTTAAAGGGGGCCACATTTCAAACTTTGGTAAAGATATGATTTTATCATTTCGAGTATTCCCTCTACTAATAAATATTCCAACTCCTCCATTCCTTTTCAGCCTATTTGATTCTTGTCTATGCCTTAAATAAATTTAATTTGTAATTCAATAGACATTTATTAAGTGTCTACTACATGCAAAGCACTAAGCTACACACTGTAACTATAAAGATAAAAATTAAAACCCGTGTCTTTTCATAAATAGTATTCTACTGGGGGGAATGCCAACTTGTAAGTAGATGGGTAAAGAAAAGTAATTTGAGACAGGACAGAACATGAGCATTTGTGGGATTAAGAAAGACTTCTCATAAGAAGTAGCACATGAGCTGAGTCTTGAAGAAATCTAAGATTTCCACAAAGCAGAGATAAAGAAAAATTTTTTTGGCCATGAAGGACAGTTCTCTAAAGTATGTAAATATTATTAGAAATATTAGTTAAAGGAAGATGATCAACATCTATTAGTATACCACTTGTACTACTTATATGTTGATACCTAGTCTTACACCATGACTTTTCAAATAATACCTTCATTCAGAAATATCTTTGTTTCTCTAACTTTGTAAGGTACTGTAACCTCTTTTTATCCACCATTCATATTTTCATTTTGTCTCCTTGGCTTTCATCTTCCTTGTTCCTTCTCATTATATTAGAGAAGAAGAGAAGTTAGTTGCTGAAAAATAATAGAGAGGTTAATAGAAAATGCATAAACTGGAATTTTAAATACTCTAAAAGGTAATGTCATAAATTCATAAATATAAAATAGATAAATTGTTTAAAGTTGAGTTCATCTAATATTAACTCTATAACCTTGGGGGGAAATTACTACATTTCTCTAAGCCTTACTTTCCCTTACTGGAAAAGATGATAACTAAAATCCCTTTTTACTCCAAATCTTATGTTTCTATGATCCTTTTATCCTCCATCAGTTAAGAGGGGCCTAGACCCCCAAAAATACCAGGATTGGATAGTTCTTTCTAGGGATGTTCAATATGACAGACGGATTTGGAATAGATTGGGCCCAGATTATCTGATTCATCCCATTCCTATGTAACCTCTGTTCTCAAAGATACTAAGATATCTACGTTCTTCTCAAGGCTTGATTCTTTTCAGATCAACCAATGGTTCTAATTTTGACCAGGGTCATTATAAAATGAAGTTATAACCCTTTAATATGCCAGAAACCAATGTAGCTCTTTAGGAGTTTTCGAGGCCAGAGACACATATAGATAGATCAAATTTCAGGGACTCGTACGTACAAGAGCCAAACAGATGGTCTTGAAGTAGTTAATGGTTACCCAAAATGACATAATGAAACTTAAGTCAGTACTCACCTCAATGACTAGGATTCAACTGAACAAACATTTATTAAATACCTACTGTAAATCAATCAACAAGTATTTTTCATTTTTATATTTTTATTAATTTATTTTGAGTTATCAACAATTGCTTCCATAAACTTTTGAGTTTTAAATTTTTCTCCCCCTTCCTCTCTACCTCCCTTCCCAAGATGGCACTTAATCTGATATAGGCTATACATATACTTTCCTATTAAACATATTTTCATGTTAGTCATGTTGTAAGAAGAAAATTAGAACCAAAAGGAGGAACCACAAGAAAAGGGAAATAAAACAAAACAGAAGAAAAAAGAGCAAATAGTATGCTTCAATCTGCATTCAAACTCTATAGTTTTTTCTTTGGATGTGGATAGCATTTTCCATCATGAGACTTTTGCATATGTCTTAGATCCTTGCATTGCTGAGAAGAGCTAAGTCTATCAAAGTCAGTCATTGCACAACATGGCTGTTACTGTGTAAAACATTCCCCTGGCTCTGCTCATTTCACTCAGCATCACTCCATACAAGTCTTTCCAGGTTTTTCTGAAGTCCACGTGCTCATCATTTCTTATAGCACAATAGTATTCCATTACATTCATATACCACAGCTTGTTCAGCCATTCCCCGAATGATAGGCATTCCTTCAATTTCCAATTATTTGCCACCACAAAAAGAGCTGCTATAAATATTTTCCATTTTTAAAAATCTCTTTGGGATACATACCTAGTAGTCGTATTGCTGGATCAAAGGGTATATACACAGTTTAATTGCCCGTTGCACATATTTGATTGCCCTTTGGGTATATATTGTTTTTGGTAAGGGAATTGGGGTTAAGTGACTTGCCCAGGGTCACACAGCTAATGAGTGTTATGTGTCTGAGGCCGAATTTGAACTCGGGACCTCCTGCCTCCAGGGCCAGTGCTCTATCCACTGCACCACCTAACTGCCCCTGTAAAAGACTTTAAATAACAAACAGAAGAGTTCATATTTTATCCTACTGGCAATAAAGAGCCTTTAGAATTGAATGAGAGGGGAAAGTGACATGGTCAGATATAAATTTAAGGAAATCACTTTGATAGTGTGTAGTATGGATTATAGTGATGAGAGACTCGAGGCATGGAGACAAATTAGGAATAATATAAGAAAGATGTGATCGGGCCTATGCTAGGACAGTGCTTTCATGAGTGCAGGAAAAAGGTTGTATAAGAAAGTTGTTTTAAAAGGTAGAAATGCCAAGATTAACAATAGTTTAGAAATATAGGATGAGTGGAAGATAACAACAATGTTACATGACTGGGTGACTGAGAGAAAGGTGGTACTCTTGACTGTAATATGAAATGTAGGAAAGGTTTGGGGTGGTGGGATATAATGAATTGGGTTTTTTGGACATGGTGGGCATATTTGGAATTGTATTTTGAGTTTGAGATGCAGTTGGTGACTAGATGGTCTCTAATATCCTTTCTCGCTTTGGCATTCTGTGATTTTTTTAAGCACATGACACAATTTTCCTAAATGTCCCATGTTCTGGGTTTGCCATATGAGGATTTCCCAAGGCATATTGGCTACACTTCAGATACAGGTCCATCATATTTTATTTTCTGCATCATCCCTATCCCCAAAATAGCTCATCTGAATATCTGTCAGAGCATAAAATCTCATTTTTTCTATTAATGAATCAAGGAAACTAAACATAACAGAGTTTAAAAAGATTGTTTGGAAAGGGACAAATTTAGGATTTTATTACTAGGGTTTTCTTTTCTTTCTAGAATCATACTAGATCATTTTAACCTGCAGTCTATAAATATATCTTATACATTGTAACATTTTAAAAAATATATATATTTATTTATAGCATTCTTTTTTAAAATTTTGAGTTCCAAATTCTATCCTTCGAGTCACTTCTCTGCCAGTTAAGAAGGCAAGCAAAATATTAATTATATTCAAGAAATCATGCAAAACATATCTCCATGTTAGCCATGTTGAAGAAAAAATAAAGCCAGAAAAATAAAGAAAGGGAAAAAAGTAGGCTTCAATCTGTACACAGAGTTCATCAGTTCTCTCTCTAATGGTGGATAGCATTTTTCATCATGGGTCCTTTGGAATTGTCTTGCATCATTGTATCGATTAGAATAAGTCTTTCATAGTGGATCATTGTTGCAATATTGCTGTTACTGTGTACAGTGTTCTCCCAGCTCTACTCACTTCACTTGGCATCAGACCATACACATCTTCCTGTATTTTGATGAAACCATCCTGCTCATCATTTTTCATACCTCAATATTATTTTCTCACACTTCTATACCATGACTTGTTCAACCATTTTTCATTGATAGTAGTACCCTTAAATTCCAATTCTTGCCACCACAAAAAGAGTTGCTATATTGTTGTACATATAGGTCCTTTTCCCCTTTTCTTTTTTCTCTTTGGGATACACAGTCCGATTAGTGGTGTTGCTGGGTCATTATTGAACCTCAATTTCATTCACTAGGGACTACATGTATTCTATGATATATAACAAATGCACTCACTAACCCATGGTCATGGCAACTCACTGATAAAAATAATAAAAATATAAAACTATCATTTATATTTCTCTACTTTATGTTGATTTAGAGCTAATATAACAATTTTCCTACTGTATAGCTATTGATATAGATATGCTATATGTGTACACATATATACATCTTATATATATATGTACATAGATATATGCATATCACTTATAACACAAACTTTTCCCAGAATAGTGTGTATGTGTTTTTGTTATGTTCTGTCATCTGATAATAATTCTGTCTGTTGGGCCTAGTTAAGGTTCAGTGCTTAGAAAGATTTTTCTAGAAGAATAATATCACTGCCACTACATAATTATAGTCTTCATATAAAAAAACCTCTGTTTTAATTAGCTCAACCTCTGAGTCTCAATGAGGAATAATTACAGAAATACAAAGTCATATTAGAGTACATATTCAGGATAAATTTTTGGTCTAATACCTGCAAACATATGAATGTATAATTTCTCATTTCAGCTTTCACCTTTAGTTATTTGGATTGCCTGGACCTTTTTCTGAGTTTTCCATTTTAAAATTCACTTTAATTCTTGAATTATGTGGGTATTTTTTTAGTCTAAAACTGAGTATAGTCTATACAATACTAAAGTGTTTTACAAAAAAGATTTCCTGCTTTAACTCAGCTGTGAGATTTCATTTATTATTTTCTCTCAATGCTTTCTGATATTATTTCCACCTATTTGATGCTAAATACAGATATGTAATAGCTGCAGAAAATATGTAGATAGATAGATAGAGACAGATATAGATAGAAACTGATATAGATATAAAGATAGATACACACCCACACATACACACACACACAAACATACACACACACACATATAGATAGATAGATAGATAGATAGATAGATAGATAGATATGTATATATAATAGATTTCTTTATTAAAAGTTTATTATGTGCTAGGCATTGTGTTAGGTGCTGGATTTATAAAGAAAGGTAAAAACAGTTCTTTAATCTGCAACAAGATCTTTAAAAAATGGAGGGAAGGCAAAATGATTGCAAAACTATCGGTCAGCCTAATTTTGTTTTCTGGGAAAATTCTGGAATGCATCCTTAAGGATATGGTTAATCAACTTTTATAAATGGAAGCTGTAGTTATAGATAGCAATGTTTTATGAAGAACAAATTATGAGAGTAATCTTATTTTCCTTTTTGTCAGGATTGTTAAAGTAGTTTAGCTTAAGAAATTAATTTGGTTTAATAATTAACTAGTAGATCACAGAGATACAGTAGATCAAAGGTGTCAAACATTGCCAGTGGGCCACATGCAGCTGCAATAGTGTAGCTTGAGCCAGATTAAAATGTAATTAGAGAATATTTAACAGAATAAATAAAATACAATAAAACATATATAACATTGTATTTTAAAACAAAGTCAATATGCAGCCTGTAGGTATCTTTCTGTATGGTTTAGTGTCCTCCCATAGATTCATGAGAGGTTGTCCATTCAAGGGATTGGGGACATTTTCCAAGTTCTCTTGATAGCAAGCTGCCTGGAGAGTTAACTTTCCATATGACCTGCCCCAGGTGGAGAATATGCTGACTACATTTCTTCAGTCTGCCACTATGTTTTCACATAATTAAACTTATGAGGTGTGATTGATTGTACAAGTCACTAATAGTAGTCATACATTACTTTATAGTCACATCTTTACACATACACACACACACACACATATGCACACACATACTCATGTTTTATACTAGCATGGTAAGGTGTGTCAAGTGAATATATCCTCAGACCAAGAAGCACTTACCTTATTTCACTTGGTTTCTTAAAGACATATGACACAAGAATGACATTCCCTGACTATTGACTCATATTAGGTTTAAAACTAAAAGCAACTTCTCATCAATAGTTTGAGTTACTTGCATAACATTGTCTAGCACTTGGTTTTCCTTTCATTTATCTCACTGTATGAAATAAATGTCTATCTTTCTGAAGACTGTTGATCAAAGGGGAAAGGAAAATCTATATCCAGGAAAAAAAAAAAAAGTATGGAATGAATGGTTGACCATAATCTCTGACTTTGTCTTCACAGGGCCATGCATCCAAATGAAATTGGAAAAAAAGTTCAATAAATGTGAAGGTTTCCAAACATCCAGATGTTTGCCATAATATGGACAAAACATCTAGATTTAGGCCTTTTTGCTTTATGAGAATATTTGTGTATATGATGGCTTTGTCATGTAGATAATTATGTGTCAGGTATGTGAAATAATGTGCCCAGAAATATTTCTTTTATTCAAATATCTCTTGTTGACAAAATAAATAAAATACAATAAAACATATATAACATTACATTTTAAAACTAAGTCAATATGTAGCCTGTAGGTATCTTTCTGTATGGTTTAGTGTCCTCCCATAGATTCATGAGAGGGTGTTCATTCAAGAGATTGGGGACATTTTCCAAGTTCTCTTGTTAGCAAGCTGCCTGGAGTGTAGTGAATGTGTCCAGAAATATTTCTTTTATTCAAATATCTCTTGTTGACAGGGAGATAGAAATGGATATAAGCTTTGAAATGCAATACTTCAGGAGATATTGTTATTCATTGTGTGTGCTTATGGCAAATTGGGTATGACTTTATGAGAAGCTTTTAAAAACATTTAGAATTTTTTTGGTTATAATTGAAGTATAAACTTATTTATTAAAAGAAAATATATTTTGTGGAACTCTCTTTTGTACTGATTGTGAAATGAAAACTACATTGGCAACTTGAAGTAAAATAATAGTACATAGGAGAAATATTGGCAAGAAATGCATCATAATAATGGATAGTCCCAATAGCAGCATCTGTTGTTTAAGGACTTCATTTTATTGTGGAGTATTGGAAAACAGTGTATACCTACAAGTTATAAGGAATAGTAACAGCCCAATATAGAAATGCAATCAATTTTAAAATGTCAAAGAATCTGCTTATTTACTTTCCAGGAGTTAGCTTAATTAGTAAAGTTGCTTCAAGTGCCAAAACATTAAAGAGAACACATATTTTACAAGTTAGATGGAAATTTGGGGAGATTATTGCTTTTGGAACTCAATGGTGGGAAACAGTTCTCAAAAACTCTCTCTATATTATCTAGTCTCAAGGTCTTCCGGGTGGCACAGTGCACTCTACAGCATGGATTAGACAAAAAAAAGAAAGGAAAGGAAAGGAAAGAAGAGGAGAGGAGAGGAGAGGAGAGGAGAGGAGAGGAGAGGAGAGGAG
>NW_020954548.1:21262892-21271030 GCF_900497805.2 Vombatus ursinus
AGGAGAGGAGAGGAGAGGAGAGGAGAGGAGAGGAGAGGAGAGGAGAGATGAAAGATCCACATATTAAAAACACTGGTTTTCACATAAGCTTAATCACAACCTTTCAAAATAAACCAGGAAACATCTGAAAGTAATGCGATATAACTTTCTTTTTTCCAGACAACAGCTTAATTATTCTGTTGGATAGTGTGAATTTTTTTAATTTATCCATAAAATCTTTGATTAGAGGCAGTAAAAAAAAAAATTTGTATTTATAGTCCATTTTGACAATCTACCTAATGCTTTTTCTAACCATTGGCTAGGCTATAAGTGTCAACCTCACCCCAAAATAGAGGTGGATTTCTCAAGCTTTCTTCAATTTTGGGTAAGTTGTAACCTATCTGTGGGTTTCTCTATAAGGTCCCTACCTGCTCAAACATTTTTTTATTCTGTGTTCTAGTAAATAGTCTCATGTACATAAATTATTATTTTTTTTAATCTGGTTCTAGAGTTTCTGATATTTTTATTTTTACTGAACTACCAGCATGTTTTTTCACAATAATTCCTGGTTTCAGTTGAATGCTATCTACATTTCAACTGCATGGAGTCTAACACACCTCCTCCCTTATTGGAAACATCTGTCAGTTGCTTGCCCTCTACATCTCTGCTTCTGTCTCCAAGGCCCGTGGTCTCCCTTGCCAAAGGAAAAAAATTTTATCACATTCAGCAAGGCATTCAATTTCTCTGGTTCTGAGTTGGCCTCCTCTATAAAATTAAAGGGTTACATTAGCTAATTTCTAAGAATCCATTAGTATCTAAAATTTTATATATCTATGGCCTAGACTCTAGAAGGATATTCCTTTAGGGTTCCATGAGTATTTTATTGTGTAAATATTTGCTTTCAAATGTCCTAACCACATGGGACATAAGGCTTAGACTTTCTACAAAACTGTAGAGTAGATTAAATTTCTCTTTGACACTATTCTACTATCCATTTCAAGGACTTTTTTCTTGTTCTTAGGATCTCTCTTCCCTTCTCCAGAATCCCTCACCCCATATTTTCCAGGCACCTATGCTGTTCTCCATTATCATAGGCTTCCATGATGTTTCACTCAGTTATCTGTCAACTAGTCCTCAATAAAATAAAAGCCAAAAGCTCTTAAGATATTATATTTGCTAGCATTATTTTTACTTTAAAATCCAGAGGATTGACTCCCGAGTGGTAGGTTTGTAGGGGAGATACCTTGAGTCAGTCTTCCTTTACTTGGCTCCCTGGGGGCCATCTCTAGTCATCCTAATCTGTATCTTGCCACTGGACCTAGTTGACTCTGAAGGTGATAGTGAGGCTGGTGACTTTGAATAGCCCTGCCTCACTTAAATCCAATTCACTTGCAAGTTGCAGCATCATCTTCCTGATGAGATGGTCCTCTTCAAGAATGAAGGACAAACAACAATATCATCTACCCATTCCACCCAAATCCTTGTGAAAGAAGCTCTATAGTTTATATGTATATGTATATGTATATATACATATTATATATATTATATGTTATATATTATATATTATATATATACATATATAAAATCAACATAATCAAACAAATCTGACCTATGTGTGGTAGGATAAGCATCCATCACATTTTTTTTCAATTAAAGGTCTCCCATAAAGTTAGAAATTGACTTACCTAAAGCACTAGAAGCATCAAAAGAAGCCTCTAAAATACATGCAAGGGATAATAAGTAGTTGATTCAGAGGTTATCTCCATAAAACTATATTATATTCTCCTATAATGTGTTTTCAGTTCACCAAACTCTCTCCTAGATAGAAGGTAAAATATTCTAATATTTAATAATAATAATGACTTGAAGTTTATAGAGTTTACAAATGTTATTTTCCCTCTGTTAGAAAGAGTATTGTCATCCTTATGATGAAATTATCCTCAATGTAAGATATTTTTCAAAAAGCTCAATAAAATATTCAGTGAAATGATGCAAATTTTCAGATAATTTTGGAAAAATGGTTTACATAAAGTTACTGTTGTCTATCAGTTGCTTATGTGCTTATGCATTTAAATCACTAATATTTCTTTTCACATATACAGAGATATGCCAGGATAATGCAGTCTCCTTTATCTGGCTGACCTCTGTCCATGTTTTTTGATTGTCTAAAGTGAAACTCAAGGGAAACTTCAAACCCTTCATCATGGCAGTGTTCATCCTTCTGCTAGGAACTGTCTGAATACTAAGTTCCATACAATATGCAGATCTGAGTGATACACAGTTTGTATTTATTTCAATTTATTTTATTTTAAAATGTTTTACTGATGCTTTTTGTTTTTATTTTGGTCAGTTTCAGCTGTTTCTTCCTCCAATCCAGTGAGTTTTACGTTGTGGGAGAGAAAAACAATCAATTGGTGCAGTGGATAGAGCATTAGTCCTGGAGTCAGGAGGACCTGAGTTCAAATCTGGCCTCAGACCAAACACTTGACACTTACTAGCTGTGTGACCTTGGGCAAGTCACTTAACCCCAATTGCCTAAAAAAAAACAAGAAAAACAATTAATTGAAACCAACAGATAGAGAGACTGCATTTCATAATTTATGTAGCATTCCACCCCCCATATTCCCCTACCTCTCCAAAAAAAAAAAAGAAGGAGGTATATTTCCTCATTGCTTAGGCCAACCTTGGCCATTATACTCATATATCAGAAACAAGTATTTTGGGAAAGGTTTGTAAAATATAAATGAAAACATAAAATTTAATTATTTTTGATTAAAGAAATCCAGTTCATTGACAATTTTCATTTCTCTTTCTTTAGATCTAGTCATATTGCATAGTATCTTTTTTTTTAATCAAGATGGCAAGATTACTAACACTATATAAACACAAAACTGCTTAAGTTCCAATTATGGACTTGTGTCTTAATACATCCTGTCTGTATTGCATTTCATTTCTAAGTCTAAAACTGAATATTGTACTAAATAAAATAATATGCTTAGTGGTTCTAATAAGATTTCACAAGTTTGTAATAGCTTTTGAATACATTTGTATACATATTCTTGCTTCCTTTTCAAATGAAGTTTGTCTTCTGTGCCTTACTTTCCTATCATGTTTGTGAAATACCTCTTTTTAATAAATGTCAAATGTGTTGGGACCAATCTCTATACAGCCAAATTTCTCTTCAGACTGACTTATTGAGATTAGAGCAACAAAGTGGAATTGAATTAATAGCTCTAAATAATATTTAGGTCAATGAATTTCAATCACTGACTTTAAACATATTATAATTACAAACCTAAGGGGAGTAGTGAATCTTAATTTGACCTCTCTTAGTTTGTGTTGTCTATATTATGTAAAAGTTGGGGAGGGGTAAAGAAAAAATACTTCAGGGCTTCACTAAGTCTTTCTTCAGTGTCTGTCAACTGTTTAGGCAACACACATCCAGTGACTTCTGATCTTGAAATAATCTATTAGCACAAATTACAGGATGAAGAAAAGTTTTTCTGTAGATTGTTTTGAGATTAAAAGGATTTGACACAATGTTTTCTGAGTCTATGAGCTGGGTTGATTTTTTTTTTTTCAATTCACTCTACCAAGCAGTAACATAAAGGAGAATCACAGGATTGGAAAGGAAAGATCTCGTGAAGACAAATGTTTCCTAAGCACTTGGCAATCTCCTATACATATGTGTGTATGTGTGTGTGTATCATAAACAGAAATACATTTCTCATCCTTTGCTATGAAAATAACCCCTCAAGTTTTTAATATCATGTATCTTTGTTTCACTGCTGAGTAGTGGGATCTATCCTCATCAGCCACATGAATATCTACTTTAAAAAAAAAAGCAAATCTACATAGACACAAATAGAGAAATGCATGTAGTGCTGAGTTTTAAATCCTAAGCTTGGATCCCACTTAGCACCATCTCTGTCTGTATATTTAATGATTTAGGGAATACAAACAATTGTGCAAATGAGTAAATCTCATCTTTCTACACAATACATGTACTAATGATATATATCCCCTATATAGAATGACTACTCACTGGGGGAAGTTGCAGAGGGGATTGGTGTTTCAAATAAGAGGTTGGCCTAGATGATCTCCAAGAACCTTCCAGCTCTAGAATTTGTCATTCTTTGAAGCAATGTGGAAGAGGGAGTAGAGGAAATTTTAATAAATTTTATGAAAATAGATCTGTTTCTCTTTGGTTTTCTTCTCTATTAAAATGATAGATCAGGAAGGTCTTCTAAAAGTAGCTTTCCATGTATAAGAAGGTATGAATCAAGCTGCTCTATCTGTTATTTCCAATCACATATGATAGCTCAGTTCTTGGGCACTATTTGGATGATTCTTGTTAGTCATTTACAACTCAGAGGTGAAAGAATTCCCTTAAAAAATCAATAAAGTCAGGAAACTCTGCAGATGCACTTTTATACATGTAACTCTTCCTAAGAGCAAATAATTTAGTAGCTAGAAAGACAATAATTAGAAAGTCAAGGAACAAGCTTGTCAGTTTCAACATCCATCCATGAATCTCCTAGGTCATGAAGGACATAGAGTGTTTTCTCTGTGTGTAGATGAATCAACATGCCTTTTAATTAACTTTATTTTTATTGTAAATATAACAATTGATCATTGTGACTTCTAACAATATTGTAAGGTTTTTGTAGAATCACATCTTCAAAGTTCTTGGGGTTGTACAAATTACAATTAGACTGTTACCTTGTTTCCATTACGCTGTGTAATACTAATACAAAGGTGACATGGCAAAGACAAAACTCTAGTCCTTGGACCTTGGGTTCAAGTCTCACAAGTCATTGTCCCAGGCAACTCTCTAAGAGTTTTCAAGGTATAGAATTCCTGATCTGTGATGATGGATGGAATTTCCATGCCAGATGTTTCCTATGCTGATAAAATAACTGGTTTAAGGGTTAAAAAAAGAATTATAATAATATATGCCTCAATTAGACCACTTTTCTTTCAAAATTTTAAAACTATAAATTAAAATTTCTGCTACTTAATAATTATAGACACAAATATTTATGCTGGGGCTTTCTGACATCTTCCTCAAAACAAACAAGTTTTATTCTGCTCGGAATTTCAAAAGTAAAATCCAGAAACTCCAAACAGATGAAGTCCTAAATAGATGAAGGGAGTTGTGTCAATTACTTACATATTTTCAGTTTTTTACTTATCACTAATTATTCATCCATAGGTCAGCACAGATAAGCTTCTTATTGTTCTTTATGGAGCCCATTAGTTTTCCAGTCATTTGTATGGCTTTTCCTTATAACAAATGTCAGAAAGCAAACAACAATAACAACAAAATTGTCTCATATTACCCTATTTCTATAGCAGAATTCATGAAAAAATTGTGAAAAGGAGCAAGTCACTCTCTATTATTATTGAAACTGTGTGCTGTGCTATCCGCTTTGCCAATTAGAGTTAGATCATAATAGGTGATCTCAGTGGTGGTCTCTGCTCCCAAGAAATTGGAATTGTTCTCTTGCCTGGATACTTCTTTAGCAGTTCTGATGGGAACAACAGTTCTCATTTGTTTACCAAATGTTTGGAATTCAACCATTTCCTATCACATGTTATAGTAATTGCTAACATTTTCAATAGCAAATTCATTTAAAAATTTTTCATCTTGGACCATCTTGGACAACTTTATTTGTTGTAAGATAAACTTATTCTTAGTGATGAAGTATTTGGGCTAGTAACTAAGCTACATCAACAGGATAGAAATCCCCAGAACAGGGGAAGTGATACTCTTATAGTTGGCTAATGCTGGAGCCCTAATATTAAGAAGTCCATTGACCAGGTTGCACAAAGAAAATTTAGGGTAGTAAGGAGACTTGGAGCTGTATTATATGGGGATCAGTTTAAAGAATTGATTAAATTGGGACAATGTGTTTAAAGGGAAGAGAGTAAGAAATGACATAATCATTATCTTCAAACACCTAAAGGATTTTTCACAAGGAAGCAGTGATCCAAAGGGCAGAAGTTCAAACTGGTAGGTAGAAAGAAAGAAGACAACAAATAATTAATAAATCTTTACTATATGCCAGGCATGGTGCCAACTTATAAAGACTCAGACCAGTTCAATATCAAGAAATACCTTGCAACTAGAGTTGTCTAAAGCAATCTAGGTTGTTTCTTTAGGTAATGAGTTATAAAATTAGGGGGTTTAGAGCTGAAAGTCAAGTTAGAGATCATCTAATCCAAACTTATCATCTTATAAGTAAGGAAACTGAGGCATTCAAGCTGGGCTTGTGTGAGCGCTTGAGGGAAGTTGTAGAAAAGACTGGAGCTAGAGTGGTCTAGGTGACTTTTATAGAATACTCCAATGATAGAATTCCTTATAAACTAAAGTAATTCCTTGCTTTTTGTTTATTTTTATTAATACCTAGACAAAGAATATGTAATAATGGATGACCAGTGGTCAGGTTATCATAACAGAATGTATGTTAGACTGGGTGGTTGTTTGAGGTCCTTTCTCAATTATCACATTCTTTAAGTCCACATTTATAAAGGTCTCTAACATTTCAAAAGCATTTTCTTCCTTAAAACACTGTGAGATAGGTAGTATCTATTATATGTCCATTTTACAGATAAGAATATTCAGTATTGCTGAGATTGAGTGACTTCCCTAGAGACAGAGTTGTTAAGTATCAATACTAGGATTCAAACATATTTTCTGATTCTCAAACCAATGATTGCACCACTTCTTTAAGCTCCCTTTCCTGTTGCTTCTAAGAAATTTGCCCCAAGAGTAGAAACTTCAAAAAAAATCCATATTCATTTTAAAGTCACAATTGTTTTGTTTTTTAATCTTTTAACAAGCTATCAAATAATATGTAGGGAGGTATAATTTGTTTTTCCCTTTCTAGATTCAGTATCAAATGTACAATTTTTCTATTAGATAAAGTACCTTTATACTAGAAAGGAAATAGTCCATTCCTGTTTGTTGAAGGATAATCCATCAGTCCCTTAAGGATGAATTTCTGATAATCATCTTAATGAAGTCTAATACTTTGCATCTTCATGAGTTATGCATGTAGTCTATAGCAGAAATTTAAAGATTTTTTTTAAATTCTTCTTTTACTGATGCCTTTTTATCTTTAAACCAGTCATTTCCACTTATATCCTTCCTTGTGACAAGGAAAAACAAAACAAAACAATTCAGTAAAACCACAGGACCATGTCCTTTGAGAGTGTACTCAGTCTTCTACAACAATGGTCTTCCACTACACCAATGAATAAGGTAAATTCCTTTATCTCCTCCTCCAGGAAAAGATTGGTAATTATTAAACTATTTGATATTTGGTTTCATGTGGTTCTTTTTCTTTGTATGAACTTCTTTGTGTATACTATATATTTTTTCCTGGTTTTACTTGCTTAAGTTTGCATCATTTCACAGAAGCAGAAGTTTTCATCAGTTAAAAACAAATTTTTAAAGGAGAATAGTACCTTATGCTAACACACATGATCTGTTGCTATAGTGTTTAATATTGTTATAGCCATGATTCAGTTGACAAAGGCCATGCGAGTTGAGCACATGGAGGAGCTGGAGTTGCTTCTTTAAACCCAGGGCGGAGTCTGCATTTACCACTAAGTTCTACATCCCAGTAATTTTACTTGGCATTCAAAATAAAACATTTGTCCTTTTTGCTTTCACTTCAGGAAGTCCACCTTGAGGAAATGAAAATCATTTACTGTCTCCAGGTGACCTACTATCAATGATTCAAGAATAGATAGATTGAGGTTGTTTGTTTAGAAGGCTTTTAAAATCAATAAACTTCAACCAGAAAATAAAACAACTCATAAATCCTTACAAAAAAGAACCAGCTTTGGGAGAAAAAATCCTAACATTTTTACATTTGAGCCAGGGACCCAGTTGTATAACATGGGTTCAGGGTGAGACTTGAGATTGATTTTTAGTTGGCCTCAACTTCCATTCAATTTGATTCAACAATTTAAAACAATACCTACAATGCACCCGATTATTAGACGTAAAAAATTGTTCAGTTCTTAAATAGTTTGATCTTATTTTATTTAAGTATTATTGTTATTTTTATATAGAAAGTCTTACAGTTTGACTGATCAATCTCTGGACAGATAGCCTATAGACTTAAGAAATACTGTCTCCAGTCACT